>NW_008824982.1:3687542-3726272 GCF_000699105.1 Pygoscelis adeliae
GAAGGGCAATGAGGCTGGTGAAGGGTCTGGAGAACAAGTCTTAATGAGGAGCGGCTGAGGGAGCTAGGGTTGTTTAGCCTGGAGAAAAGGAGGCTGAGGGGAGACCTCATTGCTCTCTACAACTACCTGAAAGGAGGCTGTAGCAAGGTGGGTGTCGGTCTCTTCTCCCAAGTAACTAGCGATAGGACGAGAGGAAATGGCCTCAAGTTGCGCCAGGGGAGGTTTAGATTGGATGTGAGGAAAAATGTCTTTACTGAAAGAGTGGTTAAACATTGGACCAGGCTGCCCAGGGAAGTGGTTGAGTCACCATCCCTGGAAGTATTTAAAAGACGTGTAGATGAGGCGCTTAGGGACATGGTTTAGTGGGCATGGTGGTGTTGGGTTGACGGTTGGACTCGATGATCTTAGAGGTCTCTTCCAACCTTAATGATTCTATGATTTTATGATTCTTAATTTTTTCCCCATCCATCTGGAATATATATACACACCGTCCTTCTCACCGAAAAATTATTTGCATATACACACATAATGTCAAACAAAAAGAAACCCAAAGGGACAATGCAATAACCTGGCACATGCCTTGGAATTTTAATGCATCTTTATTGTCTTTGCGTACGTATGCAGTACCTTTGTAGGAACAGAAATATAAACTTTGTTCTTAAAAACCTTTCTTAGTCAATTGCTGGAATGCTGGCACATTATCAAGCAATAGATTTAGTGTCACTTTGCTTTGTTGATGTTGGGTCTTTGATGTTACCACCGGCAAGGTAGGGTTCACTTTGCTAGAGTGATCTTGGATGGGAAGTTTTCTTTTTGCTTGGAGGGAATTTTCGACACCAGCTGAGTGTTTTGTCTCGCAAGGGTATATTTGACCAACTGTGTGACTGAGGTATATATAGGCGTATTTCTGTGGGATTGCTATGTGATTTCTTTGAATTGGGTGGTATTATCTTGTTGCCAGATCACAGTAACAGCAAAGGTGACTCAAGTTCCCTGTGAATTTTGCTGTGATGGAGTCCCCTAGGTAATTCAGGAAAAGTCCAGCCCAACCGCATCCCATGGCTATTGTGTGATTGTCATTGTCAGTCAACAAAAAGGTCTGACCCTGAGTGAATTTACACAGGGCCAAGATAAACTTATCAGTCTCAATAACCTTCACACTTTTTTCTTCCTTCCTTCTATTTCAATGCATGCTAGTTTCACTCTGTGGTAGCACAGATGCTTTGTGAGCCACTGTGACCTTCCTTTCCCTTCCTAAATGTCATTATTATATTTCTTCCTCCATCCAAAATTTTATTTACTCTGTGGAACTTGCTTCCACAAGCTCTCAGAGAGACCTTGCCATGTTGTGGCTCTAGAAAGGACGGCTCAGCTACCTGCAGGACTACAAAGTGGTGCAGACTGGCACTCGTAGGGCTTGCCACTTCTCAGAAACAAAAGCTTGGAAGAGACCTACAGCCTCACGCTTAATGGCATAGGTCAGCCTCTAGGTTAGGGCAGATTACTTTATGTTTGTCACTCCAGATCTCAGGCACTGTCCTCTGAAGTATAAAAGACAGCTTACTTGCTCGAACTGCTGGTCTGCCCGTTTCTGTGATCCTCTCTTGTCTTGGGAGCCATCAGGTCACTTCAAAGCCTTAACCATTGCTATAGAGAGCAATTATTTCCAGGCTTCAGCCCCTACTTTATTTTTCAGTGAAGACAAAAGGGAGTGTTTGCAATCCCTAACTCAAAGTTCATAAGAACCATGGTAATTTCACCAGCTCAACCTGAGGTTAGGGCTTTAAATAAACCTAGCTGTGTTTAGTCATGCTCTAGTATGACTACACTGCACTACAGTCTCTGGTCTTCCTAAATCACATCAGTACCAATTGTCTGACTCCTTCACTGAAGCTACAAGGACTTCAATAGGTAAATTTGGCATCAGCTATAAAACTCGAATTATTTGGGTTTGAATTATCCAAGGACTTCAGGGGGGTCCATTAGCACAGGCTACAGACTGTTCACTGTATTCACTATGTAGAGAAAACAAATGCCCTGAAATGGAACAATGACTTATGTAGTTTTCAGTAACAAATATTACACTAAAGAAGACCCTTTAACAAACAAACAAAAAAGATGTAGAAATGAAGTTACAGAGGTCTCTACCCATCCTTTTCCCTTTCAGCTGACAGTTCAAGCTCCATACCAGGAAGCAGGCGTATGCCCAGTGCTAACTTTGCTCTGCAACGCTAATTAAGTACTGTCTCTGGAAGAGGTGCTGTCCTTGGGGAATGGCTGTTAGACTAAGGTCATGTCTGCACATCTCTGGTATTTGTCTATGTGTCACTTTTATTTAAAGAACATGGAAATAAATGCCAACATCCTGGTTAACATTTCCTCTATCTCTGCTAAACAGTTTCTTCTGTTTAAGACTGTATTTGTGAGCTTTCTGATTGCTACATTTACCACCGTAATACTCTACTCTACAGTATTTAACGCCATGTTTTGTTGAAAGTTCTGTGCATCCAGGACACAACATCCATGATGTCTGAGAACTAAGATTAAATAGGCAATACTCCCTCGCATGTAGGTAACCCCACTGATTTTTATGAAGTTATCTGAATATGGGTTTGTCTCTTCTAGCACAGTCCTTTCTCCCACACCACATCATGGATAGTGGCAATACATTTCCAGAAACTATTTCTGCTTTTCTGACAGCAGAAACACTGCTACCATCTATATTGTTTTTTATTTAATACCCTTCTCCATGGATAACAGTGGGACCTGCACTTCAAATATAAATGTCCATAAACAGGTTTTTCAAGTATTTAGGCTCTGCATTTAAGAATGTTTTACTGCAGACTCACTAGGTAATGGAAGGTAGGATCTGTTGTTTTTTGTTTGTTTGTTTGTTTTTTTGTGATAGCCAGCAGCTCCTCAGTTCCTCTCCAAATATACGCAGTATTTATAAGTCTTGTGTTCTACTGGAGTAAGTTACATCCTACTGACAGTCTATTGTCCCTGCTACTTGTTAATGGACTCTGGTAATTTCTTCATTCTCTCTCTTTCTGTACCCGAGGCAAGTTTAGCTGAGGACTGTGCTAGATGTCTCATAAAAATTCCTTTACAGCACCTCCCAAGGTGAAGGAGTCTTGGTGAGGCATTTGTCATACAGACTGCCTGAAGACCAGAGACTGTGTCTATGGAGACAAAAAATGCCCCCAGTAAGAAAGAGGATGAATCAAAAATCTTGCCCTGACCTTTTCCTGCCATGCAAGCAAACACCAGCCAGACTGATGCAGAGGATGATCAGGTGGAAGCAGTATGAGCAGCAGGAGGAGCAAGCGGCAGCTGTACTGATGCTCTGTAACAGCCTAGCAGAGCAGAATTCATCCAGATTAGTTTCCTCATTAATTTCCTTTGTAATTCAGGTCAATGGGAAGCACTCTACACCTATCAGAAAGTCATCTTGAATTAGTATATTTAAGAATAGGGAATGGAAGTGGAAAGTCAAGGAGTGAGAACACTCAGGTAGAATGAGTGCACACAATTTATCTATGTTGTCTGTACTGTGAGTTTGCTTATGAAAAGCATAGTCATCCATGAAGGACTCAACCCTTGAAGAACACCATCCATCAGGGCTCCAGACTCCAGTATAACACAGTCAGTCCCAGGGAATCTGGTTTCTTCCTGCTTAGAGCAATGTGAACAGAAGCCTAACCTTGCCCAAAGAATGATATACCTTTCAAGCTTTCCTTCCCAGTCACCTGTTCTTCCTGAGTAACCAGAAAGTGCTGAAAGAATAAGGTAAATAAATTCAGAATTTAGAGCTGGAGGTGGCTGATTAATGTTACTTTCTCAGCCTCTGCTGAAATTCTGGAGAAAAAGGCATCCTAGAAGTGCAAAGACTGCATTGAGGTTTTGTTGTTTTCTGGGCCATTTTCCCTTGAATCTATGAATGTAGACCTCACCAAAATTAGTGGAGTTATATTCATCTAACAACGTTAAGAAGAAAGCCCTTCCAATCCCTCACATTACTGACAATATTAAAAATGTAAATTCTCAACTCTTAATTATTTTCTGCTTCCATTCATTTCCAACCTCATAACCTGTGACAGATACTTTTGTTGCAAGACATGCCCAGGCCACTGAAGGAACACTTCCAGCATATGCTTATATGATTCTTTTGCTCTCCCCCAATTTATTATCAAATTTATAATACAGAAAGAGATTTGAAATTTGACCCTGTTTCTGGGTTTTCCTGGGAGTTAACATTTTACCCCCCAGTCGAAGATCTGACTAAGGGGATGAACACCTGAGAAGATGGTAAATCAAGCTACACCAATTTCAGAATAATATCCCAAACATGTATGACTCAACTCTGCAAAAGCAGCATAAACTCATCCAGCAGTGATTTTTTCCCCAAAAGCATGAGCAATTTTACCAGGATTTCAGATCTCTATCTTTTAACCTGCTCATTTTTGCACAGCTACTGTAGTGTGACTTGTTTACGCCTCAGCTCCTCTGGTCATAACTCCATGGTGTGGGTACTGGACTCAATGCAAAAAAAGTTACTTCTGTGGTGAGAGTTAAGAACCCAAAATCTCCCCAGCCCAAGGTTAAGTTGCCTCTTCCTTTCTTACTCCAGTTTAGTGCTACTGAGACAGAGCTGTAAATTCTGCTGTGGAAGAGAGATTTATAACACGTGGCACAAAATCAGTTGTTGTCCTGTCCTATTACGTGTTTTTGGAGATTCACCTACTCCCCACTGAAGTCAGTGGGTGGTTTTCCACCGAATTCAATAGCTTTTGGATTGAGCCAAAATGAATGAATGAAGCACTAGGGCACTATAGAACATACAAAGAGCAGGACGGTACATTAAGTGCATGTGTTTTTTCATCACGATTGGTGTTTCAGGCTGTTAAACCACTGCCTCTCCCCATATCATAACAAAAGATATCCGGGCCTGGAAAAGATAAATTATCTCAGTGTTTTTTCTTCTATTAAATTTTTTTTAGATATATCCAAATAGTACATGCCAAAATGTGACTCAATTCCTATGTTTATGTAAATTCATAGAAGGTCTGTTCTGGAAAAAAAAAGTGTCCTTAGTACTTTTCAAAAATAATCACCTAGCTTTTCCAAAGTATGTAGGTACTTACAATAAGTATTGCTACATTCTCATAGGAAATTACATGCCAGCATGCATGCATATATTCAAACCCAAGCAAATATCATAAGAATTTGCCTTGATGGTAGTTCATATGTCTTAATATCTGTTAACATTAGTCATCTGCACATTTAAGTTTTGTTAAATGTACAAACTATGTGGCACTCCACCCTTGTTGCAACATCAATTTGCAGTGTCCAGCATTTTTTGTGGCTTAAGGACATACTGTTTATCAGGCCGGTGGTCTGTAGTAAACAGTATTTGCATATTGGAAAAAATAAAGAAAGGAAAAAGAAAAAGAATTATAAGATTTTGCAGACACTGAGGTAGCTTAGTCAATGCATAGATTTTTTTTTATTTAATTAAATTTACTGAAACAAAGTCAAGCCCTGAAAAGTTAGAAACTAATCATGCTAAGGTCACCCTTTCAATGTAAATTCACCCTTGCTGCACATGTACTTCATAGTAAAGCTTTATATATATGATCAAATAAAACTCTTTTTTAATAAAACTTCCTTCCATTCAGAGGATGGATGGTGCTCCAGGGATGAGAGTGAGCTGTGCAGTGATGGCTGTAAGAAGAGGAGGCGATATCAGACTGGGTTGCTCCAGCTGAATAAAGTAGACACTGAATAACTGCAAGTCAGTGCTGATGGCAAGAAGGAGCCAGAGAGTGGGGCACGACCCTGTATGATGCCTGCTGAAATCTTTCTTTGAGAGGGGGATCAAGATCCTACATGATATCGTGCAAGAAAAGAGATAATTTTTGAAATTCAGGTTTGGATGGTTTTAGAGAATTGTGTCCATGAGATTGCAGAGGAAAAAAACTTAATTCCCTAGTTACCTCTCCCATCTCCACTCTGTGATTATCCATACTGCATGCAGGCTAGTATGCCCATGGCTTATTTTTTAAAAAACTAGCTCTTCTCAAAGCAAAATCCTGGTATAGTTTGTCAAGGGACTGCTGCTTATATGAATGATGGATATTATTTCATTCAAATTTGCTGCCTCCTCTTCAGTTTCATTTTCCACCACTGTTCCCATCGACACTGCACCCTCCTGTACCTACTCAAGCCACCACGAGATATTTCAAGACATGCAACATCATGGCATGGCAATTCTAGCTACATATTTGCATACAGAGTCCAGAGGACACTTCAAATGTCTTGTCCTGTGGATGAGTTCAATCCCTTGTAGATAGGACTACCTCTGAGCAATGTGAATTTGAACCATTTTGTGCAACTTGGTCTAGGGGTGAAAAAGGAGTCCTTGCAACCGAGGCCTTCAACAAGCTGTACCAGACCTGGAGACTAACGGAGACTTAAAGCAGTTGAATTAATCTAAGTGTATTATAGAGAAAGCATCAGCAGGCTTTAATAGCAATCTCTGTGGAAAAGGCAAGAAGTGACAGCAAGAGACGGCAGGATTTGTCTGCCCCCCAAAATACACTGATTTAACCATTCACCCAAATGAAAAGGGCTAAACTTCATGGGTACATGTGAAATGAGGAAGAACTTATTGTGTACCATCAGCATAAAAATGTTCTCTGCAGCAGAGCAAGTAGCAAGAAATTAACATAATTGCAAGAATTGTGGAGGGAAGAGAGAGGAAAACTAAGATGCATCTCTGTGGAGCTGGTGCTGGGCCTCCCAAGCCTTTAGTTTGTTATGAGTAGCTGCAATATATTCTGCCTCATTTCACTTCTAGAGGAAATTACAAATCCTTACAAACCCCACAACAGTCATGCAGCATCAAATATTGAAAATCTGAGAAATCTTGATGCTGGGGTATTTCCAGATCCCACTTAATGTTTGACTCATGATGGCAATTATCCTCTCCATGCTAGGGGTACAGTAACTAAGTAAGTGGGCTCATGAAAGCACATTCAGAATCTGGAAGGAAAGCATAACTGATGTGATTATATTCCTGACATACTCCTTGGTCCAAAGCGAGCTTAAAACTGTTCAAGTCCAGAATTCAAATGAATAGAAATCAAGTGCCATGGATTGGCAGAACTGCAGTTTAATGTTCCATTTACTTTAAAAGATACTGTTCTTTGGAGGAATCATTCTTTATATTTTATGACGTTTGGAGGCAGAGTTGTCTAATGACTGCAACTAAAAGCTGTCTGGGTGTAAGTACAAGTGAACTACTTAAACATTCATTATGAGGGAAGACCGATGGCTACCTTGATTCATAGTCTGCCAAGTTAAAATAAGGGCAAGGTACTGGACCTCCTGGAAACCAAATAAACTGCACATCCTGAGCAGACCAAAAGGACAACATTAGCAACAACCGTGCTTGCACCCTCTCTTAAACTCTGAGTTCCTGAGAAAAAGGATGATCAAAGCTCCTGTGCTCCTGATAGTAATTCAGCTGCGTTTGTGTCACACCTTTACATCCTTCCTATGTTTTTTTCCTTACAATCTATTAAACAGAATTAAAAGAAAGAAGACAGAAGAAAGAATTAAAGAGAGGGAAAAAGACAAAAAAAAGGAAAAAGAAAAAGAAAAGGAACAATCCAAACTTTCCCAGAGAAGGGAATGTTGACGAAACTAATGTATTTGTACTGACATTGAACTAGGGAGTTATGGATCAGAATTTGCTGAGTAAGGAGCTGTGTAAAAAGGACCAAAATATCTTCAGGCTTTTTCTACATCTATGTCTGAGAGAGTTGCTCTGTCACACCTTTACCCTATTGAACTTCTTTGGACGTGATGCTGCAGAGAACACACTTTTCGCATTGTGAGGGGAAGAGAGAAAATCCCTACTCCATTCTGGATAAGTTAATGACCAAAGTCCCTCTCTTTCCCAAAGGCATTTGCTGACATTCCAGCTGCTGAGATATAAATGGGTCTTTAAGAAAGAGGAAGGGAGTTGCTTGGAAAGTGGGGAAATGATGCCCAAAGACTTATTAAAAAATCTGTGATCCACACTTTCGGTTGTCACTGTGTCAATTAGCTGAGATTCCAATCCATATATAAATATATGTACATCTGTATTTGTGTGCATGTGGTATAAATACATATGTAGCATATAAATGTCACATTCTGTGTGTGCGTGTGTGCATGTGAGTGCACCAAAATTTATAGCTCTTTAGAGGTTTCTGATGATTATTTCTTCTTTACACCTTTTTTATCATTTATATTTAATCAGGTAAAGGCAGAAGACTCTATTTTGTATCTTCTCAGCACAAAACACAGACTAAGATATCAGCAGTATTTGACAAGGTAATATTCCTCCCCCACCTCCACAGACACTCACTTTGTCTCTCTCTCACACACACAATAATATAATAACTTACATTTAAAAAATGGAAGAACACTACAACTCATCTGAGTCCTTTCAGAAGCAGAAATAGTTCTTGCTGAGTGTTCAGATCACGGGATCACGCTGCCACATGCAGTTTCTGTGGCTGATTATACCCGGATGATTTCACAGCCTTTTGCCAAAGACCTTAAGCTTTTTTAATGCTACCATTAAAGTTTTCCCTCTGCAGCTAGGTTTCAAACACTTAAGAGTTTGAAGTACTTTCATTACAGATCTCTGACACGGTATTTTCCACTCTGATGCATGCTTCTGAGAAGAAAATTATATAAATTAATAAAGCCCACACGTGACAACATGTCTTGAGAGACTCAATACTATGAAAATATGCTTCAGCTACTTATGTTAATTGATTTTTAGCCAATCCTTAAACATGTCTGCAATTGCTACTGTCTTCTCCCTGAAATTATAGCTCTCTTTCTGGCTCAACTATTTAGTCTTTCAGAAGTTTGACACCAATTTCTCAGTGCAATTATTTTGTTCCATGGCACTCTGCTGTAAATTACTTAAATTCTGAAGCACAGAGGCACGTTCACCTGCTTAAAATGCTACATTGCCTGAAAATATACAATGTTTTTCTTTTCAATAGAACTATCACCTTTAGGGAAACAGCAAGCCATTCCTTATGTCTCCTTTTAAAGGCATAATGTTTCTTTTTATTCATATTATACTGTATGTTATTATCTTTTGTTTTAACCAAGCATTTTTAAATATAATTAACTGCACCGTAAGACAATGATATTGCATAACCACACTCAGAAACAGATGAGTTTGCCTCTTGTAACAGAATAAAAGTATATTTCAAAGTAAAGAAGGAGTTGTCTATTATTACAGTCTTTAGTGCAAGTTTCATTTATTTTACGTAAAAGAAAATATCAGTCTTCTGAAGTCAAGGAGGCAATGATTTTAATCTATGACTTTTGGTAATGGAGGCTGAGCTATTCAGAGCTATCTAGGGTATTTAGCTACAAAACTGCAATTAAATTAATGGGAACTGCATGGCTAAGCCTTCTGCTTGGTATGCAGCCATAGCATCTGCTGTAGGATCCCAAAAAACTGGAAAAGCTGCTGTCAGCTTTGAAACTGGCTGGATTGCTTAGCCTGCCCACTTACCTCAAGCCTAGTTGGGCAAAGGGTAAACCTTGACATAATTGTTGTGTTTTCCATTTGGCAATAAAGTGTGTAAATCATTTCGTGTTAGTACAAAGGCTTTGCGCTTATGAATCTTGCCTGTCACTACAGCTGTAGAATTGATGTAGTAACCAGGTGGGGGACAGTCACAGTCTTACCGTACTGAATTTAAGAAGCAATATTCAAACAGGAATAACAGAAAAAAATTGGAGAAGTTGCTGAAGAGAGCTCTGACTCACAGTACAGTGGGCTGTAACACAGAAAATTAAGTCTGATAGCTGCAGAGCAGTAGTATCTCCAAAAGCTCTGGCCTTTCTTCTGTCCCTGTTATCTTACATTTGAACATTTTGTCTTTATCCTTCTATTTACAAGCAGATAATCCAGTGCAGGCAGGTTAGACACTGCCCTCATATTTTCAGTTATTGTTATAAGCCTCAAAGTGAGCCCAAAAGGAAAACAGAAGGGAGTTAGAAAACATCCAGATAAAATAATAATATTCTATCAAATTTGTCTAGATACTTTCAACTGTTATAGCACTCACTGCTTTGCTGCTGGAACATGCTCACACACACTGGACACTGATGCAACAGGGCCAGGATTTCACTCAAACTCACTGAGGTTCTCCTTATTTTGTGTGTGAGCCAGTTCCCAATAGACATGTCAGAAATACTTCCGCCCCACAGAAATCAGGGGGAGGTGGTCAAGGGCCACCAAGCAAGGGCTCGCAGGGAGGGTTTGGTACGAATTCTTTGATTTGCCTATGGGTTGGCGCAACCAAGCAGTGCCCTGAGGAGTATTGCTGCAATCTATTCACCGGATGACTCAATGCCAGAAGTTTTGTCTTTTGTTATTCGTAAGCTAGAAGGCAATGTAAACACAATTTTCCTTGTGACGAAAATAGAATATTTTCGGAAAGGGTATATGATGTTTCTGAGACCTTTTAGCTTAGAAAAGGAAAGGGAGATCTGAAGTGTTATTAATATGAAACATCTTTAAAATCTAGTAGATAAAGTAATTTAAAACCTGATTGCAGTAGACCTAAGAAAATGGAAATTACTACTTTTCTGGAGATGAATGTTTATTGGGAACTATAGAGCTCCCTATGCACTATGCAGCTGTGTATGGTCTTACCACACCAGAAGGGAGAGAGGAAACTGCAGGGGCTCCACTGGCTGCAGAGACTCTGAAATTGGGAAGCGCAGGGAACAACGGGGAACCAGGCAGCCAGGCACTTCACTAATGCCATGGTTCTTCAGATCAGCTGAGGAAAAAAGAGAAAGAGGCTGAGGAATCAGCAAGGGTCACTCTGGAAGGAGAGAACTGGGACAGAAAATAATTGGTAAATTTTATTGAATAAAGGGAACAAAAATAGCTACTATTGGGAGCAACAGAGCTACTAAACCAAACATTTCTAGTTGCTTTCATAGAGTAAAAACTTTCTTAGCCAAAATCATGTTGGATACTTGCAAAAGTGCTACAATTTCCAATCCTTAGTTTCAAGAATCTGGAAATACATATCTATCAGCTGGTCACACAATTCGTACAATCTCCTAAATGAAGATTTTAAATGTCACAGTGAAGAAAATTAAGACAGTTTCAGTTAAAACAAAAAAAAATTATAGACATTATTGATGCTCAGGTATTTACTATGACTTATTGCCCATCTTTGTCTAGCACTAGTGTAAAGGCAAGCTATTTTCATGGATAGAGTTGTTCTACACAAACATTCCCTTTCATGGGTCCATATTTGTACATAAAATGAAAATATTATAAACAAGCGTAAGCCTTTAATTTCACATAGTTCCATGCTTTGTAGTAGGAAAGAACCTTTCATTTTAAAAATATTAGAAAATAGAAAATGAAATGTTCTTAATCTCTACCTCCCTGCCAAGTTTTCATTCCCTCCTGAGTAGGAATGTTCATTTATTCAGTGATCGTGAAATGTAAAAATGTTTTCTTTTAAGTCTTCAGGATTTTATCTGCCACTTTAAACCACACACCCTGCGGTCATTGTCAAAGGGTCAAAACAAAGAGATTTTCAAATTGCAGGAGCAGGTACCAAGGGAAAATGTAAATCTTTCATAATCCAAAAATGTCTCTTTTTTTAATACACTGTGGACCAGATAGATAATGTCAACATTTTTTCATAAATTCTCAGACCATCCATCAGCATCAGTAAAGATATATCCATACATCTATGCTTGTGTACATGAAGGTACAGAGTATAAAACAGAACCATTTGGAGAAATATTTTTGTAATTTCTATAAAATGAGTAATAAAGTCAATAAAAAGATTTGCACAAAGCAAAGAAGAATCAATTCTGGACTCCTTTATAGCCACCAGACAATTGTGCAAATATACTTTTTAAATTGCATATGATTGCTTTGCTACAACAACTCAGGTGCCCAAATTAGAGACAAACAAAACTTGAAGTGGTGACTCATTTTGTTTGTATACATGCCCAGTTCACCTGAATCCTTTCATGTTTTCTTTTCCTACTTTTTTTTTCCACATTCCATTTAGCTGTCTTGTGATCTTCCAGTGCGCAACTCTGACCATCTTCCCAGAAAAGAGCTGCCAGAAGATGTTTCCAAGGCGAAGTTCTCCCTTCCAGTTTCACCTCAGGAAGCAATTTGCCATCACTTGGGTTGTCATCATAAATCAAATCATAAATGCAAATAGATGTGTTCCCTTTTATAATATGAAGATACTGAGAGATAAGTTTATGTAGGTCTTTTGAGCAAGAAATCTCCATTGCAGTAGACAATCCATCTCCAGTCTCCAGTTCCTTCTTTGGTGAATACTTATCAGGCACTAGGATCTTAAAAAAAGTTGATTGCTGAGAAAGAGGATTATGTCAGGTAACTCATACCTATCCCTACTCCTTCGAAAGGAATCGCTCTTAATTAGTATCAAAAGCTAGAGCTGGACTGAGATTTTTATAAGGAGTGAGGCAGAACACCGTGCCAAGAAACAAATGTGAATATTCTTCCCTCTAATGCTGCTTGTCAGGTAGACTTGTGTATCTGTCTTCCATCTCTTTCTGAGCTAGCTTTGCAAAGAGACTTCAGCAACAAAAAACTTTCTGTAGAGAATAGTAGGGGAAAATACTTCCTGCTTATGAGCTCCACTTGGTGCACAGTAACAGAAGGCTCACTAGGAAAGTTAGTTTTGGATCTTCAGTTTTTTCCTGGTGTGAATCTAAACAATGCTTTGTTGTACTCATATGGTGTTTTTTCATGAAAGGTAAGATTCCTCTCACCAAGCTGTAGCCATCTGAAACACAGGCCTCTAGTCTGACCTAATCCTTGAGGGCTGTATTATGGATGGTAGTAAGAAAGAGTCCCCTCCAATAAGTCAGATACTTGTCTTAGGGCAGGATGGAGAGTCCTCCAGACATGTCCATCTTCCTCCATTGACACCAGAGGGAGCTTAGGCGATTTGTTCAGATCAGATGACTAACCTTCACGTGGCTAACGTCAGGCCAGCCTCAGCTTGCAGGATGGTACCCCAGATAAGGAATGGCAGAGCAGAATACAGCTTCATCCATTCTTCCTATACCAACCTGCTTTCAGTGTACTCCTTCTGAGGGACAAGTCCCTTCTGCATGTTTTGGGAATCAGGGCATATTTCGGTGAGGAAGAGAGATGCACTCTGCCTCCTTTGTTCAATCAAAGTGCCGTGAAGCTCCAGCATTAACTTTCCACAGTTAACTTTTAAGGAACAGGCTGCAGAAAGAGAAATGGTCTTCAGTCAGTTCTGCAGGATAGATCAGCTTGGCATTAAGCACTCAGTTCATGAAACAGAAAAGGGTCAAATTGTGTGAGAATTTTCCTTTTGAATTAAAAATCTGGTTGTAAACTCCCATGTCACTCTCACAACCTAGGCTGTTGTGACAGCCATGTCCTAGTGAAATGGAAGGTATAGGAATATTTATTCTTATTCTGTTAACAGCTTTTAGGGAAAAAAAATTAAGATGGTTTCCAGAATAGTTCTGTGTGAAGACTGACCGTCCTTGCTATAGGCCCTTAGCTCCATTCAAATAACTATGAAACACCACATAAAAGCCAATGAAAATAAAGTGTGGAGCATTCAAAACCATCCTAAATTTAGATGTCTGGTATTTTATGTCACTACTAGTTATCCTACACTTATTTTAATCCTCCACCCATATCAGTTCTATTTTCATCTAGGCTAACCATGTAGCTATTCTTATAACTTCACCATTCTTCCAAATAAAATCACTGTTTTTCTACTAAGACAGGCTATTGAATATTGATATACCATTATAGCTTGCAAGCACCTTCAAAAGTGTTTAAAATACATCTGAAAAAATTATTTTTTCGTATCATTTCACACGGTAAAAAGTGCCGCCCTGCTTTACACATTAAGCAGTTGATTCCAGAGAAACATTTGCAATCATTTCAGGTACACCAGAATCGAGTCAATTAAACTAACCAAAAATGGCATATTATTAGCTCTCACTCACATGATGGAGTATATTTATTACACCATTTAAACTGTACATGAGTCATTTATAAGGTACAGAACCAAAGTGAAGGAAAAAATCCTATCTTTTTAACAATCAGCTTTTGTTCTGAATGGTTACTTGAACTTAAGTGTCTTTTTTTCACTGCGTGTTTAGAGACACCTCTCCTATGATGGTAAAAGGCAAACATCAGGACTTCTTTGCTTTATGCTGAACTACTTATTTCAACATAATAGTAGTGGGATAATTTACAGCAGACATGTTGACTAATGTACAAGTTTACACCTCCTAAACGTGACAAGCTGCAGGTATGAAAACTAGGTGGTGTCTTAAAAGGATATAGTGTTGTCTGGCCCACATTCAATGTATTTTATCTACGAATGCTAGAATACTTACAGAATTAAAAACACCAATTGCATTTTTGCAGGGGTTGACATATAATTAATATACTGACTATAGTTGATTATTGAGCTATACATCCAAGTCACTCTCTGGGTTTGGGAGCGGGGAGGACAGAAGAAAAAAACTCATGAAGACTTTTCTCATGTGCATGGTGTAAGCCCTCTTTGCAGCATTTCCAGCTCCTCTCTGAAAATGTAGAGATACCCTTCTGTTGGTGCTGCTGACTCTGAGGGAGACCCTTAAGCTAAAACTATACTCCTATAGTATAAGATGTAACCCAAGACTGTGTAGCTTATCTTCCTGATTGCAACTAATATACTCTGGTAAAGTAAATCCTAGGTTTCTGAAGTTATCTGAAATCAGATAACACGCTTATTTAAAGAATTTCTTAGAGTGTTGCAGAAGAGGTAAAGGTGATGTAAAGTATCTATACCTGATCTCAAGAATCTTATAGCAAGGTGGTTTTTTTCCCCTCACTTCACACTGGTCTGAAAGAGGCTGATATTAAGGTCAATGGACAGATGCTGAGACATTCAGATTCATTCAGATACATTCAGATTTACCCTTTCAACTTTTTAACCATTGAGCCTACTTTTTCGCATAAGTTCTTCTAAAAAAAGATCCCTATCAGTATTTAGGTATTTATAATCAAATTGTGTGATTTGATATAATTTGAAGAGTAAACTGTACCTTTACGTACTAGCTGGAGTAAAACGTGGTGCATGACAGTTTCTGTTCCAACTTTACTTACCAGAAGGAGAACCTGCTGAGCAACTTCCATTTCTCCCACTCCTTCTGTAATATAAAGCAATAGTGACATTGGAAAGTTCTGTCCCAGAGGTTCACGACTGTTCATGACTGCAGGATCTTGCACTCACAGCTGTACAGAATTCCTACACATTCACTAAGAGTAATAATGAACTTCTAATATTGACCAGGGGAAAAAAAAAAGAAATATTAATAAGAGTCCCTCACAGACACGTGAAGGATATACATCGTACGTGAAAGATACATAGCACAATGTAAGAAGAATTTGACAGAATACTATATTATGGTATGATTTTTTTCTTGAACTGCTCAGAAATTCTTTTCAGAATAGGAAAGTAAGTTTCCAGAGATCTGGATTTTAATGGAAAGGATTTAATTTTCCAGAAAAAAAAGAAGGTTTTGGAAAACTGAAACAAAGTAATTTGACTTCAGTAAATTCAAATAGTTAGCAGAATATCAAAATGCTTCTTCTCATTTGAAAAATGGTGAAATGAATTAGCTTAGTATTTCTGAATTAAAATGCTTTATAATTTCTGTTCTACAATGTGCTTTGACCCTTTGACCCAGTTTGGAAAGTAAACAGGTGCTGAAATGAATAAATGTGACAGAAACTCCACTTCCATTCAGCTGTATTTATTTCCATGTGCAGCACAGTTTAATTCTAGAGGGTCTTTTGCAACATCATGCACTCCAGAAAGAAGAACCAGAAGGAGTGGATTTGGGAGCACTCTGTATATCCAGATGGTGCTGTCTATTGTACCACTAATGGAAATGGCCCTTACAGAGATGAGAACTAATAACATATAAAAAATTGATGGCCGCATATTGGCATACATTTCAGCTGAACAGTTTCAGGTTTAATTTGGAAATGGCAATAAAAATAACAAATAGAAAAGTATTTTTAAACTGCAGTGTATTCACCTTTGCTTTGCCATTTCCTGGCCCATTTCTTTCTTCATTCTTCACGCCACTTCCATCCCATAGATGTACCTTTTTTTAAATTGTTTTAAAGAGAATGTAATACATAATATCTGTCTCTGAAATAGTTAGCATAGGGGAGAGGGAAGTGGGGGCGATTAAACTTTTTTGCTAAGTTTTTTTGCAAGTTCAGTACAGAGGTGAGTTTAAGCCACAAACTTGGCACTGGATTTGATGTAAACTTTAGGGAGGAGAGTGCTGCTGACAGGCAAAAATGCAGTTTGTGAAAGCTCCATAACACTTCCCTCCCTGCTCTGCAACCAGAAATACTGCAGGGGTGCACAGCACAAAGGGAGACAAGATGCTGGTGCAAGCATTTTCTTGCATTCAGCAGAACAGGCCCTGGCTGTGGGAAGCCAATACTGGTTTTGAAAACAATCTTTGGAAGCAGTGTACATTTCTCAGGAAGCTCTGCAGGTGGCCCTAGCACTAGGCTTTTAAAAACACAAAGCTTTTAGGCATCATCACACAGATTTGCTGTATACTTAAGCCTGTTCTTAGAATAGATGCAAGGCGCCCTAAATACAAGATTGTTATAGTAATAATAATAATAATTAATTATAATAGCACTATTAACAAAAGCTGTGAACACTCTACCTTACGTGATCCTTAAAAGGGAAGCTCAGAAGCTAAAGTGTAGAAATAGCTTTTTATTGGTTTCTCCTTTCTGTGATATTCATGAGTCACAGGTCTGTCACGAAAAAAAAAGCTTGGACCTGCCTCCTTTTAATAGTTTAGCTGAAGTTGGAGAAAGATGATGCAAGCTGTTTCACCCACTGCTGACCGAGCTTCTTACTTGGGACACGACAGAACTTGACTGCAAAGTCAGAATCCCTGTAAGCGGCAGAATGGGAAAGGGGTATCCCTGGAGGCTGCTCTGTCTTTCATTGCCAGCCTCTATAATTATACACTGCCTTTCAAAGCAACTTGTGAAAGCTGTCTTTGCAGCCTGCTTCTTTTTCCCAGGCCCTGGGGAAAGTGCATCATAGCCATTCCCTGCCAAATCCAAACACCTTACGATCAAGCATTTCTAAATATGGCTCTGCAGTAGAGCTGCTGGGGAAAAAAAAAAGATCAAACTTTTTTTTCCCCTGAAAAATGGCATTTTGTTCAACCCATCAAGCTTTACGGAATTATCTAGATTGTGATGAATGTCTCACCTGGAAAGTTTTTCAGGTCCAGAATATTACTGGGGAGTGGGGAGTCGAAAGGCTTTATAGTAGCTGATAGCCCTAACTCTCCGATATTTTTCTTTCCATTTCCAGGTCACTAGTTAAAACAAACGGTGTTTGTTTGTATTCGGCAAAATCTTTCAAAACCTTAAATCTCTTCATAAAGTGGAAGTTCTCTCCATTTAGCCCTAGCGTCAAAGATGCTGTCAAAACCATGCATAAAAAAGTCTTTGTGCTATTACTAATAAATGCATACTTACAGCACGGATAACAAAAGATAAACACATGTCCTCCTGCGTGCTTATAGGCAGGGAAGAATAGCTATTTTTCTCTCCACGGCCTCATGTGGTAAGAAGCCAGATCATTCCAGCTCATGTTATTGCATTCCTTGGGAACATTCCTGTACAATACTGCACTGCTTCCCCGGTGCTAAGCGATAAGGATTGTAACTCCTTGACTCAGTCTGGTGAACATTTGTGTGAGCAGATTCAACTTCTTAAGTGAGTAAAAGCACACTGACATAGGTATGGACTGCATAGGCTACCTCTAGATAGGGGAAGGCAAACATAGATGTGTCCCTCAGTTGCTCTTTTCTCAGCTGATTCAGGTTCCTGAGGCTAAATTTGTTGTGTTATCCTTTCCAGTGACCGTGCACTTTGTAAGGATAAAGAACTATTTTAAGTTCTCATTTATATGGTGTGCTATAAAATAAGGCCCAAGATGGATGAACAGGGGCTCTGTTTTTTAACAACAGTGACTTAGAGATTTGCACATCAGCCATCTCTCCTGTAGAGTCAGAGAGATTTACAGTGCCTGGAAATGTTTGCCAACAAAGATGTTATTGAAACTCCAGTGCCTCTTCAGGGAAGTTTATGAGGTAGTGTTAGAAACTGTTCGTATTGTCTTCCTGCACTTGATGTATAGGAGAGACAATATGCCAAATGCATTGCTGAGTTAAAAGCAAAGCTACTGCAATGTTAGAATTGCATCTAACATCAAGTACCTCACTTTCTGGTCTGTTGCCTACACCCCTCACCTAGAAAAGAACTGCCATATTTAACCCTCCTTGCGTGACTGTGGGCAACTCAATTATCTTTTCTGTGTTTTTGCTTGCACAACTGATAAATAGGGGCAACGCTCATTATCTGGCTCAAATTATTTGCATCTGTTCAATTATTTGTGAGAAAGTTGCCTGGTCTTTCATATGATCAGTTGTGGTTTACAATAGTAATAACTGACTTTTCTCCCTCAGATGCCATCAAATATGTGTCACTAAATGACGGGTCATTTCCATAAGTGGGCATAACTCCATTGGGATTCACAGCAACTAAACTTTTGTCTGGATATTCTTTTCCTTTTCAAAATACGCTAGAGCTATTTTATTTTGTTTTCATATTGACTTCTTGGTTTGCCATTTTTGCTTATTCTAAACACCCGTCCACTGCTAATACAGTTACTCAAGACAGCTCATAAATCTTTATCCAAAGGCTGTTCCATTTGCTAGTGGAGAACAGGAGGTAGTTCTGCTGCTTCTGCTTGTAACTCTTGGAGTGTACAAAAGTTTCATATCTGTTTATATGCCTAAAATGCACTTTAACTAAATCCCTCCTATGGCTTTCAAACTGAATATTAGCTGTCTTTTTAATTAGTGATATTTTAAATAACTTTGCTCCTTTTTTTATTCTCTTGGAGGAAGTTAAATAGGCTCCATAGTAAATATCCTGTTCAGGGAAGATCCCCTGCCTCATTTCTTCTACACTTTGCACTGATTGTGTTAAGTCTATACTCAAGAACCAATGCTTTCCTGTGAATACATCACTGACATTAGCTGCACATTCCTTGGATAGCAGCAAAGTATTCGGCTGTCTAGACACAGCCAAATAAGAGCACAAAGCTTACTTTGAGCAAATCACTAACAACTTCTGTTGGCCAACAATGGGCAGAAAGGTTCTCTTATCCCTGTAGCTGTGGTGCATGGGAGTAAGTCCAGGCTCTACGTGGACTAAGTCACTGCAACATTTTCCTCTCCATCATTTCCATTCTAGGAAGAAAAATATCATCCAGAGAGACTATAAAGAAATGTGGGAACGCAGCCAGAGTAGTCGCTGCTAAATCTCTTGTGTTGGTGTGGTCATTTTTCAATAGCCCAGGTGTAACATAATGTTGGAGGGATATACAACAGGCAGATGGTACCTGGCCAATCGGTCTGTTATTGGAATCGTTCAGTTTCTCTCACATTATTGTCCAGTTCTATGTTTGGAACATTACTTTGTTTAGGCTGAAAATTTAGCATTGAATATTTTTTCTATTTGTGGTGAAGGAAGATTTTCTCTTTATGATCCATTTGGATTTAGAAGTAGAGTTTTGAGAGGAGCTGGTTTTGGCCTACTTCCTTGGTTTTAGGAAATATTTGCCCAGAGAACTGACTCTTTAAAGTACCCAAGAGCCAGATTTAACCATATGCTCCATTAGAAAGAATGAGAAAACCATATACATTCCAGGATAGCAGATAAGAAGAACATGGTGAGAGGAGCTTCATTCAATGTCTGAAGAGATTTTCAGGCCTGAATGAAAATTTGATTAACTGAAGCACTATTTCCTCTGATTCTATTTTGGTTTCATTTGTTCATTAGAAACAAGCAGAATCCTACTTAATCAAAGTCATGGCACATGTGGGTAATTTTTCAGTGCTATGTGTAGCAAATTAGACATAACACTCTTGGTATAACAGAAATTGATCATTTAATCCATTCTGAATAGCACAATAATGTAGATTGTCACAGTGCATGCCATTAATGTCAACTAGAGAAGCTGACCTTGTGAGGTGTGTGGATTTTCCATCTGTTTTGTAAATGAACTTTTAAACAATTTTTTGATGATTTTCATACCAAGAAGAAGCCTTGAGATTACCAGTAATGATACTACAAACAGCAGACATCTCATTTCTTTTCCATTGACATTAAAGTCACTGTATCATTCTGATTATATTGCAACCCATAATGAGACCTAAGTGCTTGGATCCTTGCAAGGCAGGAGGTCTTGTGAACTGTCTGCTTGGTACCAATGGGGCGTGTAATGCTTCAGCCCATTCAAAGGTTTTAAGCCTGTGAAGGCTTGTGAGGAAATGACAGATACTAAATTATTTACATGAAAATATGTTAAACAAGTAGGAACCAGTGCCAGCAAAATGAGTGCATTCGTTCTGCTTCATGGACCTTTTCCTGCTTCTCTTGCTGGGAATACCCAAGAACCAGTGTTGCTTCACTGCTACTTTGTCATCACAATGTACCAGGCTGTAGAGCATTGTAGAGTGGAAAAAAAAAAAGACGTGCCAAAAGGGGTTTGAAATATTTCCCTCTCTCTCCCTCTTTCTCTCTCTCTCTCCACTCAAAATACTTTCCTTAGCCCGCCAAATATATCCAACAGAAGGTCCTCTGGCTTTACACATGCTGCTGTTGTCAGCTGTCCCCAGCCAAGCTGTGGATACAGCATCAGGGCTAAAACTTTTCTTTCAAACATTGTATTACTATTTCAGGATACTGATAAAAGATCTGTGATGTAGCAACAAGTATTCAGGTGACTTTTCCTGTCCTTCAAAATGTATAACCAAATGGCCCAGACACAGATGAAGATTTCCTGCACATAAACTAGAATTAACTGAAATAACGGTTGGCTTTCAGGCAATTGATTTTCCAAAGTGCTCTAAGCACATTGATGGCCTTTTTGCCCATTTAAAAAAAGGAAAAGTTTATCTAGAAGCAGGTGTCAATGACAGCCTAAGAACATGCTCTTTTCACTTCTGCAGCCTCAGCTGGCCTTGTAAGGAGTGAAGTTCAAGGTCATCAACAAGGAATGTTCCAAAAAATTGTCATATTTAGCACAAAACAGCACACTCATCAATCATCTCTGTGAAGCAAACAGGATTTTGACAAATGGCACGTTTGTACAAAGTGCCTGGAACTATTGCTATTTTAGGAGGCCTTGCTCTATTGTCCCAGTAGAAGGGCTAAAGCTATTTCACTTCTTTGTGTAGCAAAATCACCTGTTGAACTGTGGCACTACAGTCTTGCTGATAACCAACCCGAATACTTGATATGTGCCTATTCCCCCTGCTCTGCTCTAATGCATTACGCACATCATCCTCAATAGCAATGGAGTGAATAGCGTCCCTCTGTCCACTTCAGTTGACTGAAGGCAGAGTCCTGTTCTTCAAAGGCTGCACAGACAGAGTTTGCTGGCAGTATGATAAGAGACCTCTCCCCTCAACCCACCTGGGGATGAAGAGCCATGTCCCTCAACTGTCCTCACCAGCGTGCTTTCTCTTTTTCCTTCCTCCTTCCTCTTTGGTATGCTAGACGGCCATTTTATTTTCCCAGTCTTCTGCCAGAAGAAGACTTCATTACAGAGCCTTTATTTTTGCCTCTGCTGGTGCAATGTCCTTCAGCAGTACTTGTGGGTAGATACCTTGAGAGGTGGAAGATCTAATAAGGAGGATGACAGAAGTGAAGATTTTGTCTCCAGATAGCCTCAGTCTCTCAGCTGTCACAAGACAGTGATATAAATGAGAAACACAAGAGGAGAGCCTGAATGTGATAAACTAATACACTGTCAGTGGCCTTTGTCTTCTTAATATGTCTTCACTCATGCAGTGCATTTTAGTATCTTTCTTATTTCATCCTTCAGAAACTGCTAGTGTGTCAAAACCAACAAATGCAGACTGAATGCTAACAATAGGTAAGGCAAGTATCTATGTTTCCTATGTTTTGTAATTCTGTTTTCTTATTTTGAAATTTGTTGTGAATACTGTTGTTTTGGGGTTGTTTGGGTTTTTTTTTAATTTGTTGTATATAGTATTTTGGGGTTTTTTTTGTTACCTTTATGAGTAGGTTTTAATAATATTATTATTCAAATTTTATTGTGCTTTCATTGAGCTCCCATGACTGTACTCTGACAAAACATCATATTTTGTATCCCAAAGACCTACAGTAGTATCAGTGTGATGATCTTCAGCACCCCTTGGTCTAAGTAGAAAATGTCATCTTTGAGCCCTTTATCAGACAGTTTTCCCTCTCTCTTACTCATCTTGCAAATTAAAGCAGAGGTTAACCTCAGCCCAGTACCACCCATAGGCCCACACATCTTGACTCTCCACTGCACCTCATCCCACAGCTCCAGTCTTTTTAGCATGCCACATTTTCCATTCAGTCTTTAAATCCATGGAATATTTGAAGATATGTAGACACAGAGAAGTCCTAAGGATTCCTTTATTTTAGTTAGCACGGAAATACACCGGTCCAAGTGAAATTATACGTATTTCCCTGTCTTGACTTTCTTATATTTTTGAGCAGCTGGGGGATATCCTTCATCTTCCATGTTGCTCCTTTTCTGTCTTTATCGTAGATGTCCAAATACCTGATTCCTTCTCTGGTTCTTCAGTCACAAATAATTTGATAGAAGCATTTCCCTGCTGGAAGAGCAGCACTTCCCCTTCCTATCTTATGTCCGTATTTCCTGTTCCCGTGCATGTCCTTGCATTCACCTCTTTGGCCTTTCTGTTTTCAAAGGGCTCTACCAGAACTTTTTTCTTTGGCTCCATCTCTGAAGAAATGTTAATGATGTAGACCCCAATGCCTCACAGAGGAGCTTTCTCCTAAGCTTCAGCTATCCTATTGTTTTGTCTAACCAAGTCTATTCACATGATAATAACACTTAATGAGTCCCTCTCTCTCTCTCCTTCCCACAGACAGACTTGTAGACGCCACTCTTCGGCTTTTTAGCGTTAAGAGTAGGAAGCAGTCACTACAAAGGCATGTCGACATTGCAGGCAGAGCTATGATTGCATCACATGCAGACATACTTGAGTTACCTTTACAGTACTCCCAGTACCTTGCTGGGTTACTGGGAGCCATTCTGCCAGCCCCAGGAGAGTGTGTGCTTACCTGTGCCCTTAACCTGTGCTAAGCTACAGCCTCCTGCAACTCCATTTCCATTTGCAGCTGGGTTCCCCCAAGTACATTCCTACAGGTGTGTATCCAGCAGACATCCTGTTGTATTGTAAATATTTTGAAAGGCTGTCAGATATCCAAATAACACCAAGAATTCATAAAACCAATCTGGAATCCATGTAATTATTGAGGAAGTTTCTATGCAGACTCATGAGAAAACAGGCTTATGCAGTGCCTGGTAAGAGATATTATGTTATAGGAAAGTATTTTCTGAAAAGGTGACTTCGGCCAATTTCATACTAATAGTATCATCCCAACATAAGCACCAAAATGGTCTTAGCAAGCTTACAGCTGTACTCCTACAGTGACTTTTGATGTCAGGGTAGTATAGCCAGATGCATATTTACTGAGCTGCAAAGGGGAATGTATCTCTACTGGGGTGCACCAGTCACACACAGGCACCGCTGGGCATCCTCTGTACTTATAGCCTTGAGTAAAAGTACCCTCCTGACACAAATCATACCTGTAAAATGTGCTGAGCAGCTAGTGATCTATTTCCACTAAGATCTGTCTGTCTGGAGTCTTCCATGTTACACCATCTCCTTCCTTGCATCATGGACATAAATGTGCTGGCAGAAAGGCAAGAGTGTCCTGGCTGGACACTTGACTGCCTTCTCCCAGGAGAACCCTCATTTTTAGCTCATGTCATGGATTTCTCACATCAGCCGCTGAATGGTGAGCAGCTGCCTTCCCCTGTCTTTTCTTCCTTGTTTTTCTACATCTGGCCAAGATCCCTGAGGAGCACTTCCTTCCTGGTCATAGAGACGAGAGGGCTTTTGCAGACAGCTGTTCCCCCACAGATGCTAGATAAATGATGAACCTTCTCCATCCTGAAATTTTGCTCTGCAGTTAAGCCCCATTTTGCCATTCTCCTTACTGCATTTCTGAATGGATGTTAGATCATTTGGATTTTTTAAAAACCCCTTTGCTTTGTATGTGAGCAATTATTGTTGTGTTAGTTATTGCACCTATCTGCTTTGTTTGAGGCAGTATTTGTGGGTTAGTGAGATCCATAATTTGAAAATTATATGTAGAAAGAATACGGGAACATGAAAGCAGTGGCATGTTCTGGCAACTGTGAGGATGATCTGCAGGTGCGAGTTGCAATTTGGGAAAATTAGCCCTGAATTTTGAAGGTTATTTTGTCAAGTTTGTTATGTCTTGCTTTTGCAGCCTGTATCCGATTGCACTAAGAGTGCCAGGTGGTTACCTCTTTCATATCAACCAAATGCAGTTATGTATCTTTTTCTAACATATCAGACCTGCATGGCAATTTTAATTAAGCTTTTTCTAAAGTATCAGGGATTATTTTAGATCAAGATCTTGGCTGGTAAGGTATCTAAAGTAACAGTTGTTATGTTTTCATTAAGAGTTCCTTGATACCGTTCATAATATTAACATTAAGCTGCTAAAGTTGCTGGCTTGCTGAACACTAGCTCTTTTGTTGCATTTTATGATCCTTAATTTCCTTACTAATAAGCTATCTGTCCTTAGCATATTTAGCACGTTAGCTGCAACCTCGGTAAACACTGATCCGTCTGTTCTTTGAGTAGGGTGCAAAAAAGGCTGACAATGCACAGAGGGTGCCTAAAGCAACTTGTTCTGCAATGAATTCAGCTGCACAAACGTGACTCAGTGCCTGCCCCTCTCTTTAAAAATAATTGTCCAGAACAGCTGACTCAACCAGCCTATAAAACTCTGCCCATACAAAGAGCTCACCTACGCCATTTGACAACTTGTTTTTGCTGCTTTATGCTAAGCGTTCTCAAACTATTCCTGCAGGGTGAAGTCCTGCCCATAGGACACCATTTACCTCCCCATTGAAAGCACTGAGACCTTTGCAGTTGGCTCCAGCAGTATGTGGAGCCTGTGATCATCCCCGTACAGATAGTCCCCAAGAACAGTCCTCCACCATTGTTTCCACTATTTGGGGGACACCTTCCTCTCCCACTGTGTTTGCAGGAATGGACTTCCCAGCTCTCCACTCATTGGACTCCCAGCCTCTGGAGCAATAACTTTAGGGATGGGTGGGTTGAAAGTTGTGAGAGATTCTCAAGAGGAGTGCCAAGGGACACTGAATACCCTTAGTCACATGAAAGTGAAGTAGTCTGTGACCGCATGGTCCTCCACCCATACATCCAGCCTGGACTATCTCTCCTCCTATTAAAGAAAAAGTGATAAGCATAATGTAAGCACCATCTTCTGAGGTAATCTAATATTTGGAAGCAAGAGGGACAAAATCAGGAAACAAGCTTGATGCTGAAAAAAGTGACCGTTGCTCATACCAAGCTATGATGAGCTCTGGGCTGCTGTGTGTCGTCAGATCCATGCCAAGGACACATATGTGATTCTTCATAGGATGTGTGTCACAGCTTACAGGTGGGGTGGCTCACACAGCTGACTCCATGTTCATGTGAACATGCCCTTTCCATGCTGATTAGATAGGAAAACTCATGAACTTTGGTCAGAGAAGGAGGGTTAGCAAGCAGAGAAATAAATATCAGAGAAGAAACTATTATATGAAAGAGAAACAAAAAAGGAAGGATATGCTGTTAGACATTTGGGAGAACAAGAAAAAAAAAACCCACATATGGAAAATAGTTATGGAGCTATATATTATCTCAGCCTAACTTCAGTCACAAAGTGCTGCTCTGGTCTACCCACTGTAACCTCTTCCCCCCTCCTCATTTTCTCTTACTCTAGCTTCTCTCCCCAGTTCACACAAATTAGCTTTTATTAACCTCAGATTTTTTAAATTATTAGCCATGTCTTTCAATTCACTCACCTGTCAGCTAGTTATATCACCATCTCCTTCCTGTGTCCAGGATGTCCATGTTTTAAATATTCATCCCTCTTCCAATTTTTCAGCCTTTCTCTTCAGGGTCTGTCCTCAAAGCTTCCTGACCTTCTGCCCATAACTTCTTTACCATTCTACTCAATGGAAGTGTCTCGTTCAGGAAGTTTTATATCTGCTTTTCCAAAATCCATTTGTAGTTCTCCCGTTGAAAATGTGTCCAGAGATTGTGCAAAAGACAGCAGAAATTTCCTCTGAAAAGAAAATCTAGAAAAATAACTGACAAATACACAATCATATTAATGAAGTTTGGGGAGGTAATAAATATGAATTTTCTTTTCAAAATTTCCTTCAATACTGATTTTGTAATGGTGTCATTTTGAAATACATTATTACAGTACAAAAATATTAAAGATTGAAATTATCACATTTCCAAAAAATAGCATATATTGGATGTTTCCAAAAGGTGGAGTATTTTCTTCAGAATTTCCCTTCATTAATGATACCAAAGTTGAAAAGGGCTGCTTTGGCTTACAAGGAATAAAAACTTTGAAATCGTAACACAAACTACAAAAGTTCTTCCTCTGCATAGCTTTAAATAAAATAATTTGCAATTTACTGTACATGCCAAAATACTTTCAAAAGTCCAGGGGAAAAAAATTATATGGCAATATTGGGGACAATTCTGTTTCACAACTATTCTGGATGGATAGCTAGCATATTACAAGAACAATCTGATTTTCTTACAGGTAAGAGCATGTTAAGTGTTCAATCCAATAGTTTTGTGAAGAGTTCCTGTCAATTTCCGATTGCAAATATAGAAAAACCTTGTGATTTGAAATGTTTCCAACTGAAAGCAATCATATTCTAAATCTTCCTTCTTGGTATGCCAAGTCTATATACTCTTGACAATTCTTTACCGGAGTGTACTATCATCGAAGGATAATACATTATATATAACGTCTGCCTTGAAAAACATGTCAGTATTGCATTTTAAATACACAAATATAACTTGATTCCTCTGTGAGTGTTATTAAAATCTACATAAAGATGAAAATGTACCTTATTTTAAGATGTATTCCAACCCATTTCTGTAACAACTGAAAATAGGCTTGTGTGAATTCTTCAACAAACCAATACTTTCCTAAGTAAAGCTAAAATTGCAGTATCAGGTTATATTTCAGTAAAATAAAAGTGTTTTGACATTACTCATGAGCCACATTTTTAAGGCAGAGAAGTTATTATCTCTTCCGTGACACATATGAGTAGCCACTTCTAAGTGGTTCCAGCTTTGAAATCTGAGGAATTTCTAGCCATGAAAAGCAATTACATTGTACTTCTGCTCCTCCTGTCACCTATAACTGGGACTAGTGAGAACGAAGTCTTCTCACAGAAACTATTGAATACCTGAATTTTTTAAAATAGTTGCATGGTTTTCCATATGATACAAGCAAGAAATGAAGCATCAGAGTTTACCAAATACAGGTTCACTCCTGCTATGATTTTTAGAAATGTTTTAAGTTAGATTTTTCTACTAAAACTCTCTGTATCGGTTATGCCAGGGACTTCACTTTCCCCAGATGTTTTATTCTCAGCTAATGGCAATTCTTCTACAAATACAGTAGAGTAGTAAACCATATTGTGAGCTAGTATATTAAGCCCAGGCAAAACTGTAAATTTCTACTTTAAAAAAAAAACCAAAACAAAACCAACTCATGCATTTGAGACAAGTGGTTGCACATTCTTTGAGGTTAATACACTGACAGCAGAGAAAAAAATACAAATCTAAATCTACAGAAACAATAAATTACACAGATGAGAAAGTCACATATTAATCTCATTACTGGGAAAGAATCATGAGCATCAGATGTAAGGCTGAGGCTTTCCTTAACCCCTTCAAAAAGTGATATCGGATAAAAAGTGGGATAGTGCAGGCACATTTGAACAAACTGCATCCAGATGTGCACCGTGGGCCTGATCCAAGGTGACCGAGACTGACGGGAAGACCCTCACTGATTTCAGTGCTTTTCAGAGCTGAGTCTCAGAAAAGTGACTTCTCAGCGAAGTGCCACATCACCAGGTCATTCCTGCGCTGCTGTGCCAAACACTGCTCCTTCTCTAACAAACTGTCTTTAGTCTTTTATGTAATGCTTCTGGTTGGTCGTGTCACAGCACTCCTGGGAAGGGATGGAAAAGCAGATGGAAAACTAAGAACAAAATAGGCACTTAGATGAAACTTCCTTGGAGAGAGAAAGAGAACAACTGGGAGAGATCAGACAGAAGTTTTTGCCAGGATGTGCGAGTAAATGACATCAGGCCCTTATGGAGGTTAAAGGAGTAACGGCCAAATTTCTCTCAACCTTGAGAGAACCCACTAAGGGCTCTGAAGCAGAGTGAAAGGAAGGGCAATCTGTCTAGTATGCCTACTTGACGTATGTGCATGTCCTGAACATCATCTCTGCATAAGCCTCCAAAACCGCAGCACTTCAGTATGCAATCTCTTCTTGTGCTGCAGAATCAACGTATGCATCTCTTGCATTACCTTGGAGGGGACCATGAGCTGATTTACCAAAGATTTCTAAAAAAGCTGTATACCTTCACTGGTCTGGAGAGAAAATATCCATGCCAATGAAAGGGTCACATGGTTTCCTGCTCAGGCTCTCAGCTTCTGTTGAAATCTAAACATGAAGCTAACCACAAAGTTGCAGTGTTGAATAGCCAAACTCCATTGAAATTCATAGAGTTGAACCCCACAACACAGCATATAGTTTTTCCCAGTGCTTCTATGCATTTTTGTTTCTTACGCTTACCTCAACATTTCTACACTAATTTCTCACTCTGCAATTTTCCAGTATAGATCATTATACCGACATTTTACTTAAGGCAAGATGTCTTCTTCTTGTTGGTAGCAGTAGATCAATGTGGACTGGCCAGTAGAGGGTGCTACTTGAATTTGGGAATAAAACATATCAATAACCTTTAAGAATAATCAGATTTCTGTGAGATTATGCAAATCATGGGGTCATCACCTCCTTCTGCCATCAGTGCTAAAGAAACTGAATGATGGTATATTTTTTTTCCTGAAATGCTTGTTTCATCTGGTAGTAGAAAATGCTGAGGTGTGATCTAAATGAAGTTTTGGGTTTATACTCTGACAGCAGTCTAAATGGCACTAGATACTACTGCTCAGAAATAACCATTGCATACACAACCCAATAGTCTTGGTTCACTTTGGTAAACTTCTCATTTTATATTCTCTCCACAGATAAGTTGGAAGTTAGGTTTCCACTCCAGGTCAGGCTTTCTACCTTTTTGCCTTTTACCAGACCAAACCAATCTGCTTGAAATTTCATAAGTGTGTTATTCTGCCAAAGTAGAAGTTTAATGGAAAGTTTGAGGTAAATTCAAAAAGATGTTTGGGAGACGTGAGGGCTCAAAAAAGGAAGCGGTTTCACCTCTTGAAAATTTTCCTAACATTTTTTTTGGCTTATGGTAACTGCAAAATGGCTTGGCTGAGAAACTAAAAATTTATTTTAATCTTTTGTAGATGGTGATTTCTGTTTCCTTTGGCTTCTTTTGGGGTGCTTCAGGGGGCAATTATTTAGTCACTAAAAGATGTTTATGCAAACATTTAGGGTTCCTAAATCCGCATGTCAGCTTTTACAGGGCTTGTGAAATCCACAATAGTGGAATGCAGCCTTCCCAGACTGCACAGACTTTTTCACAGGGTAACTCGTGATCAGGGCAAACTTCATTTCAGAAAAGACTTTAGTAGGTTTCATTTGCCCCGTGAGAAGCTCTGAAGGGTCCCACCCACAGCATGGTCAAGTCCTCTGAGACCTGCTCGAAGCAAAGGCCATTCCCATAAAGGCATTTTGCTTCCTTTTTGTCTCTACATCTGCTTAGAGCTCTCCTACTTGTCTCTTGTTATCTGCACGTACGTCTCTTGGCAGGATTTGAGGGAGAAGATATTCTTCACCACAAATCTAAGCTGGTTCTGTAAGCTGTGCCACTCCCAGTGCATGGCCAGAGGCAGGCCTGTATGTAAAGATTTACCCCAATGACATCCAGGAAAAAAATTAACATTTGTGTTCTTCTCACTGGCTGCTAAAATGTCCTGTACTGGCCCTGAGGACCACGTCTTTAAGCGTAGTTAACAGTTATTCAGTAGTTAGCAAAACTTTCCATGATGAGGTTTGAAGGTAATCTGAACTTTCACAGTACGTGATTTGTTACTCCTATTGGCCCAAAGTCTAAGGAGTGAAGCAATTTACTGGCAGCATTCTTTGTAGAATAATATCAAGAAAAAGCTGAGGTTCCCTAATGATTTATGAACAGAATATAGTCAGAATTAGCACCAACCTGGTGAAGATAATGTTCCATTTTTGAGATTTTTGTGCTGCTCCCAACTTCTTGGATTTACCATGAATTATATCTTTTTCAATCCAAAAATACAGAAATAAGGAGGTAAGATCCAAAAATATAAGTCAGAAAGAATTTGTAGAAGTTTGGGAAACTTGAAACCAGGCTGTCAGAAAGGAATGAGGGAGGTATGCAAAAAGTATAAAAGAATTAATTTTACACCTGCAGGCAGAATTATCTTCCAAAGTACAGAATATTTTCTGAAAATAATTTAGTGTTATTGAAATGTTGCCTAGAAGGAACTATGTGTAAAGCCAGTCCTGAGACAGCCATGGCATTATGAGTGAGATGTCCTTCTGTCACCAAACTTTCTTTTTCCCTGTTCCATCTTTTCTCCTGTCTCCCTACACCCAGCCTTACTATAGAATCTATTTTATGAAGGGAAAATATATTTTGAAGAAAGCCTTGCTTATAGTCACCTATCAGCCTGGTATGTATGCAGTTACTGTCCCAGAGTTTTATGTGTTAGTAAGACAGCTGGTAGTGCCACAGAAGTGAAGAAGTGGTACCTTAAGAGATGATGTGCTAAATTTGCATTGGTTAAACTAATGAAATCCTGGTGAGTTCAAAGAGATATGGACTTGTTAGGGAGCAAGACATGCTAAAAAAATGAAGTGAAGAATGAAGTAGAAGTGGCAGCTATTTCAAAAGTGGGTGAGAAGTAAAAAATAGAGAATATCTAAAAGCTATAGAGAAAAGGGGTTCTCAAAAGTTTGTTTCTGGAGGGCAAAGGGAAAACAAGAACAAAATTCTTTTCATAAAAATCCTCATTACATTTAACAAAATGGCTACGATTTATAAGTATGCAGCCTGTTTACAAAGACTTTGTAGGCTTCATTTTGATAACCTCTTCTATAGAAGGAAAATCTGCACTGGATGATTTTCAACCCATTTGTTGTTTCTCTTCCACCAAACAAAAGTATTGAGAAAGCACTGATGAACAGAAGACCAGAAATGGAAAACGGCTCAGAAAAGAGCAATGCTAGGACACCTCAGGGGCAACCCTGAACGTTGTCCCTCTTCAAATGCTTTCTCAGGAAGAGACAATTTTCATCCTGCAAATAATTATGAGGACCAGTCACCACCTAAAGGAAATTTCTTCATTAAAATCCGTTTGTCTTGTAATTTCTCTGTTTGCAAATATGTGGGATTTTTTTTTTCACCAAACAAGTCCATCACCTTTCCCATACTTGAAAGGGAACCTCCAACAAAGAGTGCTTGCAGGTTCATTATTTGGCTCAGTTATTTGCCAGATATGAGTCAGGCAGTGTTTTGGCTAGCCTGTATGCTCTAATGTAATATAAAACCAAATAAAAAATTAAATGGGGTCCAAGTGCAGACCTGCAGCTAAGAGAAGCATTTTATAAAAAAAGGAAAATTCCAGAAATTTTAACTTCACTCTTGAGATAATCTGAATTATTTATACCAAAACCATAAATTAAGCTCAATATTCTGTTAGAAATACAACAAAAATCCACTATTTTTTTCAATCTGATTAATCTCCAGCAACATTCACCTTATTTTACCTTCAAGATAACATTGCAATGTCTGGAAGGACTGCTTGTAAGGGATTCTGACCTCTGTTTCCAATGCTCCTCCTGAGAATTGCAGGCTATCTGCAGACCTGGTTTCCATGTGTCCCAATTTATAATCATATCAAGATATTTATTCCGTGAAACATCCTTAAATGGCAAAATTGCTGTTTCTAGTTCATGAAAGTATCTGAATTATTAACTCATCCACAACAGCCAAATGGCAGGTTAGCTGCTGGTACAGTTACAGCCTGATTGAAAACTGCATGAAATGAAAGGCTTTGTTATATGAAAACATTTGGTAATTGATTTATTTTTTCTCTATATGCCAAAGGACGGTTTTGGAAGGTTGATAACGTTTATCATTGTGACTCCAAAGCCTGTTTGCAAGATTAATTGATCTTTTCCCTCTTTATCATTTCTATACTTATGAAAATGTACATGCCTTTATGACTTTATGTATTCAGTTGTTGTATAGAATAGATATCATAAAACACTGTCCTGAAGAAAAAAAGGCACAAAATGTGTATTAAGACAACAGAACCCACATGAGGAAGTTCAACCAAAAAATCTAATTGCTGGTGTCACCTGATGGCGGAGATGTCTGACAGCAAGTCTGTTCTTTACTGGAGGATGTGCTTCTAGTACTAATCTGCAGCTAATGTAAAAGCTTTTTGTTTTGTTGAAAAGAAAATTTTGTTGAAAAAGATTCTTTTTTGATTTACTGTTTGCAACACTAGGTCCATATAGTTCCATGAAAGACCTGTTCTGGTTTCGGGTTTTTTTGGAAGAACCTGCTTGACTTGAATGAGCTTTGCATCAGGCCTCAGTTCTGTACTAGATAAAATTCTTCCATCAGAATTTTTCTGCCATCCATCGTAGACCGATTAGGAGGAACCAGGAGCTATCTGAACCTTGAAGTGCATGGGTAATCGTGAAAATTGCTTCTGGCTTGTTTATAGGAAGGATGAAAAATTACCCTTGTAATAGTTTGAAAAGTCTCTAAACTATCCCTCAAATAAGATTTGTTTAGTTTCTTGGAGCTGCTCTGGGATGATATGCATTCTTCACTTGCAACCCATCACCCATGACCGATCACCCACTTGTGAGTAGCACAGCCACCTTCAGCTAATTCTGGTATAAATTTGAAACTACATCACAGCATGACAACATTAATTTCTTTCTTTCCCCACATATGTATTGACAATAACAAATAGGCAAATAAATAGGATGGTAACTAGGATTTCATCTGTATATGTGCATACATGCACATATATAAATATTTATGAAAGAAACTCAAAAGGCAGATGCATGCATGGCCTAGAAAAGAGTAGATTCCATGTACCTGTATTTGTCCTCAACCATACACATGTGGATGACTGTGCACATATATGAATGTCAGGACTTAAAGAGAGGAACGAAACAGTGTAAACTAACATCTATTCAAAACAATACTGAATCTCTTCTTAGTGCAAACTAACAGGAATGGAATGATGTTGAGACAGGCCTTTTGTTTAAAAGGCTTTTTTAGCTGTTTGAAATGCGGGTAAGAGAAGGCTTAGACCTGTCTGGGTTTGCAACATTTTGCCCTAGCACCTCCACAGTTAATGAGTGTAGCAAAGCTTTGTGAAAGTTGTGGTTGAAATACTTGTTCATAGCAGAAATAAAATATACAAACGTTATTACTTACATTTCAAAGCAGCTGTGATTAGCCATAAAAAATAAGCTTAGTAATTATTACAAACACAAATATCTTAAAATACCTCTAGCAAGAACTAAACTGTGATCACATTAAGGCCATTTGATACAAACTTCTAATTTGGCAACAAACTGTTTGCTTGGGAATCAAGCTGTAGTAGCTAGAAAATACGTTTAAGCAAACATTGTTCAGAGTTTAATCTTCCATTTGCTGTGGTTAACTCTTATTTGTCTTCCCCAGGGAAATGTGTATTGCCATGTCATTATTAGCTGTCCTCCCTCTGCTTCCTCTCCCCTTCCCTCCAGTTGCTTCCATTTAAATGGTACCAACCTTGGAGAAACAGAGACCATCCTTAACTTCCTTGAAGCAGCAACCTGAGAAGTCTTTCAAAACATATGCTCGAAAGAGGAAATTATTATCTTAATATAAAAAGTATTCAGCAAAGAAGGATTTGGTTTCCATTTGTGCTTTTCCTTGAGCTAAATGTAGGGAAGTATACAGAAGACATTAAGAGACTCCCCATATATCCCCAAGGCCTTAGAGATACAAGAGTTTGCTGTCTAGACTTCTTGTTACATTTACTCTCTTGCTTGTCAATGAAGTGGATGTCCCTAGTGGGCTGGGGGGCAAATTCGCACCCCTGAATTTTGCCTAGGTACTCTAACTGCCTTGCAAGAGAGCCATGTTCCTGATGGGTCTCCCTGCCTGCCTGAGTCTGTGCTCCTGGGATCACAGCTTTCAACTCAAAGGAAAAACAAACCACCTCTGCCTCTGAATTTCCTACACAACAGGGTCCTCCTATTCTAAACTAGCATGCTTTCTGAGGGGGGTGGAAACCATGTGGTCCAACCAGGTGTCGCAGTCCCTCAATGTACTCTAATCTTTAGGCCATTGTACAAGAAGTAGGCATCAAACAGTTTCTTCAGGGAAGGTGCCTACAGGTAGTGAACTCAAACCCATCCAGAAGTGTTATATGCTCTCTGAGCAAACAGAGAATTAAGAATACTCCGTTAATAATTTTCAAATGGAACTAAGTGGAAAATAGCTACTTAATCATCTCAGGTGAGCGGCCACACTTCTGGACACATACACTTTCAGTGAGCTACATGTTTGGGAGCTTCCATCAGAAAAGATATGTGCATGTGCTATCTCAGATATTTTGATGCATAAGAATATGAGAGTGGTCTGACTGGGTCACACCATAGGTGCATCGAGCTCAGAGACCTATTCTTAAAAAAGTCAAAAAAAGGATGCCTAGGGAAGGGTGTAAGTCATGCTACTCAAGAATATTCATCCAGCATTCAACCATTTGTGCCTCATTGACTTTTTGAACCAGTTGTCCTGCATACAGTAATTCTCAGTGGATTTTTCTTACATGAATTTATCTAGTTGTCTTTTGAAACCATGTAAACTTTCAGCATCTGAAACACACTGTGATAAGGAATTCCACAGCTTAACTGCATGTTGACACAGATAGATTGGGGCCTGCTTGTTTGAATCTCTCTCCTGGACCTGAATTATACTCTGGGAACTTAAGTGCTATTTACAGTTCACTCTTGGTCCCCTAAACTGGTGACTCGGTTGAACAAAATGTGAAAGCCAAATACCTGCCGGTCCCACTGAAGCTTAAATTTGTTGTCATTACATTTAAGGTATTTTTCTGGGGTGACATCGCAGTGCTGTGCCAAGACTGAAATCTTAAAACTGGGCCACTTATTAGACCTGTTCAGCCCTGCCTTTCGCAGACTGTTTTATTTGTTCCTTCATATTATGTACATTTCCCTTTGCTAACACCTGCGCTTTTTTCTTTTTTTTTTAATCAACAGAAATAGCATGTATTAATGATAAGTACAACAGGAAGAATAAGAAATTTACATTTTAAAAAAATCCAATCAGACTAAGCTGAGGTAAGGGGACACTGAAATCCAATCTCCCTTCTTAGGGGGAAACAAAAATTCTGCTCGGATCTTGGACAAGAAACAGCAAGGAAAGCTATTAAGTATCACATTACTTTTTGATGGAGGAATGGAAGCACAAGTATAGCTGGTAGCAGTTTGGATCTTTAACTCACATTGAACAATGAAAAATCAAAAGATAGAAAGAAAAAAAATCTGATTTGGATTGCAAACATTTTGGTTTTGTCTTTTTTATCTGTCTTTTTATCTGTGTGCAAACCATCCATTTGTTTGACTATAACCCACTGGGTCATTTTCTTGCCATTGTACATGCCGTTCCCACTGTGGTATTACAGATAGGCAAAGCAGATAAACAGAAGAAGCAAATAAACAGTCTTCAGTGTGATGAATGCAATTTATGATTAACATGGACAGGGAAAAGATTCTAAGCAGAGGTTTAGAAAAATTACAAGTCCTGATGTTCATCTTGTTTCTAAATTGATCTGTGAACCACTGATAAAATAGAATGAGAAAAGTCTTTGTAAAGTAAATGATATATTATTACACAAAATAATAGGAATATGCAGTGCTGTAAGTATAAATTAGGCATCCTGTGGTTGACTTTTGCATCATATAAACATACTAGTCAGTCCCAATGCTGAAAACAGAGCCAGGAATTCAGTAACCAGTGTCCTTTGTCCAGCTATTACTGACTCCCAAAGGTCCTTGGTATAAAGGACTCATACGGAACTACTCATGTGAGTAAGGCAAACTGCCAGAGCGAGCTATATATGATGAGTAGTAATATATTAGACAGAAATTGAGAGTATAAATATATGAAGCGCAATTAAAGCTCACTGAATTAAATTAGATTTTTCTATTGGATTTGTTGGTGTTGAATCATGACGGGAAAGGAAGACTTGTTTAATGTACGCCTAAAATGATACATACAAGTACATCACTATTAGTCATGCTACCAGTACATTGCATCTGTTGAGTGAAGGCCTAACAGAGAATTTCAGATATTGGATTTGGTAATTTTTGAGATGGGAAATTTTCCTTTAAAACCTTATGAAAATTCAAGGATGCTTGAGCGCTGACAATACATCAGGGTTGTTTTTTCCCCTTGCACAGTTTGGATCCATGCTTAGGGAGATGATCATCCTGCTTACGAGTTTGGTTGGGTTGTCAGCAGCAGACACTGGGCTTTCTTCATTAGAACATTAATCCATAAAGACTTAATATAATTTATTTCCAAGTTATTGCTGAGCCAGAAACAAATAACTTCATTTTGATGGAGTGCCACACACTTTCTCCATTTACTCAGCCGGCCCCTTTCTGTGTTAAGTTCTGTAACTATGATATTAACGTTCAAGTCATGAACATCTATCCAAATTTCATTAATACCAACTAAGTCAATTTATGCCCATAAAACAAGCAGTTCTAATTTCTCTTGTTTATTACACTGGATCCTAGCATAGACAGATAATTAAAGACATTTCTTTTCTTCATGCTCCTTGGTGCCTTGATTAAGGCTGTTCTCGACAGTCTGACATTCCACTAAGTGCATATCTTCTATTCTTTTCCCCTTTTGCTGTAAATTTAACAGTCTTCCAATTAGTGCAGAGGGCTGGTGAGACAGGGACCATTTACCTTGTGTATTCACTTCTCTGCTTAGAAAGTGGACCATATTGCCTTCCACAAATGATAGCTTCTGCAAAAGAAATCTTTCTCGTTACCATACTTGTCTTGCCGGTACTTCTGCCTGCTTGCTCCTCTTATGACTAGGGAATGGCAGCAATGGGAGGCGCAGACCAGCAACAAGGAGATACCATGAAGCTTATTAGTAGGATTCCTAGTAGTGTCCAAGGATCACCCAAGGAATCTGCCATTATCTACAGAGTTCCTTCATCCTTTAAGTTAGCCCAGGGATCTTTCCTGCTCCTGGAGAATCCAGTTGTTAGGATGTCCAATCTCCTAGTAATCTTCCCCCAGGCACATAATTATTCATTCTTAGAGGTTTATAAGAGAATATGATCATCTCTGAGCTCTAATGCATTATGATACTTGGGATCAGTGTGGAGTACAGAGTTTCTCACTGTCTTTTATTGCACTGACATGTTATAAAAGCATAGTACACAGCTCCAAATCTTCAAATTCTTGTATGGATTGCTATTTTGTGTACATTTTAAAGGTTGTTCCAAGAAAACAGTCATATGAATATAATGACTAGTTGATGACCCAACAAATTTGGATTGCTGTGAGGCAAAACATAGGCTATAATTTTAGAATAGAGAATTTTTTATTTATAAATGCTCAGTAAATCTAGTAAATTGGCAAATGAATCAAATTTATGAAACAAACGCAGCTCTGAGTGTACAGTCATTACACATGGCTACCTCATAGATGTCTTTGTGACGTAATATGTTTTGTGTTTAATAACCTGTGTTTTATACCAAATGTTATTAGGGAAAGTAGTGGGCACCAGCAGTATAAATAAGCAGAAATTAAACCACTTCTCTATATATTATACATGGCCTAAGTCTTTGGTCATAATAATGCAACTTTGATTATTTTATGATAGAATTAAAAATAACATTTACTCACTCTCAATAGTTTGCTAAATCATCTAAATCTACATTTGATGAATATGGCTAACCAGACTGACATGCATTAAGTGAACCAGAACTAAAAATTATTTAAATACAGTTTTGTTGCTGTCCCAGAATTCCAGAGGAATACTTCTGCCCACCAGCATGCATGCACATGGAAAAAGTGCTTCTGAAATCCTAAACCTAATATTTTCCTTTTAGCCAACATAAATGTCCTTAATGTAAAAGTCTGAACCCTTAATAAATTAGAGACTATGTAAACTCTGCAAAATGCTTTTTATAGGCAAGAACTAGTCCTGACGAAAAGCTTCTGTGACTAGGTTTACTTGTATCTCTACTGTTTCCTCGATC
>NW_008824982.1:3726313-3737078 GCF_000699105.1 Pygoscelis adeliae
TGTCACCTTCAGTGAAAAGGAGAAATTAAGGGACCTGGTAAATTCAAGAAACATTTGCTTTTAAAATTATGGTTTATGTGTGTTGTCTCAGCCAGTCCCAGCTTGTTTCAGGATGATTAGTAACTGTGTTATTTTGCAGTGTGTTGGAGTAAGCAAGGATTTTACATTTGCTAGTCAATGCATAGTCAACCTTATTACAGCAAAGAGATTAGCCTCAGACAAACACAGACACACAACTTCTGAGAAAAATTATGCTAGCGCTCTCTTAGGACTTGTACTTCTTGCATTAGAAAGTGAAAGAAAAGAATTCGGGTGTAGAATGCTACTTTTGTAGCTTAATTTTGCAGTTCCTTGCTATAGTCTTTATTCATAGAAGCCATCTCATCAGCAGCCCTAGGGGGACTATTTTCTTGATTAAAGCCTTCTCCAACTGCTGATAGATGAAGATTCAGAGACATCATAAAAGATTATTTCTATTACTTTCAAATCTGGCTCTTCAAAAAAAAAGAGTTGGACAAAAGAATCTGATTACACACTGAGACCATTTTAACATCATAAATCTACAGGCAGAAATGAGTTTCCTCTGTCTCTACTTCAAATATACAAGAACTTGTGTTGCTCCATTATAGGTTGGTAAGAAATTGTGTGAACACAGGTAAAAGCCATGCTGAACCTGAGCTAATAAGCCTCACTGAGCAGAAAATATGTTACATGAGAACTAAGGCTGCACTACACACGTTCACATAGCTTCCGTACAGTTTTATCATGTATATTTGATCTTCAGTCTTTTGGGACTCTCTCTTTCCCAATGCTTTTGCTGAGGAAAGACAAGGGGGGACTGTGCCATCCGAAGGGGGATGTGGTATAAATACCACTGGAGCAGGCGGCCTGTTCAACAAAGGCATTTAGTGCCTGAGTGTTGCAAACCCAGGTCTCCTCTTTCAGGGTGCCAGATGGCTTCTGCTCAAGCATTGTGGTACTTCTGAAGCAGGTACGGGTCTGGAATAAATGTGAGTGGAGTCTGATAATGTCTGTCCTTTTGTAGTGACATAAACACCCCCAGAAGCATCTGTCTGGTCTTAAAGAGAGACTTGAGTAGCCTCAGGTTTTCTTTACACTGTCTCAGCTGTGCAGCATACCTAAAGTCTACACAGCACAACACAGAGTTGGGGGTGAGGGGTGGAAAACCAGAATACCAAATTCTGCATGATATCTGCTGGGCAGGCAGAGGATCTGGATAAACTGGCTTCCATTTAATTTGCATTGCTTCAAATCTATTTCTACATCTGCATTCGCTCCCTTAATGTCTCCTCACACTGAGTTCCCATCCAGAAGTTCAAGGAGCTTTATCTGGATGTTAAACAGTCTGGGAAATCATTGCAAAAAGAATTTGCAAAAGTAATCAGGCAAATGTTTAGAAAAAATGACTCTGCTTATACCTTCTTTTGTTCAAGCAAATGATTTTGCTGTCAGATATTTTCAAACAGAAAAGCTGAAGTACAGGCTGGTAGTCATTAACAGTGTGCAGAATATGAGTTCCAAAACAGGAACCTGGATCTAAGCATAGACCCCAGCCAGTCAGAATGGAAGTGCACTGTATGACCTATTTCTCCCACCTCACATAATCAAAACAACTCAAACTTCTCTTTTTGAATACATGACAGTCACAACACACTAATTGCAACTAATCTGCAGGCCAAGAATTATTCAGAACAATTACACAGTAGAGTTTCCAAAATCCATGTATTTGAGAAAGTTCCCACTTGTAGATTTTAACCTGGAAAAGTACAGATGCTAAAAAATATATAGTGCTGTGCAAATAATCTCCTAAGCTTGGAGATTAGTCCGTCCGTCCTTCCTTCCTTCCTTCCTTCCTTCCTTCCTTCCTTCCTTCCTTCTTTCTTTCTGTCTTTCTGTCTTTCTGTCTTTCTGTCTTTCTGTCTTTCTCTTCTCTCTTCTCTTTTCTTTCTTTCTTGTTTTTTGTTTTTTGGGTTTTTTTACAAAAGACAAATAGAAACACTCAATAGAATGTGCTTTCATTAAACATTCAAGAAAGTTGATTCAAATCCTTGCTCTTTCTCACATAGGCTATGGGCTTGATCCCAGGTGCCTTACTTTCTAGGTAAGTAATATATATTATATATTGTGTATTCATTTTCATTTTGACAATAAATCCCACACTATGGACCTGGTAAACATTTTTTTGTGGAAAAATACATTGTCAAAAGTTCCCAGCCAGTTCTAATTGTAAGTTTGTTTCTGGAAAGGGAAAAATTAAAGGGAGGAAATATAACCATATTTGTTGGGCAAATCACATGCTAAATGCATCCTTCTAGTGGAACAAACAGATGTGGAATGACAGGCAGAGTCATCCAAAAAATCAGTCTTTGAGTTGGCAGCAGGAGATTTATGTTCTAGTCCTGGCTCTGTCACTGAGTGATTTGGGCTTACTTTCCAGCTCCTTGCCTTTTTGTATCCCTTATGTGTTTTGCTTATTTAACTTATAAAAACTTCGGCATAACAGCATTCCTTTAAAATCTGTAGCCGTTCTGTGAAACCCTGGACACTCCATGGTAGCAGTACTGCCACATTAGCAATGTCAAGCTGTAGGGACCTTTCTAAACATTTGCCTACATCTGAGTAGGCAAAGATAGGAAGAGTTGCTGCAGCAGTGGGAGTAAGAGCTTCTTAGGAGCAGTTTTTAAGAGCCAGTTCTAGCAAACCAGGCTGAGCTGCTTCCAGCACAGCTCAGCCTCTAGTTGCAAGTGCAACCCTTCTATTCATCTCCATTGTCCAGGGAGTTCTCTGTCTGCCTGCATAAATTCAGAGCTTTGACATGAAAAGGATGGGGCTTTTCTCATCCTCAGGAACTTTTCCAGTTAGGGACTGATACTGTTACTATTTACAAGTGAAAGAACTTCTTCAGTGCCACAGAGGGATACCAGCATAAGCCAAGGTCAATGTGATCAAATCAGCCCCCAGTGCAAAACATCAAACCTTTGAAACACTAGTACTTGACAGGTTGGTTGTTGTTGGTTGTTTTTCCACTCAGCTGTATGGAGTTTAGACATTAGGTCAAATTCTGCTCTCCCAACACTGTGAGTCTGGGAGAGGTGAAGTTAATGTCAAAGACAGCTGACTCTAGCACTGTGCCCACAACATTTATCAATAAATGTGTTGCACATAATGCTAAATGCGTAATTTATTCTCAGTGTTAAAATGACAAGTGGTATCTTTCTAAAACTAGAAATAATTGTTCTTCAGTAATATATTAACAGCTATGCATGTGTTTTATGGAACCTTCTTTTGTGAAAAAAGGGCTGTAAGACTGTGACATCAGGTTTTATTTCTTCCTCTTTTTTCATTTCATTTTTAGCCATTTAGGAGGATTTTTTTTCTATTTTTAGTTGCCTTGACTCATGCTTGAATTTACTAAATTACTCTTCCCAAATGCTCACAGGGAGAGACTTTTGAATTAATGGATAAAGCTAAACTCACTCCCATTCTGCAACTAAATTAGTATATTACATGCAATTATTTATGATTCATCCAAACTGGCTTCCCATGGTCCCATAAATCTTATAGAGTCAGAACATTGTGGCATCATCTCTGCTGATAGTTTTCATCCTTTTGCCAGGCATAATGCTCCTTGAACTGGAGAAAAACTTTTCCTACTCAGCAAGGACCAGTTATACTGCTGGCACCGGCAAATTTAGGGAACTGTGTCCAGCCTGACAGAGGAAAGTAGATATTTCCAGCGGGACTAAGCACCTATGTCCAAAACTGCAGTCTTCTAAATTCCTGCTCATTTGTTGCCACACCCTGGAGGTGCCTAAGCTCCGCAGGCGCCAGCTTTTCACATTAAAATTGCCCAGACTCCTGAAATTCTGCTATGGGCATGACCAGAAATGCCTCTTGTGTCATGGCACCGAGTTAGCTCATGCCCCAGCACCATCAGATCTAATGAACTCAGCTTTCCTGCACCTGCACCCATCTTGCCCAAGGGGTAGAGAGGGTGAACATTCCCAAAACACAGAGAGCTGCTGCTCTGCAAAGTGCAGTGGCAGCAGTTGCTGCTTTCCTCTGCTGTGTTCGAGAGCTCCTTGGTCAGAGCTTTTACCCTAGATGTGGGAAAGCTGGGTTTTACACCCTCCTGCGCCTGAGGAGATCAAAACCCACACCCTCACCACGAGGCCGGGGCTGTTCTGGGTGAAAGTGCTCTCCACCCTGCCCTTTGAAGCTCTTCCACCCTACAGGAGTAAACCACAGCTTTGCAACGGCTGTGGAGAACATGAGTGAGCATGATGCTTTGAGGGGTTATGGCCCTCGTGGGAGAAGGCAAGGGAGGTTTCGGTGCTGTTCCCTCCCCTAAGGAGTTTCTAACACCCTAAGGAGGGTGTTATGTCCTAGGTCAAAAATATAAACGGTCTTTTTGGAGCACATATGGGAAGGGGCTTCCCCAGTGCTGCTCCATGGGATGCCAAGGAGACTGGCAGCAGTGAATTTAACCCAGCGCCTGTGTCACCCCTCCTTGGTCGACACTGCCGCTGGAGCCTCTGAGCACCGCTGCAGCTCCTCCTGGCTGGCTCTCCCAAGGGCCTCGTGAAGGCTGAGTTTCTCAACAACTCCTCTCCCCAGAGAAGCAAAACAACACCACCAGCGAACAATGACCCAGTGCAGCAGTTCAAGCACATACGACATCCATCACACTCCACCTCTCAGCTGCCCTGCAGTCCCACACACCGCTGTAGCTGCAGCCGCCCCGCAGGAGGCCAGCAGGCACCCTGTGCCCCCACGGCAGCCCTGCTGCCAGATGGCAGGGATGCTACTCGTCCTCATTTCCCATGGTCCAGGAGCTCTGCCTTCACAGCTTGCTGAAGCTATTGTCTGTTTGACAAATGGCTTGAGGAAAACAGTGAACTGGGTTTCTTCTTTCAGTGGTTTTGGAGAACAAGTTGCATATTTCTCTGTAATATGCATCTATCTGGGTGACAACCCTGCCAGCCTGGGGCTGCCCACTTCTCTAGCAAACATTGTTTCCCAGGGTAATTTTTGTGAAGTGGTAGCAGCCTCTGGGACCCCAGTTCACACTGAGCTTTTTGTTTCGCCTTGACTGCTGGAAGTCTCCAGTGACTCTCCAGTTTCTAGCAGTGAAGTCATATGCGACACTCAAGTGCCCTTCAGTCTGTGCCCTTTTTCGTGTGATAGTTCGGATTCCTTGGCCCACAAAGTCAAACCACTGCCCCACTTCATAAGCTTGAGTGAGTCCTTTGGCTCGCCAAGTGTTTTGTTCAAAGATTAATTCTTGATCTTCAGCGCTCTTCTTTGACTTCCCTAGCCACGTTTCCAGTGGAAGTAAAACTTGCAACATCAGTCTGTCTGCATATCTGTGCCATCCACAGTGCATTTTGTCTCCTTTGTCTGATGTCAAGCAAACCTGACAGGGGGATACAGGTTTGACAGGAGAGATGGGGCCTGAGCATTCGCAAGTTCTCCTCAACAGGTATTGCCAGCTGGTTTCTGTAGTGAAATATGTATATATGTGATGCATGATACATATATATCATTGCCAAAATGCTCTTCAGAAGCAGGTAGGAGGTATACAAAGATAACAGAAAATTTCATTAAAACTAGTCAACGGTCAGACAGAAACAGGTAGGAAAGCAGCCTTCACTACTGTCCATATTCAGAGAATTAATTATTGCAGGGCTAGCGACAGAACTGGGGTTAGTGTTTAAGAGAGCAAGCACTGCACGAACAGGTTTATGAATGCATCCTGTGCAGCTTACCAGGCGAGGACAAGGGCTGGACCTGGCTGGAGGCAGTTGTTTATAGCTACCTCAGGAGCGGTTAGGGGTATATTACTAATGCTAGGGATCCATACCCACCCCATAAATAACTATGTAACATTGTTTGTGGAATTCATTTTGATCTGGTCGTTTATAAGGGATATGTTCATCTAATTTTAACCCTTTTCACTATGAAGCAACTTCAAGGTTGTCCCTCCAACTTTGGTATTGTCTGAGTACGACAGTCATACATGTTTTGTTTTTCCTGTGGTTTGCAGTATTCATGACTTTTTTCTGTTATAGAAGCTGACTGCACTATAATCACTTCCAAATACTCCCCCTGACAAGGATAAACCAGCCTATGCTGAGCTCTGGGCTGCTATGGCCAGACCGCTGCCAACATCAAAGCCTGTTTAAAAGTAGCTGGGGGATCTCAGCGCTGCTCTGCAGATACGGATATTTAACATTTCGTTACAAAAGTTTTATGCTAGCCTCCTCTATGTGACTGAACTGAAACCTTTTCAATGTTCTTAATGCTGCAGAATCAACTATTGTTGAAATAAGGTTATCCTCTGTATATCTTCTCCTGGGCTGGCAGGTGCTGCTGGCATGTACAATGAATTACTGTTTAACCCTCTTCTAGCAACCCCTTCTAGAGCATTTCAGCTCTGGCAGGGCTTCTAGCAGCTCCAGCAGTCTACGGCTCCTCTTTGTTTTACTCCTAGTGCCCTACGGGTTGAGTAACAACTCAGAGCTGAGGATCATGACCAGTCTGTTTCTAGATGGTCAGCCCTGCAGAGCACTGTCCTTGCAGGACCCCATCAGGTGGAGAGGATGGCCTGGAAAAGCCCAGGCCTGCTCAATGCCATGGCTGGCAGGGATCATGAAGCTGTCGCAACTGTGCTCCTTTATATACTACTCAGCTGTACTTTTGCTATTTTCATGCACTAAACACCTGCACTTCTCAAGCTAGAGAGCCTTGTTGACACTTACAGACAGTAACAAAAGCACTGAATGGCTTTTTCAGTTGAAAGAGAATCTCCCTGGTCATACATCAGCAAAGAAAGTTCAGAAGATCCCATTGTTTTCATGTGTTTTTACAGCCTGGGAAATATTTTTTTGAATCATATCCTGGGCTGCATAGAAAGAAGCATGAACAGCAGTTCAAGGGAGGGGATTCTGCCGCTCTGCTCTGCTCTCGTGAGATCCCACCTGGAGTACTGCATCCAGCTCTGGGGTCCCCAGCACAAGAAAGACACGGACCTGTTAGAGGAGGTCCAGAGGAGGCCCACGAAAATGATCAGAGGTTTGGAACACCTCTCCTATGAAGAAAGGCTGAGAGAGTTGGGGTTGTTCAGCCTGGAGAAGAGAAGGCTCCAGGGAAACCTTATTGTGGCCTTTCAATACTTAAAGGGGGCTTATAAGAAAGATGGAGAGAGACTTTTTACCAAGGCCTGTAGTGACAGGACAAGGGGCAACAGTTTAAAGCTGAAAGATTAGATTGAACATAAGGAAGACATTTTATCTGGTGAGGGTGGTGAGACATTGGAACAGGTTGCCCAGAGAAGCTGTGGATGCCCCATCCCTGGAAGTGTTCAAGGTCAGGTTGGATGGGGCTTTGAGCAACCTGATCTAGTGAAAGATGTCCCTGCCCATGGCTGGTTGGAACTAAATGATCTTTAAAGGTCCCTTCCAATCCAAACCATTCTGCGATTCTATGTTTCTATTATTCTATGAAGAAAATGAGCTAGCTGCTCTGACGGGAAAGTAGTACCTTGTAAGGCTTTAAACTAAGTTTGTTGTTATTCTATTTGTTTGATATTTAGCATCTCTTGTAAGACTGACTCACATCCTAGCTTTGGTAGTGACTGATTAAAATAACTGCCTCCTTTCTTCCAGCAAGATTACAGACCAACTGATTTCAGTAACGTCCTTCATGACATCACACCTTGGGAGGTGAAATTTGATGAAGTTCAACACAAAACTATAAATAAAATGGAAACACTGATAGATAGTTTAAAATTACATCCGGAAGCTTTGCGAAGAGCTAACCAGAAGGACTGCTTGAATAATGTTAGATCATACAGTAATGAAATATCTTGTCCCTTTAATTTTAGGAAACACTGTATCTGCATGAGAAAGAACACATTTGCAATGGCATTTGAAAAACGCAAAATTTCAGCTAAGGAAAGATCATTGTAGTTTCCAAAATAATCCCATTTTCATGAAATTTCCATCAGAAAGGACTATATTCAGTCCTTTAAACAACAGTTGTTTTCCCTTCAGCACACTTTAGAACATGCTATCACTCCATGTGGCAGCAGATACTTTGAGGCAAGATCTTAGGCAAGCATAAATCAACAAGCCTATACCAAAACCAGCAGAGGTGAGATGGTTTAAATCAATTTAGAATATGGTCTATCAGTTGTATAGAAGTGCTCTTTGTAAAAGATAAAGTGACAAAAATGTGGCTTTCTTTAATGAATTAATTAATCTGTGCTAACTACTAATGGAGGCAAAAGGATCTTCAGACACAGGAAAAAATATACAGCAGCTTTAGAATATGATGAAAGTTTTACACAACAACCTCTCCTGGTAGGACTGATTTTTGACGTTTTCAGGTACAGCAGACTTAGACCTTGCATACATGTTGCACATGCAGGAATATACATGAAGCATTTTGTGACTGTTTTCATGGGAGATATATTTCCAGCAGAAGAGTGAATTTGTGTTTTATCCTGCAAGAATTCACAAATATTTTTAAAAGGAAGGTCTATTTAAGTGTCATTTTTGATCCCCGCTCCTTTCCCAGGGGCACATAAAGGCTAGCCCCAGGAAAGCACTGGCTACCAGCTTAGGTCCAGGAGTGAAATCTTTACCACCATTTATCTTCGGAGGAGAGCCAGGTACTTCTGAATGAGATCCAAAACAGCCAGCATGCTAAGCTTGGACGTGCCTAAAATCAGTACACTCAGCAGGCAGCTGCTGAAACCTACTTATTAGGGAGCGCTAAGGGCAGGGGAGGGTCTGAAACCCGCGGCTGGCACAGAGCTGCAGGTAGCCATCTCTGCCCGCTGCTGCGGCCCAGCCTGCAAACAGCCCTTGAGAAAGCCAAGAGGCAAAACTCCTTCAAAGAACCAAGCAGCTCTCCTTGTAACTGCGTTTAAGAAACAACTGCTCACCACATGGGGGGTTTTTTTGTTGTTTTGGTTTTTTTTTCCCCAAATATACAATCCCAATGGTAAGAGAATGGAACTAATTTACCTTCTTAGCCTAAGGGGTTCAAAGCCACTGCCCTCAGAAGAGCAGCCCACATATCAGCCTGTGGGATAGGAATAAAACTTTCCACCCACCTGCCCCGCTGAAACTGAGCCGCAACACAGCAAAAAATTCAAGAGTCACTGGCTTAGAGCTGCTCGTTCCTGTCAAGACCGGGACAGCTCTGGGCATGTACAGAGAAAGCCTGTGCTCTGCATGTGCAGAGGTACAGCCCCAGGGGCCTGAGAGATGGTAAAATTAAAAGTGGTGTCTAAAGGGGGGAAGTTCACCGGGGATTTTGCTGCTGGAGAGATCACAGCCCTGTGCTTTCATGCTTGTGCTGGACCGTGCTTCCACACTTCTCACCCGTAGCGCCAGCACTTGAGCTCTGAGATGCACAGCCTTTCACTGTGGTACGATGTTAGCAGAAAGCATCTGCTAACTCCGCTCTTTGCCCCTCTGTCCAGTCTTTGCCTTTATGACCTCTTACAACCTGCCTTTGAGAAAGGGATCCCCCCTTACTATCTCTCTTCTACCTCTCTTCTATAGGTGATACTATAATGCGAATAATAAAATGAAATGCAGACCCTGCTTGTGCTGCTGAGGTCAGTGAAGCTGAATCTATTTACAGCAGCTAAGAAACTGCACAAATGTATTTGTTTTCCTTCTTTGCTTGAGAAATCTGAACCCTTCATTTTCTGTTGCATGAAAAGACACCGCATAATGATTATTTTGGTGGATCATTTCCCATCCGCTCTGGGTTGTCCTTTTTTCTTTCTGAGTTTATACTGAAGCCTGGACAAAATCTTTTTAAAATGCTATATTTGCCTGTGAGCTGCATCTTGACAAAAAGAAGGAAAAAAGCACTACGACTTTTTATTTAAGAAAAAAAGTTCTCAGGTATGTCTTGGAGAGGAGTAGGAAACAGATTCCAGGACCATCATAGCGGCGTGTCTGTGTAAACTTGTACAGGATATTTCATCAGAATTTGATAGCTTTTTATTTTTAACCTGTTATCTAAATGAAACTACAGTAAGCCTGAGATGGTGGAAAACTTTTTTGGATGTTTGAATTCCTTGGAAACAGAGGCACGTAGGTTGAAATAAATCAGTTTCTAGCTTTGGTTCGTGTACCTGAAAGGCTATATTACTTCTACTGCACACAGTATATTAGAGGCCTAATTAGTCACTGCCCAGTACAGTGATTCACAAATCTATCCTTGCTTTGAGAGTACTTAAGTGTGTACTTCTACGAACCTAAATAAATTCTTCCGCATTTTTCAAGCAAGTGGCCATATTTTCAAGAAAAGTGATGTGGTAAGATCTCATACCCAATTTACACTACTTTAGAACAGCTATAAATCATAGCACAGTAAAATATCAGACCCAGCAACTCAGAGGTCTGAACAGCTTGCCCTATTTACCTAGACTGGGTGATAATGTTGACATTTTAATTGCTCCTTAAGTTTGTCTCAGCTGATACCTCAGTGCTCATTATTTTTGCGGTCACTTATGGCTACTGTGTTTATCCTAGAATCCCAAATCCACCTCCTAACCTGTCCAGGTACCCAAACTGTTAGTTCTCTACTCCCCTGTCTTCCATCCCCAGTCTCTCTTATCAGTCAGGTACTTAATGCATTTGCAATAGCAAAATGTTTGGAGCATACTACAAGTTTAATATGAAGCATTAATAATGTGGGCTCCTAAACTCTTTCATGA
>NW_008824982.1:3737088-3751045 GCF_000699105.1 Pygoscelis adeliae
CAGAATTCATTTTAATCTGTGTTTGGGATGAAAATTTACATATGGTCAACCTCCATTCTCCAAGTACCCCTTTCAATATTTAAACTAACACAGTACTTAACAAATATGTTTAAACATTTAAATCTACTGTTGACTGTCAGAGGCATGTAACTTCACAGTACTGCAAACACAAACTGCCCTCTTGCATCTTTTTCTCCCTGTCATCCCATCTAAAAAAAAAGGCCACTAACTGCAGGAGGTATTGCAGAACACCAGGAAAATTAACAACTCTGAACAACTGAAGAAAACAAATATTACAACCCGTTTTGCCCATTAAATTTGTCTCCCAGCAGATTTACTTCTGTATTAATTGCTAGCATGAATACTTCAGATGCGATAAAAAGTCTCTGAGCTGTACAGGACTAATTCATGAAGAGTTTGATGTTGATATCTCCAAATAAACTCTATCTTGATTTTAACATTGACTGGCTCAACAGGGATAGTTTGACCAAGGCCTTCAGAATCATTGTACAGATCAGGGCTGTTATGTATAATATTGTTCAGAAGTTGAAAGGCAGGCAATGTGCTTTATATGATGAGAAAAACACCTCGATAAAAATAAATTATATGAAGCTCCACTGGAACTTTGAATGCACCAAACTTGTGTGACGTGATTCAGGGAGAGATTTTAGGTCCAAATAGTACAGAGTATACAAAGTCTTATGACACTTTTGCTCCATTCATACATTTATCTGATGACTCCACTTCTAAACCTTATATTTACAAACATGCAAAACATGAACTTGCTTCTGTTTTTATTTTTATGTATTTATTTGTATTTATTTTATATTTAAAACTGATCTCAGCCTCTTCAACTTCTTATTCTATAAGGACTCTGTTGTCAAATCTCTACATAAACATAGCTCCCCTATTGTGTGCAGGGTAGGATTGTGCCATTTCTAAACTATAATCAAATGTGAAATCTTTTTTTTTTTTTTCACTTAAAACAATACACTGTTTTTAGACAGGGCATTTTCATGAAGCTATGAATAACTCTGCCTCACACAGATTTGGGGAGAAAATATATCATTATCTCCATCAAAGGTCAACCGCAGATTATAACCCTCTTTTTGCTTGTTATGATGAATGCCTTTTCTGTGGACAATGATAAGATACGGCAAGAAATGTGTGAGAACGGAATCTTAAGCAGAATACATCACCTTGGGTCCAAGAACCTTTTTCCATTATTTTGCATTATGTTAGTTGGCTAATACTGAATTACCACACTTCAAATTAGTTCACTTCTACGTTTTTTTCTTTCAAAGGCATCTAGGGGAGCATTATGCATCAATTAAAGCTGATGGATGCTGATCCTCAGCTTCTGTGACTTACAAGGCACTCAGAAAACGATCACCAAGAGAAGACTTACAAGAAATACTGATGGAAAAACAGACCGAGAGAAGAAAATCTGAGAACCAGCCACATCGATTTGGGGTCTGCAGGACCCAATTATAGAGCAGGATTGCTGAAACGGATGTAGGTTTAGAACCCAAATGTAACTGGTAACATTGCTTGAGAAAGAAAACCATCTCTAGGCTGGACACGTGCTGCAGAGCAGGAGCAAAACCACGTGGCAAAAATTTGGAATGTGCAGTGATTTGCTCCCGTCATAGCAAAGTACAGGGAAAGGCTCTGAGGAATGATCAGACCGGACTGGAACGGGGTAAGCTGAGGGAGACATTAGCTGAAGTAGTCTGTGACCACACTTTAGCTCATCACATATAATAGCCAAGTGTTGCCTCAGACAGCTTAACTCCCACTTCGTATTTTGTAACTTCTTTCTACAGAGCTACAAGACGGAGCTTACACCCAGCAGCCAGTGGCCATATGGCTGCATATGCAGCCGTGAAATTGTGGAACAAGGGAGTGCAGGAACATTTGGGGTGCGTCCACAGAAACAGAGGTCCACAAACACACGCCTTGTTTTTCAGACCACTTAGCAGAGGCTCACTCTATAGTTGGGAAGCAGAGGGAAGTGTTAGGCTTCTGCAGGTTTTCTATTTTATTAGAGCAGGTATTATTGAACTTTCTAAGTTTTAAGAGGAGGGTACATACGTGTCAAAGAAAAAAAAAAAGAAAGATAAAATGCAATCTCTCTCACACATGCAGCTACATAATATATGCACCAAATTCTTCAGATTACAGTATTTTGCCAATGTGTTTTCTTCATGAATTAGTCCCTCTTCACATACTTTTATACATGAGGGTAGAACACAAGTCTAACATTCAGACTTGCCTATCTCTAAAATATATTTTGATTTGTTAAAAAAAAAGCATAAAATAGACTGGTCTCAATTAGCTGAATCATACAATCAGTTCATTCTTCTGACTCGTTGTAATACAGCTCTTAAGCAGATGAAGAACTGCACGGTTCTTACACAGGCAAAACTCACCAGAACAATAGGGGAAATCTGGCACAAAAGAAAAAAAATTATTTTTCCACTGGGTTAGCAGCAAAAGCACTATTATGCAGCAGCCACTTACTACTATAGACAAAAGCTACGGTCCTGCTGCAGAACATGGCTTTGCAGGGATTTTGATTTCCTGATTTGAAACTAAATCCTGCAGTTTGCCCACTTTACCACATTTCTCCCGCTTCATGAGATCTTGCAACTCCACTGCTATTATTTATTTATTGATTGTCCTGTAAGAAGGATCCCAGCACAGGGAGGAAAACACTTCTCAGTATTCAGTTTGTCTATAGGCATACGGGGATATGTGGAGAGGGGAGGACAACACTGTGGAGAGGGGAGGACAGTACTGTGGAGTGTTTCCACCCGCACTGACATTAATAAGACTGATGGTGTTGCTCCCACTAGGAAGAAATGCATTCTTTAAAAAGGCAAAAAAAGGTAACTTATCATTGGCTGGAGAGAGGCTGAGCCAGTAACAGTGCCATGGCGTGATTGATTTGTTTGTTCTAACACAGCCTGTGCAATATCAATGAGTTGAGAACAACCAGATGAAGGGAGGAAGATTAGGTAATACTGATTGAATTTCTCCACATTTTTTTTTCTCTCCCAAAAAAACATTTTCATTGGAATAAGACACATTTGTCAGATTATACGAAAGGGGATACATTTTCCTGGTAAAGAGGATGTTCTTGTGGTTAAAGCATGAGACTGGTAATAGGGGGTTTCTGTTCTGTTCTCAGATATTTGTCACATTCAGGCCACATTCAGCTCTGGCTATCACAGCAGCTCCCACTGGCTTCAAGGAGAGCTCTATCTGCTTAAGCCAGGTGTGCTGTTTCTGTCTGGGAATGGCACAGATATTACTCAGTGACTCTCCTTTCCCAAGTGTTTTTATGAAGATAATGTTCACTCACATCTTTGAGCACTCTGAGATGGTGCTGGAACACCAAACTTTTTTATTATTTACCATTAAGTTACAATCAGCAGTCCAAAAGGCCCAGCTGGCATCAGACATTTTATTGTTGTTTTATTAGGGGGCCATCTTTGTGATTCATTACAAAAGTGCGCTTGTCCTGTGTCTGGGTTCCTTCTCCACTAAAGCTAGAAGGGCACCAGGGAGACATTGTTCCTCTAGCCTTAAAAAGGAAGGATTATATATGTTCACGTCATCAACAATTGGAAACTACAGGCAATTCAACTCATCCTTCTCTCTCCATGCTGACTTAGGCCTGCTTGGTTGTGGACCCCCATCAGAAGCAGCAGCTCAGGTCTTTCAATACATCCATTTTCATCAGAACTTCATTTAAAGAAGCTGAATTAATGCTATTATTACATCTCTTCTCAATCTCCTGTTCTTCAGATTTTAAAAAATCCAGTTCCATCACATTTTCCTTATAGTATTCTTTCTTTAGAGCCCTTTCTGAGTATAGTACATTGACTGGCAGGTATGTACGCACGTGAAAGTAAAGGGTGTCCAGTCTGGGGGTAACAGTGCCAATAACGTACTGGATTCCACCTTTTTGGGTGTCAGGATAGCCTGGTACCCCAAGCTGTTCCTGGGCTGATGGTACATAGCTTTTAGTCTTTATTCTATCTCTCAACATCTCTACCACTCTTACTATTGATTCAGGGGACTGGCTTGAGCTCACTCTGCACCAGGTAACCCATTAATGGGGGACAAAATGGATTGAAGTTACTCAGTGGTCATTTCGAGGTGCTTTTACCATCATTCTCCAGCCTTCACTCTAACTGCCTGAATTTGTGGTGAATGCAGATTAGCATCTGAGGGCAGCTCTGCTAACATTTTCCATCATGTGACATTGTAGAGGAAATTGCAAATCCCATGAAAGACAGAAAAAACCCCAAAAACATCCTACAAATCTGTGTTCAAGGACTTTAATTTGTTTACTCCCGTCTTCAAAGCATTATCTTGCTAGGAAAGTGAGAATTTGATAATATGGACAAGGTCGTGGGAAACGTTAAGTCTTATTTTGGAGGTACTCACTCAACACAATCGTTTAAGCACTACTATTATTCAGCAAAATGCTTGTGTTTACCTTTTCTTATCATCTTCTTAAGCAGGCAGACTGGAAAAAACATCCATGCCACAAAGATCTCCACTGAAGTTAGCAGCCATGCATGAGGATCTCTGAACTGAGTCGAACTCAGAACTGGGAGTTTTTATCCTGTAGCAACTTCTTGAGAAGCCTTATAATTACAGTTTTGTATGTGTACAGTTTTAGCTCCATTCACCTAAAAGACACTCAGAGCCATCCTCACATTGCACAGAATAAGAAAATAGACTACATTAAAGAGGAATCCTAATTTTCTTAGTACCCTAAATGCTGAGAGCAAGTTCCTTCCTGGAGCACACCATATGTCCAAACATTCCCCAGTTTCTGGCCAAACCCAGGTCACCTTAGAGCTACCAAGCCCTCCCTTGAGGTAGGGCAGGTTCAGCCGCTCTTCAGTCAACGGCTCTGATGCCGCCTTCATAATCGTGAGAGCGGGGCTGTATAACCCAACAGCACACCCTCTGTCCTGTGAGAGTGTTAAGGAGGGTTTCAGAAAGGGAGGCTGCATTAACAAATCAGCCTCCCTAACCTTACCAGTACCCTAATCTCCAATTAATCACTCCAGATGAAAACTTCATAATGCCAGTCAGCAAGAAATAAGCTGTAACAGTGTGGTCAGTTCAAGAAGTGAAATAGAAACATGTCAAGCACTGCAAATTAATCCCACAAAAAACACACCAATCAGTGAACACAGAAACTGATCTCAGCCTCTTCTTCACACAGATCTCATTAAATCTTTGCAGACTGCTTCCTTGAGAGCACTAAACCCTCTACAAACATAACTTATTTGGAAAGTAGTTAACCAGTTTCTCTACTGCTTAAAACGTATTAAACAAAGTGTGGCAATGACAGTACTGTATACTGTTTGCAAATGAAGTCTTGTCTACAAACTGCAGTCGATTTTCTTTGGCAACAAGAAATGTACCCATGCTCAGCCCTTTCCATGCTAACCCGGGGTGGGGGGCGGCATAGATGGCTACTTGCGTTTCTCTTAGCTCCCCACTACCCATGTTGGATAGTCCCTGCCACTCCACAGGTAGCCTCCTTCCCTTCAGCAGAAAGTGCAGACTGGTGACCTACTGAAAAACAGTGAGATTTGTGCTTCTGAATCATTTTGTCTTATTTTTGATTGTAAGTTTTTTAATAGCCCACCCTGAATGTGGCACATGACATTAACTGTGGAAATATCAGAGTCCTTAGTTATTTTTCATAGAATCATAGAATAGTTTGGATTAGAAGGGAGCTCTAAAGGTCATCTAGTCCAACCCCCCTGCCGTAGGCAGGGACATCTTCAACTAGATCAGGTTGCTCAGGGCCCCATCCAGCCTGACCTTGAATGTTTCCAGGGATGGGGCATCCACCACCTCTCTGGGCAACCTGTGCCAGTGTTTCACCACCCTCAGCGTAAAAAATTTCTTCCTTATATCTAGTCTCAATCTACCCCCCCTTTAGTTTAAAGCCATTCCCCCTTGTCCTGTTGCAACAGGCCCTGCTCAAAAGTTTGCCACCATCTTTTTCATAAGCCCCCTTTAAGTCCTGATAGGCTGCAATAAGGTCTCTCCGAAGCCTTCTCTTCTCTAGGCTGAACAACCCCAACTCTCTCAGCCTTTCTTCAGAGGAGAGGTGTTCCATCCCCCTGACCATTTTTGTGGCCCTCCTCTGGACTCGCTCCAACAGGTCCATGTCTTTCTTATGCTGAGGGCTCCAGAGCTGGACGCAGTACTCCAAGTGGGGTCTCAGCAGAGCAGAGTAGAGGGGCAGAATCCCCTCCCTCGACCTGCTGGCCACGCTTCTTTGGATGCAGCCCAGGATACGATTGGCCTTCTGGGCTGCGAGCGCACATTGCTGGCTCCTGTCCAGCTTTTCATCCACCAGTACCCCCAAGTCCTTCTCGGCAGGGCTGCTCTCAATCCCTTCATCCCCCAGCCTGTGTTGATACTGGGGGTTGCCCCGAACCAGGTGCAGGACCTTGCACTTGGTGCATTTTTCCCTCATCAAGATTGGTGTCAGTGAAGGAGTAAAACACAACTACAGCATTTGGCACACATCACAGTACACTCTAGCTGAAATTTCGCTGTATCATTCTCCCGCACTAGGCACAAGTCCCACTTGCTGAAGGTGTGATGTCATAGAAATGCAGTTATCATGCCACTGCCAGCATTTGCATAACACATGTTTATTAAAGGGAGGCTGAAGGACATTACTATAGAAACAGTTAGCTAGGGAACATCACCCTCAGTTGAGGATAGCCACTCTGGCCAGAAACTTATAAACACTTGGAAACCGAAATGACTGATGAATAGTAGGTAAATTTATCTACTTTGCTTGTCATTTTTATTTCTTTTTCACTCTACTAGATTCTTATCCTAATTTAAGCTTAACAATTTCCAAATATAAAAAAGTATTTAAAACACTGGAAAAACAATACCAGATCCTCCTTCAAACTAATCTGCCAGTCCAAGAGAAGTGGCGCCGCACATAATGCAGCATAAAGCAAGTAAAGTTATACAAAGCCATGCAGCTGCACAAATTTGAATTAGATCATCATAAATCTAGTATGTGGCCCAGTGCGGCCACCTCACAGTGCTCCCAGCAAACCAGTCTTATACCAATGCTTTGACTAGCTTAATCACCCTGCCCAAGAGACTTTATGTAATGCCTCGGACAACAGCATAACGAACTGATCAAAAGCAGAGTGGCCTTCTATTTTTCACCATGAACTCACATATCAGTGGTGAATTATGCCATTTGCAGCACACCAGGAGACTTCCAGCATATGACAGCATCTTTCCTAACTCCAGATCAACTGCTAGGAAGAAACATAAAATTTAGGAAGGTATATTAAACTGCAGGCAGCACACACACACACACACACACACAAGTTTGTTACTGCTTGCATTAGGCTGTTCAGTCCAATACTTCTTTGCTCTGAATTGATGTCATCACTCTGCAGCACCACCATAACAGAGCACCTCAGCTTGTCCATGTGATCATAGCAAAATCCATTTCAGTGATCACATTACTTCACTCCATCTGAAGACCTTGGTGAAGTTGACTGACTTCAGTGAGGCCATTAAGTTCAACCTGGGTCTTTCACAATATCCATAATTACAATGGTGTCCATTTTACGTTTCAGTGGTGCTGAGAGAGACGGTGTTGTTATGCAAGAGGTCTCCCAAACTGGGCTTTGACTTGCATAGTGATAACATGCTCTCCCAAAATGCCTATTTCCGTTTTTAGCAAATATTTGTCCAGCAATCTGAAAAAAGTCATGGCCATCTTATATCACACATCAGTGTATTTTGTATCTTACCAGATCAACACTTCACCTGTTTACTCCAGTCTTGAAAGGAGATATATGTCTTATGAAATGTATTCACCAGTAGTAATGTAAAAATACAAAAAGTCACCAGTAGAAGAAACATGTCTGTCAAAAATGTACAAACAGACTATTACTTTATATGTATAAAGAATAGCTTAAATGGTAGGAAATTATTTTTCCTTATTTTTTTCATAGATAGGCTCTTAGAAATGATTGCATGAGTTTTTCCTATCAATTGAATTTTAAAATTAACTTTCAAAATATTATGTTATGAGAAGTATTATGTATGTTAAGCTGCTAGCACTATCTTACTTTTTAGATTTATTGTGATTATTTAAATATATGCATATGACTGTAAGAGAGCAGAGCCATAGGAATTCCAAACAAATGATATTTCTGAGTAAAGGGTTCTTTGCTGTAGTTTATATATATGTAGCTGTTAATGTAAATATACTGCAATAAAAATCATAAGAAAACTTGGCATTCAAACTTTCCTTAAGTAGTTGAAAAATTCTTAGCTTGAAATTGTCATTTATCTGCCATTTCTGAAAGGTCATTATATCCATAATATAAACCACAACATCAAAAATAAAGGCACTAAACATTTATAATAGAATATGCAATCCCTCTTTACATTAATCATAGCGTACATGTGGGTGTTTTATGCTGTAATTCTTTTTAGCTTTGCTTATATTTATTTCATATAATTGTTTCTATTAATTGTTAAAACTACTCCACTGTACTTGCTATTCTTTTTAATACTTCTCCAGTATTTTCTTGCACAGTTGCTTTAAGGCATTTAAAATTAAGATTCTTTCCTCTAAAATAGCTCTTGAATGATTTCTCTTACAGAAGGAAACTCCGAAAATACACAACTTAATTAGCTGATACCTTTACAGTCTACAGTCTTCTGCTATTCTGTTCATTTCAAGAAATAAGAATAACAAGAAGCAGGTAGATGTTCTCTTTTAATGTTTCACCCACTGGTTAGAAGTGACTCCGAGCTTCAGGCTCACTCAGGCACTGGCCTCTCCTGGGAGGATGCCAGCTGAATAGGTGTTTTTGAAAAAATACACACGTTTGTGTGGGAGAGCATTGGGATAAGGAGCACCAAACGCCTCCCTCTAGGCAATTGCTCGACAGCGGGTAATGACTTCAGTAGCACCTGACATCATAGATGAATTCATTGGTACAAAGGAGTTTTTAAAGTACTGTCAGTCCCAGTTGCTGTACTGAAGACAGAGTGCTATTTGCTCTGTAACATTTCTTTGACCTTTGTGGCAGGCTTTGAACAAACCAAGTTCTCCACATCTTTTCCTCCCCACCACTGGAGGAGTCTACTTCCATTAACTCCTTCACCCCAGCCTTCATGCCCAACATTGTCCTTCCCACCAATCTCAGAGACAAATTATTCAGTTACTTTAGGGGCCAAACCTATGTTATCTGTTCTGTGCTTACTAATTACTGCCACATGTTTAATAAGAAATGTCTTCTTTCCTTGCTTTTTATGTAACTGTCAAAAATATTTTTGCTATTGCTCCAGTTTTCTTTGCAAAGTTGAACTTACCTCAGCTTCTAGCAATCCCCATTTTTTCCTTGACATTTCGCAACCTTTAAAACATCAGATTTTTTTCTGCTAAAACCTTTTGTCACTCAACCTCTAATATCCTTCTGAATCTGGCTCTTCAATCAGTTAGGGTAGGAACATTTCTCTATAAGCCTTTCCCCCCAGCATGGACCAATGAATAAGTATAGTTCCTGGTCTACCTGATATAAAGACATTCCAGCCTGCTCACACATTGACGTCCTTGAACTCTTCAGTTCAGCTGATGTCTTTAACAAATCCACATTTTTGCAAAACTGGGCTTATTAGGAGATTCCACATATGCATCAAACGATGAACACTTCTCATGTGGACAGCCACATCAGATACATTGTTGCTTGTCTGGTATATTTCTTGTCCTTAGTCTTTTTATTTTCTGGAAATTTTTCCTGACTTGCTTACACGCCATAGGCTTGATGCTTTTCTTGGAGGCCTTTGTTTGCATTTCTGTTTCTGATAGCTGTCCGGTATAGGAAAATTCTTTTGAAAGTGTCAGGTCAGACAGTAAGTAGCCTTTTCCCTTTTCTTTTTTACAGCTCAAATCTTACTTATAGTTGGTTTTTAATGAAGAACCTGCTTTAAAATGCCTAAAGATGGCTTTTTAATTAGTTTCCCTCATCAAAAAAAATCTCACTATCTTCAAGTCCTTTACCATTTTCTTTTGTTTCTGCATTAAGTAAAACATAAAACTTCCATACCTTTTTTTATTCTCTGAATGTAATGATCCTCTGACTCTTTCACTGCTTCTTCAAAGCTTTTTTCCCCTTTTTTGTTACCCTGAATATGAAATCTTCTGTCTGCCCAATCCTTCTGTACCAAACCACTATCCCAAGTAGTGCCATTTTTAGCTCACACCCACATCTGTGGATTTCCTGTACAGTTCAAATTGCTGTTTGAAACTTTTTCCAGGACTGCAAATATAACTTGAAACTGCCACCAGTGCATTTGTTTTCCAGTAACTTTTGTGCCAGTGAAACTCGATCATTAGAGTACTTATGAAAAGTGGTCTTGAAAAGGATGGAAGATGAGTCCTCTCATTTAATGAACACATAGTGTCTCTCTCTAAAAAATTACAGGGGATTACTAGTCTTATTTTCTTAAAACAAACAGCTCTCTGCTCAGTCAAGAGATTGGACCTGGGGCTTTTGAGATCTCAAAACTGAGTCCAAGTAGCAACAAAATAGGTAAACTATCGACAATCTTTATTAATGAGGAAATAATTGCAGATAGATTTTGCAGTGCTTATCCAACACTAATTAATTTTTACCAAGCTTGACAATTTTTCCCACTTTTTGAGCAAAAAGCAAAGGCAGAAAAAAAAGTATTCTTTTCTCAACAAATGGTTCATATGCTACAATTTTTTCTACAGAATGTCAAGATGATCAACAGTCCAGGAGAGGCCAAATCCTAACCCAAGTCATTTGGGTTTAGTCTCCTTCCTCAGTCAAACTGTCCTTCAGACAGTGAAACTTGAATGAGGGATTTTGGGACTTGGCCAAAAACCAACAAGTTTTGCAGTTTCATAATTCCAAAGTAATCCTTATGACTTCCCATGAAGTCCATCCTTGTATATGGTAACAATAATCCTCACTTTCTGTCCCAGCCACAAACTATGAGTGTGATCCACCAAGTATGCTCTTTTCTGATTTCTGGGGGTTTTTTTCATTTGTGTGCCATAGTGTTAAAATGCCAACTGTGGTTTCTGCCTGGCCCTCCTTTTCATTTGCCACTGCCTGTACATGTAGTTATATTTTAATAAATTAAAAGAGTTCTCACAAATGACCCTTATTAACAGCTTACATGCTGTGTTGCACAGAGCAGGTACGTCTTGGCTGAGGATCCTTCATTCCAGCTGGAGACATGGGACTTCAAAGCATGTTGTCATACATCAGCCATCTGGCAAAACAAGCATAGCAATGAGATCTCCAGTCTTGCTGCAGGCACAAATGCTGTTGTAGCGACTCTTTCCAGGGTGAATGTAACTTCTTCCCGAGTACAGTACGCTGCAGTAAATACGCTGAAAGTTGCTGGAAGTCCCAGCAACAGGGAAGTCACTGTGACCAAGTCGCCAGATATGAAGCTCTAGCACTTCTGCCACTCACCAACAAATCCAACATGCTTCTGCAAATCCATAAAGATAATAACTACAGGTGGTTATCTGACAGAGCAGAGCTCCTCACAGTGGGAAATGCTGTGGCTAGTTCTGCCAAATATTTTCCATTTCCTCAAATTATTGCTTCTATTTTGCTCACTGTGAGTTTTAGCCAGTTGACCTTTATGAACATGTTAATTTCAGCCAGGCATTCAGGCCTCTGGATTATCAGCATTGGGAATGAAGAAGATGCATGGCTGAAGGTACCTGCATGCTGCTGGCCTTCTAGATGTTTCATGATTTCCTCCAGGATATTCAAATAATAGTTGAACAAGATAAGTGACAGTAAAAGACACATTGGATTCATTTTAATTACAGAGTCATCAGTTTGAGTAAAAAAGAATAGCACTAGAAGTCTTCAAGATGCCCTCTGTAGATTAACAGAAAGGTGGGAAACCCAGAAATCCTTCTGTTCTTGTGCTTAGTACAGGGTTTTTACAGCCTTTAGAGGTCACCACAGACTCCAGTGAGCTTCTCTATGAAATAGGCGGACAAGTCATCTGAGCATATAATGCTTTTCAGGGTTAATGTTGAACACTAGTGACTGAGTATATGACTTACTGGGCTGAAAAATGTTGGTAACATAATTTGGAGATGGAAAAATGACCAATCTATATTGGTCTATATTATATTATGAACTATAATTCAAGGATTATCTGTTGAAGGAGACAAAATAACCACCAAAGAACATAAAAAGAAAAATAGAAAGTCTTAGGCAGTGCTTAAAAGGCATAGATTTAGAGTGACTGAACTGATAAGGAAGTGAGAATTGGATCTGTCAGTGATAAAAGAAAATGAAGAAATGCCTAATGATCAGAATCCAAGTTTGGGAGTAACTTTGTTTGTTGTTCTTGTTAAAAAACATGTATGTTGCAATGGAAAACAGAAACCTTGAGATGCTAATGACTGCATGACTTGTCTGTGAGTTCCAGTCATTGACCAGGACCCTATTGTGCTGGATGGGGAAACAAATGAATGGCTCCTTCCTCAATAAGTTTCTAATCTAAAAGAGGGGGAGGGAGGGAGGGGAGAGAGAAAGGAGATTGAGATGGACTGGCAGTACAAAAGAGAGTAGAAAAACAATTAAAAAGCATTATCAACAGTGCCAGCACACCAGCAGTCTACTTGCTGGGGTAGCAAAATTTGATTTTGCCTACTCTGCTGAGAAACCTTGAGCTGAGAATGTGCAAGTACATGTCTGAAAATCTAGGATGTGGGTGGTGAAAGCTGGCCAACAGAGGGAACAGAACTGGCTGCTAGGGAGGATGGTAACAAGCCACAAGGCGGCCTTAGAAGAGCAAGGGGTAGTTCATTTGATGTGGCAGTGAAGGAGGAGCCAGCAGAAGAGCAGAAAGGGGGAGAGGGCCATAGGAACAGGCAAATGAGCACTGCAGAAGCCTCCCGGAAAGATAGGAGTAGGGCAGCATTGCATTAGCCAAAGAAAGAAAAAATAAATGTTGCGGTATAAAGGCTCATGGTGCATTAATAAAGATCACAGAGGATAACTCTGGATTGCCAGGAAAAATTTCTCTTAAAGGTGTTACAAAGAAGAGTTTAGACATAGCCTGGATTTGTAGAACTAAAGGAGACAGTGTGGGTAATGCTTAGAGTACAAGTGGGAATGACAGGCAGGGGAGCGGTGTGTGAGGCACTGTATAGACATCAGGTAAACTTTGACCTGAAAAGTTTGCAATCTCAAACCCAAGGCAGGTGTTTAAGACAAGCAGTGGCCAGTTAAAGTGGAGGGGTGAAATGTACTTGTAATGCTTAGTGGAGCTGTAGCAACAACCACAAGTCACAATTTACATAAGATGTTATTGCACAGCAGGTTCCTTTTATGCATTACAGCACAGATGTATTTTAAAGTGGCATTTGAAGTAAGATGAGTTGAGACACTGGCATGTCCAGACATGTGGACATGTGGAAAGCAGCAAAGACTCTGCTTCTGTGTTAGTACCTAGATCTGGAGACAGTAAAGGACTGAAGGGAACTGAATCTTCTAGTTATACATCTGGTTTTGGGTTGTACAGCATTTCTTGACTACCCTGCTACTAAATAGTCAGCTAAATATTAACTTGCTTGCATTATCACAACCAGACTAATGTCAATATTTTCCTTTTAAACTGTTATCAGTATATTGCATACTCCTAAATGTGAGAATGTTTTTTTATATTGCATAAAATGGGAATGTGAGCAATAAACCCAAGCTGAGAGAGTGATAGCAACATGCATGTTGCCATGAGTTTTGGGGAGCAGTTTGAGCAAGAAGAGAGGACACTGAAATCGTGGAAACTGGGTAAATAAATCCTATGAAGCTCAGGAAATTACTGGTAGGACACAAAAACTTTATGT
>NW_008824982.1:3751083-3762501 GCF_000699105.1 Pygoscelis adeliae
GCAGGAATTTTTTTCTCATAAGAAAGCTGAATGACAGAAAGCACAGACACGCTGTTGGACAGATGTTCTCTCTCCCTGCTTTGAGGCATCCTCAGTCCCTTGGACCATGCTAGAGAGACTTCTCACCCCTGCACAAGACTGTCCTGTGCAGTAGATTCCACAAGCTCTATTGGGGACCTATTCCACCACATCATTGTCTTTCAACTTACAGTTTTTTCCCAATAGTGCAGAAAAGCCTCTTTGCTGCAAATTAAATCGACACCTTCTAGTCTACCCCCTGTGGACATGGAGAACAGCTAGATCCACATACTGGAAGGCTGCTGTCACATTGCTCTCGTCGTCTCTTTCTAGACTAAACAGAACCAATTCTCTTGACCTTTCCTCATGCGGCATGTTTTCCATATCACTTATCATTCTTGTTTTTCTCCTCTGGACTCTCTCCAGTTTGTCTCTATCATTTTTAAAGTGTGGTGCCCAAAACAGGACAAGTACTCAAGCTGAGTCTCCCCAGTGCCAACAGAGTAAAACAGAACAGCCATCCACATCTTACATAAGATGTTCTCGCTAATATGCACTGCAGTGAGATTCGTCTTTCCTCAGGTGTATGATGTTCTCTTATTCAGTTTAGGGGCTGTAGAGTCTTCAGATTTCTTTCCTGTCCTGCATCCCACATGAATATTTCCCCTTTTGTATTCATGCAGTTGATAGCTCTCTCCCATTTCGTATTCATGCAGTTGATATCTATGGTCAATTACACTTGCCTGTTTTTCTGAATTCATATTACTCATATCAGATCATCTCTCCAGGCTCTAATACAGTCATCCAAAGTGCTGGCACTTCCTATCTGCTGGTGTAACTTGAAGATCCACTGCTTCATGTTCCCAAGTCACTCATAAAAATATTGAGTAGAACTAGACCAAGAAGTGACATCTGTTCCATATGTATGTTATGGTGAACTCATCTACACTGTATTTTCCTAGTTTACTTTTGAGAAAAGCATGTAGGACTTGTGTGGAAAGCCTTTTTAAAATCAAGATCTAGCAAGTCTACTGCTTCATTCTTACCCCCTTGGCCAATTGCTCTGTCAAAGAAAAACGGGATGGATTTGTTTCCGATAAATCCATGCAGCACTTTGTTATCACTCTATAATGTTCAAAGTGTTCACAAACTGATTATATGCTGTAGTATTGTAGGATTTGTCTGGTAACAGGATTATCTTTCTAGGCATCTACAGTTTATTAGGCTCCCATTTTTACAGATAGATGTTATAGCAGACATCCTCTCACACTGGTATCTTCCATGGTATTCTGTATTTTCTTTAAAATACCTGTTGATGGTTCAGTGATTGCTTTTGGCTAGCTGATTAAGTGTTGCAAGGTGCGTATGCCTGCCTGTTCCTGTTAGCAAAGTGTTTGTGTTCGATGACTATATGGTTTGATACACCTTACTGGTTGAAAGGTGTCCACATCACACACTGAGAACTGAAACCTCCGAGGACTTGAAGGAATACAGTGACACGAGAAACAGTCTATATTTTCCAGTCCTTACTAATGGTTACCTAGAAGAGTACTGAGGATATTTACTCAGTCAAAATAAGGAAACTTGCAGCTGCAACAGTAGAGTGGGAAGGGGATTCCTGTTTCAAGGATTCAGTAGTCATTTTGGTTATGTTAGGACTAATGCTAACAAATATGAAGGTGAATTTTTAAGGGCGTGTATGATAACCAGCAGTTAATTATTATCTGACAACAACAATATCTTAATATATTTTCCTTACCCTCTTCATATTTTCTTTGATCATTGCTTAACATAACATCTAAAGCCATGATTACAGTTTATCTTGCTAGTTAGTTTAAGGATTAGCAATATTTACTCTCTTTTTTGGTTATCCCATCACTGTCATTGTAATATATTGCCATCTATAACAAATAGATTAAGAAGAGAGAGAGTCTTTAATAAATGCTATGCATTATCACTGCTCCCTTGGAGTAACAGAAAGCATTACTTTGGGTTAAATGTTCCTGTTCACTTGTCTTAAAGGTTACTTAATTAAAACATGAGCAAAAGAAGAACGTCCCTGCTCTAGCCAAACATAAAATGCCATTCTAAAGATAGAACTAAAATCCTCACTTTGATGTGACAATGCTCAGATCCAACTCATAAGTTAGTGAAAATCTGATGTAGAGCACAGAGGGAACCTGACTATCTCAATGAAAAGATATTTGTTGAACCATTCCTCAGCACCTCCGGCTGGCTAAGAGACATGGAGAGACTCTTACTGGTATGACAGCTAGCTGAGCATAGCTGGCATATAAAATCATGCACACAAAGCTGAGTGATACCTTGCCACCACTCAGAAAGCCAGGGGTTTCTGTAATGTTGTCAGTAGCGATGGTAAACAGAAAGAACAGGTTTGTACGGGACAAAAGAAAAACTAGAGACGAGCAAGTAACAAAAATTAATTCTCTAGGCCCAATTCTTCATACGTGTCTCTATATCAAAAGTAATACTGCAGAGACAATCAGAATTATATCAGAGTGAGGGATATGAAGGTGGAATAAGAATCAAGCACAAGACAGCATCAGTAAAAATGGCATGCTGTAAAACACAGAAGTGCTGCAACGAGATGATGTATATGAGGGTTCTTTTGTTGGCATTTATATTTATATTTCCATTTCAAACATATGGTGGGGTAAGGGGAATATTGTTTTGGAGTACAAAGTCTTTAAAACTAACTTTACTGTAACCCCAAAGTGTAGCTTAGTATCTGAGGATGTGTATAGAGTGAGTATCAAAATAAACTACTGGTGTTAACCTTCTGCATCTATTCCAAATGAAAATTTCGGGGAAATTTGCCAGCTATAAAAAAATAAACATTGCTGGTTAATGTCCGTGGACCAGAACGAGCTCAGTGTGAATAGATTTTATTTACATAAGTGCAGAAGCAGGTTCCATTTGCTATTAGATCTTCTAAGGTAAACTTTCTTATATAAACTATGGAATCTCCCACTAAAATAGTACAGTGAAAGAAAGCCAAAATTTGGGGTTAAAATTCAAAGGCTGTATTTATTCTCTGAAATGCACACAAAACCTCATACTTTTGCTGTTCTGTTCATCCAAGGATCACAAAGGCAACCATCAGTTATAATAATGTCTACGTCTCCATTATATATCGTGGGACAATAGGAATGGACCTGCAAAGCAAAACAGTACCAAGCACCCAACGTCCCCAATACTAAATGTTTTGAGGGTTTTACTTTTGACTAGCTTTAATCCATTCCTGTTGACTGGACCACATCACATATGCAGCTGGAGCATGTCCTCCAGCTGAGCACAAGAAAGGACCCAGGTAGCATGTGGTGAGACTGCTCCATGATGTGAACCAAAGGGAGGTAATTGGGGAGGATGAAGAAGTCCACTTCAAAAGCATGCCCTGATCTGAAATAAAGCACCAGTAGAGACACACCCAGGGAATTAAGCCCTACCCAGTAGCCCAGTGCATGAAGCAGATTTCATTAACCCCATTCCACAGGTGGCAGATGGAGGTACAGCAGATTTACATGAAAAGGAAGTAGCAGAATCATGACAAGGCTGAATAATTCGCTGTCCAGAGACATTGGGCATTGTGGGGCACTACGTCTGGTGCAAATGGACAGGGCACAGTAGTGGAGTAGTGAACTAATGCAGATAATCTGTATCAAGAAAAACAAACCACAAAGAGAAATTAGAGGGTCTGGCTTGATTAAATGATCTCACTCAGCCTTACCAGTGTCAGTGATAAGGAAGGTAACAATTAGATTGGCTGTGACGAGTAGCAACTTAGAAATGGACCATGAGACACAGCTTTAAGTGAGAAATATGAGGGCAAAAGAAACTGCAGCCCTCGGCTTGGCATTGTCAGATGTAGCACATTCTCTTAATCACTGGATGAGGAAAACGTCACCCCACTGGCAGCCCATCCACCTCCATCATGGCTACTTCCAGGAATAGCTATATTCAACACCAGAGCTTCCAGGGCAATTCACAGAACCCAATTATTAGGACTCCATTCCTATCAGTTCAGTGACTTCACTGCCACAGAAATGTGTATGTTATTTTAACCAGCAGTAAAAGCTAATAATGTCTTATTTTGTATGATGCATTCTGTGGTTATCATATAAAGCAGAGCTTGTCATTGCTATTTTTGTATGTTTTTCTGCTATTTAATATCTGATAAAACAGCTATCCACACTGGGTATGATATCAGCTAAATATTTAATTATTATGTGGCTGTACTGGGAAGTGGTGCCAGAAAATATAGACACCCCAGATGGGCCAGTGTTAGTTTTGGGCTTAGCCCACATTTTTTACCAGTGAAGAAGTTTCATAAGTACATTTAAGACATCATTCTGGAAGACTCTAAAGCAAAGAGTTACCACAAAATCACTGGGCACAGAGAACGGCCCAATTCATTGGTAAGCTCATAAGAAAGGAAGCAGCTTGAGTAGAAAAAGGTCTCAGATGTCTCTCATTTGCAGCACAAGGCAGCAGCAAGGACTTGTCATGAGACAGGGCCTCAACCGTAACAGCTCCAAAACAGCCATTCAGTAGATTTTAAAATATCTGTGAATGAAGAGCCATGTCTTTATCTTCTCTTCATGAATCCACCTAGAGGAACAATGGCTTTACAGTTTCCATAAAAGATCTTATTTTTTTCTCTCCTAAGTGATTTCAGAAGGAAGAAGTCTTGAATACTGTCTATTTGTTTTCTAAGCATGCACTTGAAATTATTTGATCATTATATTAAGACAGTTGGATACGAGAGTCAATTTATTTTTTAAATATTGTATAACTGCCCTTTAAAATATTAGCATCTGATCCTTGCCAAAAAGTTGTGCTGAATCCATTGCTGACCTATACAAAAAAACCCACTCAGGTTCCTCTCTCAACCTCCATTTCCACCAAAGTTATTTTAGAAATGTTGTACTGTTTAATAGGAACATGAAATGTAATTGTTTCAAAAGTCACATCAACTCTGCTCGAAGAATTGATCAGTGTCCTGCCACCACAGTTGGAGGTGCTGCAATTCCCTCTGGAAGTTCTGTTCCTTCCCTTCCCATCTCTACAGCCGAACTCCAGAGCATGATGCTGTCAAGTCACAAATATGCAAGTCAATAAAATATGAAACCATACCAAGATGTTGAATTTATAGGAACTGTGATCTGACCATAAATTAGTCTTTCCCTGTCTGATGTTTCCCTAATTCTCTTTCATACCTCTTAGCACATTCTTTTGGGAGACACTTCATTTTAAGGTAGAGCACTAATGCACAATGATAAATACTGACCAAATGGTACTATTCAAAACTGGAAGAAGGTAAGTTGATGAAGAGGCAGAACCTTGTCATGAAGACTAGGAACACATCCTATGGTATTTTAGAAGATGGAAAGAAAATTGTTTCAAGGTTTCCATAGAAAAGCTTTCAGTGGTGCCATTTTCCTTTTACTCTATTTTCTATTCATATTTACAGATGGCTGAAAGAAGTTGAGCCTGCGGAAACCAGCAGCCTTCTGTCAGTTTCTAAATTGTCATCTTCAGACTCCCACCTATCTGTACTCCTCTGGTAATTACACAACCTTTTCAAGGGTCAACCTGGCATCATAGATAGTGGCAGGCTGCATGTGCAGCCATACTGTGCCTTTGTGAATAACAATGATGGTTCATTCCAGCAAAGTTTAAATTCAGAACGTTTTTTCTAATTAGCTATACTTTGTAGCTAACAAGATCATAAAGCTGGTCATTCAGTACATTTCTTCCTGTTGTTTTAATTTTTTATCCTGGACAATTAGAACAGCTGAGTCATACTTTATTTGCTTATGCAGAGAATTTAGTTGTTTTTAAGAACTTTAAAATCACTTAAACTCTAAGCTGTAAAGCAACAATCCCAATCTAAGATTTTAGAAAGACAGCCTACACACAAAAAAAGGTAGATTTAATTTTTTTGAGTTACAAAACCTTGAGAACAAAATGTTTACTTCTCCTAATTCCCCTGTTTGTTTTCATTTCTGGACAGTCAGATTTTCATGAGCTCTGCATCAACTTCAACACAAGTGTTTAAGAAATTTCCCTCTATATTACCTTAGTTGCTTTGTGCCTAGAATCAAGACAATGTTTGGAACCTGCGCTGCCTACAGACTCCCAAAGATTATCACATTGTCTTCCTACAGTATTTCTGTAAGTTTTAATATCTTTCAAAGCCATTTGTCTGTTGTCAGGCTTGCATAGCATAGCTGTACATTGCTAGGATACAGTAAATGTTTTTAAGAGTGAGAGACCTCCCCTTTTTCCTATTGCTATCTAGAAAATAAGACCAGATTTTACCCTCTGATACGCGAGTGCAACTCCCTGTGGAATAAATGGAGTCCTACATGTGTAGAAGGGTAGACTTTGGCCTTAAAGATTTATAGAGCTATAAAAATACAAGTAGATAGCTTAGATGACGTTTTCTGGAACTTAGGGCTGAATCCACACCCCTAACAAAAGTTTCATCTTAAAATGGCATTAGTATCTCTTGGAATATGATTTTGGATTATTAATATGTTCTTTTAGGTCTTTGGATTCATTTGACCTTCAGTCTGGTCTGTCAAAAGTAAAATTTACTTTTGCACAGCAAGCCAGCATAGTTCCCTTCCCTCTTCTTCCCTTTCCTATCATCTGGTTTCACAGGTAGGGCAATATAGGAGAGAAGTCAGGAGCAGAAATACAGTACCGGCTAACTCAACATCTCCTGGAAGTTGCAATAGAGATTCTCCCACTGTCCAGGAGAAGGGAGGTGAGCTGGGAGTGGAGCTGCGTGGTTTGGAACAACACCAGAGGCAGTGACCTAGAAACCTTACGTAGGAGGGAAAAAACACAGACTGTGAGCTGCAATAGTAAATTACTCAGGTTTTGCGCAAGTGGGTGAATCTCATTCTTCTTCTGACTTGTCACGATGTCCCAGAATATTCTTACCTTCTTCTTTCATTGTTGACAATAATTTTCCTATCTCCTAGGCACTCACTGAGGAGCCCTGCATTACCTTTCCGAGAACTGTGTAGCATAATGTATTTATCATAGGCCTCCTTTTTATTTACAGTCTGTTTTTTCCACTCTCAAAACAGAATTATCCCAAAATAAACACTAGACAATGAGAATCAAAAGCATGTGTAATAGCCATGCCATTTCGTAACTACTTGCTACATCTTTGTTTGGCACACTGGACTTTGTTTAGCAGAAACATGGTAGTATCACAAGGTCAGTCTCTCCACAACTTAATCCATCCTTAATGAAGCCTGGAATTCATACGACACAGACTTCTGTACAAAAGAGTTTCAACCAAAGTTAGAAATAAATCCCCTCAAAATGGTGAACAAAGTGTAGCTAATTATAAAGAGGGGGAAAAAAAACCTGGAAAAAAGCCTGCTCAGCAAAGTTACTCAATGGGGAGTTCTCCAAGACAAGCACAGGTGCTTGCAGGGCTTGCAAGCAGTGTTTTAATAAGAGTGGAAGTAGCACGCCTCTCAGACTTCCGGAACCATGCTGCATCTTAGGAAGAGTTGTGCTACCGGGAAAATTACTGCAACTAGTGTCTAAAACAAGTGGTGGTGAAAGACGTTACTCTGTAACTCATAGGTGCAAGCATACAGGTATGTACGGATCACCTGGAAAAGTAGGAACATGGAAGAAAATCACACTTCTGTTCCCATGATGCTCATCTTGCTATTTTGCAAAGCAGACCTAACTCTAACCTCTCCCGCATAGCTCAATGCCACCCAAAGGTCCCCCGACAAATCTTCCAGTTTAATAATATGTACTGAATTGAAGTGCATGAAACATTGTATCTGTTCTAAACCACACTGCGACCCAGGGCCATTCAGGATCTTTAGCACCTTCTAGAGTAATTCCACTGCTTTCATGCACTTACAATCCTATTCAGCTGCACAAAATCCAACTGACTTGTGGCCGAAAGTACAAGAGACTATAAGTAGTATGAACATGTTCTTTTCAATAGTCCTGGGGAAACTCATCCCAGCTCTATGTCTCCTCCTTCTTTGCAGAGTGCTATTGGTGTTGCAAGACCAAGAGTTGTTCTAATGGGAATTACATGTCTCATGACAGTGGGAATTCATACTCTAAATCTAGCCTAGTAAACGAAACTATTTAGGGATCGTTCTCTGTCCTCAAAAGTAAGTGTGAGCTCACGATTTGCATGCTTTTTTTGGCTTCCTCTGCCTCCCTGCCACCCTAGGACATGGTAGCCTCAGACATACAGCTTACTGACAGAACTCAACAGCAGGTGATTGGCCATGCTTCTTCCCAGATTGTGTCTAGGACACATCTGAGGGGCAAGTGCCAAAACCATGCCAGAAAGTAGGTTAAAAGCAAAAGAGTGTGGATAGTTATGGGAAAGTAATCAAGCCTGTGTCTTTTATATTACAGTAAGGATGCAACCTATGGTCCCTGCAAAATGAGCAGGTGGCACTGTGACCTGCCATGGGTCCTTGGCAATTAGAATATTACTGATAGGGAAATAAGAGATCTGATTATTAGTGCTTCAATCACAATGAACAAGTCAATTGTCTTTTTAATTAGCTTAGTACATACCAGCCACTAAGGCTAAATTTGTAACGATTGCCATATGCAACAGCAACACACTGTAACTTGATGAGCAGTGTCCCTCACTCTTATGTCCAAGTGATGCCATTGACTTGATACCTAGTCAGCAGAAAAAATAGAGTTAAAGCTACTACATTTAGCTCTTGTCTACCATCACTACACCATGAAGTGGTTGCAATTGCATTTTAAAGTTGTTGGGGTTTTTTTTTTATGCTTCCTTCTTCTTTTGACTTGGCTGCTGTATTCAAAGCAGTGGAAAATAGCTGACTTGGGCCTGTATAACACATATCTTCCAAAATAATTCCTTTGGTCTTTTCCCAATGAGAGTGATGATGACACCTGTCCCCCTTGGAAGCTGAGACAATGCATTGCCTCAAAGCCACCAGTCAGAAGGTATGTATTTCCTGGCTGGGCAAGCAACCAACTGTGTTTATGTGTGTACAGTTCTGACTGAGCCTAGAGGAAATATGTATGTCGGCCTGCTGGCTGCAGCTGAGAGCTCTAGACTGCTTTTCAAGATCTCAAGCAAGCTAAACAGGATGTGTCTACATAGTGCAACTGGTTTGGTATTAATAATTACCATTGCTGGGGAGGAGGAAGAGAAAGCCAGGCATTTGCAATAGGAAGGGGACTTGTGGTACGCAGAAGGAAGAGAGGGGCATGGTTTAATCTCAATAAAATGGAATTTTTACTGATTTATCCACCCATCTGTGTTGATGACATTTGATCCACAAAGAATGAAAGTGAGCTAGTAGTAAGTTACATCAAATATATGAACTCAACTTCTGTTTTCCCTATACAAGTCTTTTTCAGTTGTAGTAATTTTAAGTGTTACTTGAAACCATTGCAGGTAGTGTCTCCAGGCAACTGAATACCTGAAAACTTTTTTTTTATGACATCGACCAGGTCAGCTCACACTAAGTGAATGTGCTGTGCTCAACAGCATAGACAACTTCATCCTTTTTCAGGCTTGGTGATACAGCAAGGCCTGGCTGGTCTTCAAACCAGACTCACTAGATTTGCTTAGAATTGTTATTACAAAATTTGTAGTTGTATTCCCCTGTACTACAGGATATTCCTCTGATGAGCCTACAAAAATCTTGTTTAACACAGGTCCCAGAGTAACAGCCCATAATAACACTCTCTACAAACAGCACTGAATGGGGAGATGGGAAGTTCAGATTAAGAGAACACGGACATTTGCATTTCAATAACACTTTCTATTGAACCACTTTAATGCATTGAGAGCCTGATCCTACTTCCATTGAAGCAAATGGCAAAACTCCCACCGAGGTCAATGGGAGGTTTGATCTGACCCTAATTCATGACTGGCCAGATTTTGGTACTCTGACTCCCACTGAATAAACTGTTCAGTCTGTGCAACTCCACTTAGCTACTTATTTTTGAAGTTAAGTACTACTCACTCTCAGTGTCTGTCATGAAGCTCATAACACTCCTTTGAGGTTCATCAGTAAAATTGATGGATCTAGTCATAGGAAAGAAAAAGTATTAGTAGTGCATGCCATCTAGCTACTCTTTAAGTAGTTATGAAACATTTCTGATAATATATTTGTAATGTTGATGTTTTTATGACCTTATGCATTTATGACCTTTTTATCACTCTTTGCTAATTCTTTTGTGAGATTGGTCAACTAAATCACATGCATAGTTTATCTTTTCTTACTGGATGCTAACATTTTAAACATAGCTCCCAAGTAACTGTAAAGAACAAGTTTTTGGTATGACTCTTCATAACAGTGGCTAAAACTTGTGTAACTACCTACCTTCCTGAATAGCTAAGAATTGGCCAAATACTCTGAATAAGCCAAATAAGAACCTGTAAACAGAATTCAAGGGTGGGTTTTTTCACAAAAATAACTGTATTGCCTTTACTCTCTTAGGTGATGTAGAGGAGAGTATTTTGAAAGCAGAAGGGAAAATTCACACTCGACTACCAGTGAAGATCACTAAGAATTGAACAAAAAACATACTTGTCTGTTAGAAACCTCTCCATATATTAATTTATATATTTACCTATATTGTATATGTTGCACAGAGCATTAAATAATTTGTCAAGGCTGGGATAGTTTGTTGTAAGTAAGATAATGCTCTCCTGTCTCTGAACTGTATTTTTTTACCTCTTTGTTCTTTCTCCCATAAAGGACACATCGCTTTCTGGCATCACCTTGCCTACCGAAGAGATTAGGGAGCAGTGGCTAAAGCAAAGTTTCTAGAAAATTCAGAAATCCTTCATTAGGACGTTGTAACAGTTAGCCATGGAGGGAGTGGAAGTGATGATTGAGATTGGATGCAATGATTCAGCACGTGTGATGCTGCTAGAGGATGTTCACTACCACAGCTTCTTTGTCCAGGCATACATGCCTAAACTGGATCTTCATGTAGACTTTTAACAAAATAGCTAAGACTTTTTTTTTATTATTTTCAGTATGAAGTCAGAACACCAATGTCCAAAAATACTGAGAAAAAGGCTTGTTTTAATTGTCATAATAAACAAGAGAAATGATAGAAATCTCATGAGATAGCTCAGATTTACAATGCAAAAAAAAGGTTCAGATAACCCAAAGAATCATGAGATAAAACCAAACTCAAACTTTCAAGTATCACCTATCCCTCGTATTAACAAAAGATGATCAATAATCTTATCATTACAAATGTAAGTCTATAACAGAATGGCAAACTGAAGAGACTAGGATAAATTAGAACTTTTTCCCTAACAGCTGTGAATATTTTGACAATTAAGTAACTTTCTGGTTACAGCTCAGC
>NW_008824982.1:3762523-3805808 GCF_000699105.1 Pygoscelis adeliae
AATTACTTTACTTTCAGCAAATATTGATAATAAATACAGAATCAGCAGGGCCTGGAAAACAATCTGCTCCAACACTCCTTTCACCATCAATTTATTTTAATAAGAAGACCAAGATTTGTTCAAACTTGAAAGTAAATAGAAAATTTGTTCAAGCTTAAACAACAAATGCCAGGTTTTATTCTTATTATCAATACTCTAGTCATCAGAATTGCACAAGACAGCATGTCAAATACATCAAAATCAATAGAATTTAAAGTCCAAAGTCACTTCAATTCTGCAGTTGCATTAAGATTCTTGCTTTTTTCCAAAATATGTTTTCATCTGCTTTATTTTTTGAACTGTAGTATTATTTGAGTAAAAATCCTCAGCTTTGTCTTCACTGGGGTAAAGGGCTACTGAGATTAAATTGGACAATTAAGTTGTGCTCATCTAGGTGCTACAATCTGCTAAAGTCTGTTGAAAACTCTCAATAATTTTTGATCCACTCTCAATAATCTTTGATCAATCATAGTGATTGGGAGAAGCACCCGAAGACAGGAGGAAACCAAATGTTGCTTCTATCTTCATGAAGGAGGACCCAGGGAACTACAGGCCGGTCAGCCTCACCTTGATCCCTGGGAAGGTGACAGAGCAGCTAATCCTGGAAACCATTGCCAGGCACATGAAGGACAAGAAGTTGATCAGGAATAGTCAGCACGGATTCACAAAGGGAAAGTCACGCTTGACCAACCTGTTAACCTTCTATGATGAAATGACTGGCTTGGTAGACAAGGGGAGAGCAGTGAATATTGTCTACCTTGACATCAGTAAGGCTTTTGGCACTGTCTCCCACAGGATCCTCATAGAGAAGCTGATGAAGTATGGGCTAGATGAGCAGACAGTGAGGTGGATTGAAAACTGGCTAAACTGCCAGACCCAGAGGGTGGTGAGCAGTGTCACATCAGGAAGTCTAGTTGGGGGCCAGTAACTAGTGAGGTAACCCAGGGGTCAACACTGGGTCTGATCATATTTAACATCTTCATTAATGATGAGGATGATGCAGCAGGTTTGCAGATGACACAAAACTGGGAAGAATGGCTGATACACCAGAGGGTCACACTGCCATCCAGAAGGACCTCAACAGGCTGGAGAAATGGGGTGACAGGAACCTCATGAAGTTCAACAAGGACAATAGCAAAGTCCTGCACCTGGGGAGGAACAACCCCATGCACCAGTACACACTGGGGACTGTCTGGCTGGAAAGCGTCTTTGCAGAAAAGGACCTGAGGGTCCTGTCCTGCTGGACACCAGGTTGAACATGGGCCAGCAATGTGCCCTTGCTGCAAAGAAGGCTAACAATATCCTGGGCTGCATTAGGAGGAATGCTGTGAGCATCCCTCCTGTCAAGGGAGCTGATCTTTCCCCCTAATATCATTAAGGGTCTGGAGCATCTCTCCTATGAGAAAAGGCTGAGGGAGCTGGGACTTGTCAGCCTGGAGAAGAGAAGGCTCAGGGAGGGGGATCTTACCAATGTATATAAATACCTGAAGGGAGGGTGCAAAGAGGATGGAGCCAGGCTCTTTTCAGTGGTGCCCAGTGCCAGGACTAGAGGCAATCGGCACAAACTGAAACACAGGAGGTTCCCTCTGAACATCAGGAAACACCTTTTTATTGAAAGGGTGACTGAGCACTGTGCAGGTTGCCCAGCGAGGTTGTGGCATCTCCATCCTTGGAGATATTCAAAAGCTGTCTGGACACGGTCTTGGGACAATGGTTCTAGGTGTCCCTGCTTGAGCAGGTGGGTTGGATCAGATGACCTCCAGAGGTCCCCTTGACCATTCAGTGATTCTGTGAAAATGCAGCAGGTTTTGAACTGAGACTGGATACAGCTGGGAGCATGTCTGTGCCTGAACTGGAACTCTGCAACTTTTTGCCCTCAAGCAGAATGTAAAGCATTGGTAATCGTTAAAAAAGTCTTATGTGGACTGAGACAGGCTAGCCCAAGGGAATATCTTTCATCCCACATCATACCTGCAGGCCATAGCAGTACTCCACCTTGCTCCTAGAGAGAAACAGCTGACAGGCCTTGTTCAGTTCAGGCTCTGGAATTTGCAAAACATGTGCAAAGCAGTCCAAACATAATGATCCCTGTAACATGCTCTAAGACTTCAATGTGAGCTTTTTTAAAGCTTTTTTTCTCCTCAGATGATGAAGAACTGGAAAATAGTTTGGAAAATGGTGGCTGGGTTCCTGACTGCTGAGATGTGACTGTAGGGTCCGTAGCTTGCTAGGACACCTGCACCATCAGTAGGTATGCTAGTTACTGTTAAGATTTAAACCAGTGATACGTGTTAGTTCATGTGTGGTAACAATCATGAGGTAAAATTCTAGGCCACGTCTCCATGAAATTGCAAATCCAGTTTTAGGGTTCCTGACACTTGCCATATGGCCCAAGACACTGATCTGATATCAATTCACAGTGCCAGATCAACCATGTTAAAAAATAATGAACAATCAACTTCATACTGGCAGGTATCGTGCTGGTTCGCTTATCATGGGCTGCCCTTCCTGCGGTACTCCACAGGCTTCTTTCCCTGCCTTAATCTCTATCCTTTATGTCCAAAGGTCATTGCCCCCAGATGTCCCTACATCACATCATGGCTGCTGAGATGTGATTGTCCTCTTTTTATGCAGCGCCTTCACATGTAAAAGTGCAAACTGTCTGTCTCTAATACATGGTAAAATGACTTCAAGCTTCAAAGGAAAGAAAACACCTTTCCTTTTACTATGGACAATGGTTGCAAATACATAGTACCTTATACCTGTGCAATTCAGGTTTTTAATCATACAGGAATAGATTATTTGTATAAAAACATTTTAGATAAACAGACTTGATTCCAGAAAAAGGGGCAGATACTGATGAAAGGTCCTGTGTTACTTGTTTTCAACTAAGTAAATATTCGGCACATAAACAGTAGTGTTGGGGTCTTTCCTCAGGATCAGAACTATCACGTGCTGGAAATCCTGGACAAGCAGAAGAAAAATCTTCTTGAACACCATTCATAGGTGGGAAATCTGGGTGCCATTAAATACAAGATGCCATTAAAGTGATGAATAAAACTATACAGAGACTAGTCCTATATGTGGAAGTCATAACGTCAGCTGTGTTCAGTTCTGCTGTGAAGACCTCAGATACTATATCAGAAGAAACTTTGCGTCGAAGTACAAAGATGCATTCAAGACTGTTTGCTTCAGTATATTTCAAATGGGTTTTGGAACCAGTCCTAGGAAATCAGTTATCTTTGTGAAGGTGGCACCTGCAACTCTTGTTACAATATCTAGAGCTGGTATACTATTATCCAGCAATACTCACCACAAAACTCAGTTTTCAGGTACTTAGAACTCAATGTATATGCATTCGGCTACAGACTTCAATTACACATTATCTCTGTTTTCCCCCTACAAGATGGTAATGGTGGCCTCTTGAGCTGCATCAATACTGTGCAGTAAAGAAAACCTCAATTGCAGGATCCCTACCAATGTCAGTCACTATAGAAGTTGAAAATGGATAGTGAATGACACAAGGGACTGCAGAAGTAGTTTCTTCTTCAAGATGGACACTGGCCTGGGGGAACTAGGCTCTTCTCATGTGTTTCTACTGTGTAATTTTTAAAAGTTGACCAAATCACTCACCATTTGAGAGATGGTTAGTAGCTGTCTTCATTTTTTGTTGAAGAATATCATGTGATTTGGAAAACTGCTGAGCTCTTTCAGCTGTAAATGAGGTTAAGGGGAGATGTACTTGAATATACATCATGCCAGATAACATAAAAACTTAAAAATCGGGTCTTAGATACCTCTAGTCAGGCGCATAACATCAGAGATTATTCTAGTTTAAACTGTCCATGTTCTGGTTCCTCATATCTAAATGGAAATAAATCCAGTTTATTTCACAGCAGTCTGACAAAGATACGCATTAATTAGTTTCTGAAGCTCTCTAATACCACCACAAGCACCGCAGCAAAGCCTGTAAGGAAATTAATAATTCTAATTTTAGAAGGGAATGCAGTAAATAAGGCATGCAGCCACACATTGAACAAGGAGAATGCAGCTGAACATTGTTTAGTATGTTACATGAGTGCAGCCCATCAGATGCCCTGAATCAGGCAAGAATCCTCTTAAAAAGTTGATATGTGATCACATAATCAAAAATCAAATTATAATGTATATGTAAGGTAATTAATTCAGCCTTATTTTCTGGCATTAGCATTTCACTTGGCAGCCTTAGTCATCTACCTCTTTTAACATAGGCTTTGGTTTTAATCACTCTGCTCCTCCAGAAAGTTCTTCTTCCAAAGGACTCCACCACAATTCAAGAACTGACAACAAAAGGTAGTATGACTGGTTGAGCCTTACCTTATACACTGCCAGAGCTCCAAAAAAGTTATCATAGGTGTTTCTAGGAGTAGTAGAAAGGACTAGGGCAAGTTGTTTAACCCCATGTTTTATCCCTCTGCCATATCCTCTTTATGCAACTTGGAACAAATCTGGGAGATTGTATGAAGAGATTCAGATCTTCAGTTGAAGGAATCAGGCAGGGAAAACAGGAGAGGGTTGAGACTGGCTTAGGGAGCACCCATTCATCTACCACTCAGTCAGTAATGAAAACCTCCTGATACTCTTCCCCAAACGTTTTGGGAGAGAATAATGGCATCTGCTTTATCAGGTCAGGTTTCACTTACTATGTATCGGGAGGCTTTAATTCCTACCTGTAAGAAGAGGAAAAGGCAAGGGATAATAATTTGCAGTCATTTATCACACGTGACCAACAGAAGTTGCAGAAGGCACCAAACTCCTTGCCTTATGTCCCAGCTTCCCCTCCTTGTGCCACTCTGACTCCCCACAGATGGGAATCTCCCAGTTACACCACACCACGTCTTACTCTTGCCATGTTCAATCAGAGGTAGCCTTTGACCTTCTTAATTTAGTACTGGAGAACCATGATATAAATTGTGAAGAGGACTTACTAGGCTTCTTCCTGCGTGATGATTTTCCATGTTGAAATAAAATATTGTACCAGCAATTCAGTGCTAGTGCATTTGCACCCAGTTGAAAGTTGCCTCGCATCCTGCAAATCCAAGGCAAGCCCAGAGCAACCAGATGGAACAGGCTTGGAATGATGAGCACAGTACGGAAAACTGGACTTTGCTTTAGAAGAATAGGACTGTCAGGCTGATAGGTGTTTGAAAAACGTTCACCAGCCTTTAAAAAAAATCCATCTGAACACACATTTCTACTTTATTCTGGATCTAAAACATTGAAAAATTTATTCTGGATCTAAAAGTTGAAAAATAGGAATATAGAATTGATGTACTAAGATATTTATTCTGGATCTAAAAGTTGAAAAATAGGAATATAGAATTGATGTACTAAGATAAAAAGTCCATTCCATTTTCAGGGAAGGATTAGTGCCATCTGTGGGGATTTTTACAATGTTTTTAATGATTTTCTTGCCTGTTTTAAAGTGTGCCCACTGTTGACTAAAAGGAAAGATTATGTTTATCTAAAATATCAGGCTTACATTCTTACTGAAGAATTAGACCTTTTCCACATTTTGTCTTTGAAAATGAAAGGTCTGCAAAAGAAGGAGAACTATTTCTTCTGCCGCAGCACATCACTGAATGTAGGAATATTGTCTGTGTTAGAAATAGGATGGTTGACTAGGAAGAATAAAAGATAAATCAGCTAAGGTAATTATTCTGCCTTCTTCCTACCTCAACTATGACCATTTCAGATAGAGTTTTTGTAGGACAGATCATCACTGTGCAGAGCTCCCTCTCTACAAACATCATCCTTAACACTCACAAGAATTGCACACTGTCACAGGTGTCCCTGCTCCAGTGGTATCTGCCATCACAGGGCTTCTAAGGTCCAGCTGTAAATCCCTCAATGTCAGCTAGATGTAGATTCTCCCAGAAGCTCTTGGGAAATTTCCTGCTCCCACTATCTGGACTCCGCAACTGCAAGTCTCCATTGATCTGGCTAGGGTTGCTCAGCACCCTTGCCATTCAAGTGGCAGGAGGGTAGTTTAGGGGCAGTTTAATGAAATCAGTCGATCTCTTTTCTGTCTCTTTCCTCCCTTCACCTCACAGATCCCATGTTAGTCATCTCCAACCCTCTGCCCCTGGGATGGCCTAGAGGTGAGCGTCTCTGGTCTCATCCCAGAGACTTACACCCCTCCACTTGAGAGGGCTGTGCTGCTCTCTGCCCTTGGGTCAACTAATGGCATTTTTAACAAATCACTGCAGATACCTTACTATCCCCTTCTTCCCTCTCACTATTGCCATCAAGCATCCTGCCATTCTATTCAGGTTCAGTGTGAGTGGACTTGCTTTATCACAGGACAGACTGAGTGAACTTTACCTTACAAAGTCTCTGCTTATTTCAAAAACCTTTGAATTCAATGTGAATCTTTTAATACACTTCAATTCTTCAACAGACTATTTGATCAAGATGAAAAAAAGCATTGGAAGTCTGACTAATAATGGTACAATATTGAAAAGAAAAAAAAAAGGCAAAATACAAACTGAAAATTTTCACAGCCCCTACAGCTTTAGGTATTGATATATATTCTCTTGAATATTGCATGTTCTCTAGAAAATACTATATTTAATTTCCATACCACTACAGCTGAAATACAGAGATAAAGGTGGAAAAAAAAAATTATAAAGGGCTTTTTTTTCCTCAACATTAAAATATATAACAAACTTAGCAGTTTGTCATATATAGCACAGTAGCAGAACAATTAGTCAGTAAGATCACGAAAACTGCCCCCAAAATCCTCAATACCTGCCTGTCCCCTGAGGAGCGTGGTGCTATCAGGTTTTCTGTCCTGTACATGACAGAGGTTTTATTGTTTCTCTGATCTGCTCCAGTCTGCAGGGAACAGTGTGATTAAGATACTACCTTTAATGGACAACTTTCCAAGTTACACTGCTCACCCTGGAAAAGTGCTCTGAGATATAGGGAGAAGCAGTAAAGGGGTAGACTGTTGTGAATTTTTGCTATTGTTCTTTTTTTTTTTTTAAGTAAGTAAAGCATTTTAATTAGTTAGTTGGCTGAATGGGCTAAGTATCTGCCAAAGGAGACACATGCTGTCGATTACGCAACATGGGGACTACCATCCTTTGCTGCTGAACACACTGAAAATATCATGTATAATATAAACATCCAGAGGATAAATAAATACGTTAAACTTATCTATTCTTTTACCAGCTCCAGCTCATACCATGCCCATGTACTGTGGCTTGGGAAGCCAAAATTCAGTTCTATTGATTGCCCTGGGAAAAAAGAGGACAGTATTTTTTCCCAGTCTAGGTTACCAGAAGGTTATAGTACATGCTGTACTCCAGATCACACACTAAATGCCCTTCTTCCTATTCCATCACCTGGTCCCCTAATAACAGAATAAGAAACAGGGCTTTGAAAACAGAAAAAAGAAACCAAAAACCTATATCCAATACACACAGACATTATATAAAAACATTCATGCACATGTATACGTATAGTCAATATAAATAAATGCATTTGCATACGCATGCAACTCTTACGATGCAAAGAAAGATCAGACGCAGATTCAGATAGTCAAACGCACAGTTCATCAACTTTATAAAACAGCCAAATATATGTCATTGATTTACCTCATTAATATTAAAATGTTATCTTTTCCATACAGTCTACCACAAGCTCCCTTAAAGGACATGCTGTTGATGTAGCATCAGCCCTTCCCATCTACTGTTTTCCTTACCATTTAGAGCTGTATTTGGGGGCATTGCTGATAAGGAGTTGTATGAAGAATGCACAGCGATAATCTGCGGTAATGATCGTTGCCTGAATTAAAATAAAGAGCAGAGCCTTTTAAGGTCAACATCAGTTCCATGTTTGGATTGTTTCTACTGTTTGGAAAGGGTTGACATGTTTTAAATTACTAAGTAATGTGAAAATACATTACTAGCACAAGACTGTTGTCTATGTAAATATTTTATGGGTAGAGTCACTCACCATTGGTTAATAAGGTAACACAGATTCAAAGCTATTCATGTTGACTCATATTTTTAAGATGAGGAATTTAAAAACAAGAAAATGTGACAGAGTTGATCAGGACGTAAGACAGTGGCTCACAGACAGACTGTTTGTGTCTTGCATGTCATGCACAGCTCTTTTAAATTACTTATTGAAAAGAGATGTAACATTGTCCATGTGAAAGATATTGAATGAATAACACAGTGAGTCACCTAATGAACCTAAGTTAAATAGCTGTAATTCTTGATTTTGCAGAGATGAAAGAAAAAGATCCTGATAGGTGTAGCTTCTCCTTGGTCAAGTATTCTCATAAAAATAGGAACTATCATCTCCCATGTGTACATGGCATCAAATACAATAGGAAACACACATCTATCATAACTGTACATGAATGCTCTCACCCTGGAGTTAACAGTATGATTGGGATGCGAGTGCAGCTCATGGGCTCAACCTGCCACAGCCTCCTCCTTGCTACTCCCAGATCTGCCTTCATTCACAGGCAGCGTAAGGGCTTCCATGCTGAATTGCTCAGTTTGGACCTATTTGCTGCCTGGGCTGGTGCAGGTGGTCTTTCTCACTGCTTGTCTGATCTTTGTCGCACAAGACCAAACAGAAGGGCAGCTGACATTGTCCCGCTGCCACTGTGGGAGGGTCCCACAGTCCACAAAATAGAGAGATGGGGGATGCAGCGATGTCGTGCAGGGGCTGCAATATGATGGCTTGCCTTGTGCAGAGCCCATCAGAGATACGGCATGGCAGCCAGTGGCCAGAAGGCTTCTGGAAGCCTTCTTCCTCTGCATGCCTGCATCAAGAGAGTAAATCCTGTACCACCCTTTCTCCTGGGCAATGCCTCAGAAGCCTGTCTTAGTCTTTTGCAAGGGACTTGGGGGTAACAAAGCACATATGGGTATTGCAGCTGATTTTACAGAGCTGCACAATGATGAACGCCTGTGTGTCATTTCTGTGCAGGACAGTCTTTCAAGTTTATTGTAAGGTAAACATTTCCATCAGCTGATCACAAATTTCATCAGGGCCATGAAGGCTTTGACCTAAAGTCTCTCATGAACACTCTGGCCGAACAAAATACATGCCTCTTCTTAAATACTGGACCATATGGCCCAATTAATATGCATTTGAAGTGTTTGTAACTCAGTTAGTTTCAGGGAGGTCCTCAGGCAGCATTTTAATTTCATTTTACAAGTTGGTCTCCTGCAGTTTTACTGTGTTTCATTACTTTTTGGACAAAAAAGTCTTATGTTAAACATACACTGTGCATACTAAGGCAGCGTGAAAGCTGTTCAAGAAGAAGCTGCTTCATAGTATTGACTGTTTCACAGTGGTAAGTGTACAGAGGCAGATAATACTCATGTTTAGAATAATCTGGCAACCTGATACACTAGGATTTAAGCCACAGGATATCAAGGCATCATCCAGACTTGGAGCTGAACTAGAGGTTCCTGTTCTTTTACCACTGGGAGCTCATCTCTGAATGTCCTCACTCCTGTATAGCTGGTAACAAGATGATTTGCCAATACTTGCAGGAGCCTCAAGTAGGTCATCCAGCCTTTCCTTACAGCCAGGAAAACACTTTTAGTGTGTGTCAGCACTTTCAAGACATTTACCATTTAAATCCAACAGTTAGAACTATATCTTTAGGTGCCCCTTCTAGCAAGCTCTGTTGTTCATCCACACTTAGATATAGAGCCAAAGTGTTACCCTACTGTTCTTGAATAACAGGAATGTGTGAAGGATGCTCATAATGAATTTGAAAGAAGGTGGCTATAAAGCCACATTTCCACTCCAGGAGACAGAGCTAAGAAAGAGCTGTGGAGAGCCAAAAGTTTGGTGGAAATACAAGATAGCAATTGTAGTGAAAGGGTTTCTGAACCTGTAAAGAAGGAGATATACATGTTTTCCTGAGAGGTCAGGGTACGCCATGGGCAATGTCCTTGCTGACCTGTTCCTAGGAAAAGAAATCATACAGGAGTGAGAAGACGTCTGGCTGTGCTGGGTGGCATCATGTGTCACTCTCCATAGGCCAGGTCAGAGCTGCATAAGCAGTGAAACTATTTTCATTAAAGTTTAGGCAGACAGTCTAAACTTATGATAGGCACCCTCACACCCTCACACATGACTATTGCACATGCACACCATTGCAGAGGCACAGACACACTCACCCACCCTGAAGCAGTTGAAGGCAAAAACAAAAAATCCAAACAAAAACCCCAATCCTTATGTTCACAGTTTGGTGCTGTGATCTGTTTCTGGGCTGCTAAAATAAAATCCCTGAGAAATGAAGTTTACGATGTGTGAAGTAGTGTACATGGACAACACTCCCTTCCCCCCACTCCTCAAAATAACCCCCGTGCTCCCCATGTACACCCAATCGATGTTTCTCTCTGAGGCCACAGCCCAGTGGAGCCTCATCCCTTCCACCCTTCATCCCCCCCTTCAGTCTACGCAATAGATTATATGCAACACATGACATTTGGAAGCCACATCCTGCTGTAGGCAGGGCTGGCTGTACTCCCTAACACAACACTTGGGGATGACTCTGCTTCCAGCAAGTGGAGTCGATGTGCTGGACGTGGTTTAATTGGTGCCAGCTTTGTCCTATTAACAAGTGTCGGCTTTCTTCACTTGATGCATCAAGCGGTGACGTTCTGCAGGTTATAGCGCCCTTATGCATTAAAGCCTTTTGTATATGTTGCTGCCTGATTAGACAGGAAATAGTGCATGGCACCAGGGGATAATTCATGTGAGTAAAGTTACTTGCATGCGTATGCATGTGCAAAGCTGGGGCTCCAGATGCGAAATACATCTTTTTCTAATCCCTGAGCTATTCTCTCTGTGTATGTCTATATACACATTGCATGCTTATTACTTTTTATTACTTTTAAAACTTAAAAATAAAATTGGCTTGAATTTAGTTTGAGGATTGGCACCAATCCAGGACAATTCTTGTTTTAACTGAAACAGTTTGCCCACTGCTAATTTTAACACAAGCGATTTATTTTATTAACATGGATGTAAATGGTAAGCACACTCTCCCTTCCTACCAGGACGCCTTGGAAGCCTAGCACAAAGCCTTGGAAACAGAGATGCCACAGATCTGGGGAGGTGCTCTCTTTGTCTGGGAAAAGGTGTTTTTGAGAGATGCCTAATTTTGATACCTGCCTTTGCTACCTATGCAGGAGGGAAGGAGCTAAAAGCTTCACGCTCCCAGACGTCTGCAAGGACATAACTGAGTGAGATACTGAGTCTAATTATCCCGAGCCTTTCATTCTCTTTATCTTCAGTGAACATATAGAGGACCTGGCTCCATTATGGCAGATAAGACTCTAAGCACTTCAACTAGGAGCAGGAGGGGGGGAAAAGTGAGGGGTAATTGCTATGTATAGACAGTGCAGTCATTGAGAGACCTTTAACCTGTTTATTTTTCCTTAATAAAGTTTTTGCAGTCTATGAAAGCATGACTCTGTTATTCCTCACCAAGCTTCAGCACATGACCCAGCTTTTTCTACCATTCAAGGAATGTAATTTAAACTAGATTTAGACTCCTCTGCATGGCCAAGCGTGATGGCCACTGGAATGTTCAGCTTATGCAGAATTGTTTGGTTCAATTTAAATAAATAAGGAGCATTAAAGTCTAATCATGGAAAGTGTAGCTGTTAAAAATAGACTGAGGTAGCGCTCACCCAAAGCGTCGAGAAAAGGTATGTGCAGGAGGGATTCTGAGAGCCAATTCATCAAGTGCAGGAGCAACCAGACGACCAACGCTGGCGAGGTTTCAGGCACGTAAGCATCACCGCCGAGTCTCCCCATGCTGCAGCAGGAGTTCCCAGCAGGAGTTAGACCAGTTTCTTTTTTTTTGCACTTCAGCCACCTGCTTTCCCTTCAATCAGATTCTCCATGGGGACACAGGATCCTCATTGAGCTGCCTGTGGCAAGCCTGGCACCCAGCATGAAAACCACCATGTGCAATATCTCTCTACCTGTGGAGCAGCTGTTTAAAAATGAAGCAATATTAGAAAGGTTTTTACTTTTTTTTTATGTTTGGAGCTTTTGATGCTGAGTTTTGTTTGTCTGTGCCACAGTAAAACCTCAGTAACGAAAAGGTGTCATGAACCCAGATGGCAAAGACAGTTTCTGTCTCAAATTGTTTTACCTTGTGCCCCTTTCTGCTTACTTTCAGTCATCAGCCTTAAACATGAAACTGTTATCATTCTTGATTAGGACATAAAAGTTAATCAGGGCATTTAATGAAAAAAACTTGCAAGACATTTTATGTATCGCATTCCATGATCAGGTTGGGTTTTGAGTATTTGTGAATATTCATGCATGGAAAAGAATATTCCCTCTGGTGCAACGTATTTTGGATTTTCCAGGATGCACCATGGGAACAGGCAAGAGGGCTAGCCACGGCGCATCATGGGACCTTTAAAGTAGCCTGGAACCCAGCCAGGAGAGCTTAGTCCAGACAGCAGCTGCGGCAAAGACCTGGGGTAGCTTTTCCAAATGAGTGCGCTCCCTTTTTCACTAACATTTTCAGTTGGAATTCCACTGAATTCCACTTTCCTTTTTGCTCCTGCAAAATTAAATACTTATGGAAAACAGAAAACTTTCTGACCAATTGTACTCAACTGTACCAGGGTTTTTTGGTAGTAGAATTTCTGTCTATACGCTTTTGACAGACAAACAATGTTGCTGTCAGTAGGGATGTCACACAAGGTGCTCAGCTGCCTGCTCCACCTGCACTGCACAGAGAGCAGACCAAATCATGCATCTGCTCCTGAGCCACTAGGTTACAGTGAGATTTGGTTTAAATTGTTACTGATTAGAACTTGTTTTAGAATGCTGATTTACACATGAAATCTCTGTGGGAACTGACTGATCAGTGGGCCAGGTCTTCCTGCCGTGAGGACCAGGTGGAAAGCCCAGAGCAATGGCTGTATCCCTTCTCCAAAGGTGAGCTCTCCCTCTGTCTCAGCTGAGCCTAGTTCTGCATAACACTGGTCATCTCCTTGTCCCCAACCCTTACAATTTCCATATATAAGGCAGACAAGGGATGGGAGTACAATCAGCATTTTTCAGAAAGGAAATGCAGCACTCGAGGTCATTCAGTCACAGACTGGAGATTTCTTGAGTCTTCTTCCAGTGACCTGCAGTCACTGCTATTGGCTCAGACAAGTCCCGATTCAGATGTTAAGTGTTGTGGGTGACATCAGGTCACCCTCAGAAATTTCACGAATGACTTTAGAAAATGTATGTCAGTTTTAAGTTTTTCAGGAGTGAATAAAGGAAGTAAAAGATCTATGAGAAATATGTACATTCATGATGAATGTTGCCTAGAGAAAGCTACATATGACTTCCAGTTCATTCACTTGTAAATTTATTGAAGGGCCCAAGAGCATGCAGGTGCCAAAAGAATTTCTCTGACACTCTGGTTCTAAACACCTGCAAAATGAATCTTCCTCCTTTGCCCAATACATCGAACCATTCATTAACAGATCAATTATTCAATTTGCATGCTGCTGCCAATGGCCTATTTACATTTGATAGGGAATGCCTGAAAAGCTCACGGTTTGAAAAGCTTGTCTGAGTATGGCCCAGAGCGATGGAAAACAGAACAAAGAAGAGAAGAGCTGGTGGCATTTAAAGGTGAGATGCCACAGAGCGCAGATGGGATCCAAGAGCGTAAGTAAAACCTAAAAGAAGGAGCGGCGTGGAAGAAGCCGCCAGGCAGGTCTGCTGTGCGCAGCAGCCTGGTGCAGTTCTCTGAGGTTGCCCATCTCTGAGCCAGCAGCAGCCTGGGCCAGTGCCTCCTGGTGACTCAGCGCAGCAGGGTGTGACAGCTCCAGAAGCGGTGCAGCCACACTGCCCTGGCACTCAGCCCTGGCTGGTAACATCACCTTCTCTGTTGGACACATTGAGTCAGCCACCGCCTCGCTAGGGTGTGGAAATATTGCCCCCAGTCCTAGAGCTGGCTGTACCTCTGTACAGCTGCACCATGCTCAGCCACGCAGGGTATACCTGACCACTGAGTGGAGGGAAAAAAGGAAGCAATGACAGATAAATAAAAAACAAAGCAGGGCCAAACAGGGGTCCAACAGGGAGTGACAGTGGGAAAACACAGCTCTACAAATGGCTTTGAAAATGAGAAGTCTGAATCTGGAAAAAAAAAAAGGGGGAGTAAGTTTCCTCCTCATACCCTTGAACTGGACAGCATGCCTCATCGTGGCTGTATACTGCTCGGCAGAACAGTGAAGCAAACCACGTTTTTCTGCCGAGATATGTATCCATCATATGTTTCAAAAGAGTGCACTGTCAGGCCCAGAGAAACTCCATGAGTTCCTGGAGACTCTTAAGCTCCGAGTTTCTCACCTCCAACACCTTCCACACTGTAATCTCAAATTCAAAGTTCCTTTATTGTTGCATATGGGAAGATCACAGAACAGCTACTGTAGTGCAACTCTTTCTTTTCAAACATCCGTTTCCCGGTTGCCAACTTTTTTTCCTACACCACCTCTCATGTAGCTGTGCATAGTCACTCCCTTTCCTTCCTCCTGCTCTGAGACCTGCAGCTCCACCACTGTAAAAATAGCTGGCGTGGAAGGCTAACTTCTCTTGCTATAGAACTGAGACAGCTGTGCTTGCTTGAAATGCGGAAGGACTGCCCAAATGATTCATCTTGCTGCTTTTCCCCAGCCCTTTTCTTGCTTTGCTGCTTTTCCAAAATGTTGTTTCTTATTTGCAGATAGGTGGTTGTTGTGGCCGTGCTGATGAAACTGTCCTGATGCACCATGGGAAAGAGAAAAGGGAGCTTTAGGATGTACCTCTCATACTCTTGAGGTCATCTGCTGACTTTTCCTTAAGTAGTCCAGGAGTAGCTAAAAATATGCTGAATATAACACACAGAGAGAATATATTTTACCTAAAGCATATGGAATAAGCAGTAAAAATAAAAACAAAGAGACTGAGTCCAAACCATCGCTCATCAGTAAAAACCGCATTCTGACATATGGTTATGTTTATGGTTTTGTGTGATATTTAAATATAACAGGGAAGAACACTAATTTTAAAAAAACCCACTGATCTTAAAATGGAGCAAAAATCAAGGCATGTGGACGCATGTGTCCATTAACTGCATGGGAAGCAGAGTTACTTCTGCCTGATCACAACTTTTGAAATCTAGTCTCAAGATTATTCTTCAGATGACCATTAATATATACTGCGGTTTAAAAGGGTATCCAATCTCTGGATACCCTTGTAAATCTCTGTAAGAAAAAATTATTTGGAAACGGCAAATGAAGCACATTAGCCTTTCTGCCGAGAAAATACATGCTAGTCAGCCTACAGGTCCGGGGAAGACAGAAATTATTAAAGTTCAGAAATACTCCAAGTTTTCTTTATCCAAAATGTTCTGTTCCTCTGCACTGTTATATTCGCCAGATTGAATGGGCTGCTATTGCTCTTTTTTTCTTCTCTTTTCTTAACGGTGTAGTTTTGGAAAGGCTGTTTGCAAATTTATGTTGGGATGATAATCTCCAGCAAATGCCAAACTGGTTTAAAGAGCAATCTCCTGAACATTCACAAGGGCCTGTTGTAAGCATGCTGGAAATACTTGGAAAATACTATAATCTTTAAATTGTGCTCAGCTGGATTGTCAATTGCCGATGCTGTACTCCAGATAAGTTGCTCCCCTGGAGTCTCACTAAAGTCTGTAGAAACCTATTTAATGTTATATTTATTATGTCTGCACCCCTTTTGTCTCCATCAAATTAAAGCTTTTTTAATAAAAAAAAGATGGATGTATTCTAGTTGCATGAAGATGAAGACTCCTGTAATGAGATAATCTACCTGTGATCTGCTGCCAGCTTGACTGAGACATAGTTCAAGGTAAAATGTGTTTAGAGATCTGAAGTAGTAGATTACCAGCAAAGAAAACATTCCTGTTTCCTTATCTTAGGGAGACTGGCTTCCTGCTAGTTGTGGATCCTCCTCCTGCGTGAAGTACTAAAATACCCTTGTTCAGCATTTTCAATTTCATCTTGTAGTGATAATGGAGGTTATGTATAATCTCTGTGGCTGTTCAGATTCCCTTTTTGGCTCCCACAGAGGGTAGTACTGGAGTTCATGCAGTATCATAAGAGATGACTCCATAGCACACTAATTATATAGGGTTTTAATAGTATAAAGTATTAAAGTACTTTGAAGATGAAAAGTGCTGTATCAGTGCAACTCCAGGTATTATTATTATTATTATTATTATTATTATTATTTATATAGCATACATCATCATTAGTGGAAGCCTAGCTTTAAGTCACTTTGGGACTAAGGTGGGAGGAAGATTTGGACAAACTCTGTGTCCTCGCACTTTCACTGCATCTGGTTAAGGTAGATAACTGGCATTTTGAGTTCCTCTGCTGTCTTCCTTAATTATAAAATACTATGAAGAACATAGTGATTGAAGCAAATGTGGACTCCTGTGAGGTGAGATACAAAATTACTTTCTAAGCTGTCAGCCAAAACTTACAGTAGTTAACACCTGTGAGATTCATTCTGAGTGAAATTAAGAGAATTAATTCACTCATTCTGAATGAATGCAATAGGAGAAACACCAGCTTGTTAATTAATAGATATTTAATGGAGCAGGATATTCTAAGATACGAGTGTTCCTTAACACATGATGCAAGGAAAAACAATCACTACAGAAAGCTTTTTCAGTACGAAATATTAAATACCTGTTGCATAAGTGATATGCAGAAAAGAAGTGGGTGGTGGGAGAAGATGGCTGCATGGGAGGAGTGGAGAAGAAGACGAAGATTAACAGGATATTACAGCTTCCAGCTGAAGCCCCAGCCAGAATGGAGGAGGGATGAATTTCTGCAGTTTTCACTATCATCCATGCAGAAATCCCTTCACACCTTTACAGCTAGACTTTCCAGGACAAGGAACGGCGATTGACTAGTTTGCCTTGATTCTACAGGAAATCCTATGGGAAACAATCCAGACCCACTTTCTCTACTCCCACACCCTTTGACAGCACTAATTGAACATCCACCCTACCACTGAGGGATTGAGCACTACAGTCAGTCCAAAGTCCACAGAGCTGGGGGGTACCAACAACCAAAACGGAGGCAGAAGGAACTCCTCAGAGATTGTCCTAGACTTCAGCATGTTACACAAGGCCCACGGATTCGCGGTTGGATCCTCTGTGTGCTCCTGAAACAAAACTACAAGGACTTGAATAAAAGAAGGTACTATGTAAAGCTCAGAGCAGGGTTTTCATCTCACGTCACTCGACAGAAAAGCCTTGTCCTCAACAGAAGTATGCCAGGTCAGACCAGGTAGGATTCTTGCCTGAGTAATACTTCTTCGCCTCCACACACAAAACCCAGGTGACAATCTTACAGCTGGCTATATGTTCAGCTTTCAAACAACTATGATGAGTCTCCTAAATATATGGCAGAGTACTCCCAGCGAAACACTTTGAAGTAAGGATGCATAGATAATTTTGAATATTCCCCTTTGAATAGGGAAATTCAAAGTGTAAGCAGAGCCTGTGTTTTGAAGAGGCCTCCCTGTGGAGGGTGTCCTATTATATGTAAATACCACTGAGAATAGCAGGCAAATATGGTCATTAGTGAAGGTCTGAACTTTTCCAGAACAACTTCAATTTTGAGCCAAGCTACTTCAACCTTCAAAGGCAGCAAACTGTATGACTCAGCAGAAACTGAGACTGAAAAACCCTGTTTCAGCAAGGACCGGTGGTTTTAAGATGCTAAAGTATCCAGAGGCTTTTCTAATCCCTTAAGCTATTTTCCATGCTGTTTTCCTATTCAGTTAGTTGCAGACGTGTAAAAGAGAACTACTGCATGTTCCATGATTGCACTGTTTTGCTATCAATTGTCATTGTTTCCTTACATATTTGGGGCTGCTTATGGTTTCCCTTACAGATCTTACAGATGGAAAAAGAAGGAGGAAGAGGAGGATGCAAAGACTCCCATCCACACAAAGCTCACAGAAGAGCTACTGAGAACAGAGGCGCCTTCAGCCTCTGCTCAGGTGTTTGGGATATGAAAAGCTTTCTAACAAGGATGAAGAGAGGCAAAGTGAAGATTTCACTCCTCAGCTGCCCAACCCAGCAGAGTTAGATGCATGTTATAGAGTACCCTACACTCCCTTATGTAGTTCTGTGTAAATTTGACATGGACATCACATAAATATATTTCATTAGATTTACAGAGTTCACGTCTGTTTGTAAAAAAAGCAAACCTTTAGATTACTTTTCATAAACTTGCCTCTGCACTGAGTTACGGTAAAAAGAAAGTTGTGAGGAAATGGTATGATTACACATACTCAAGTGGTCACCATTCAAGACTTAGCAGCTTATACCTGTAAGCTTTCCCTTTGCAGTTATATCAATGAAAATTAGATGTCATAATATATCTTTCTGGATCCGATCTGTTTATGTCTGAAACTGAGAGGAACTTTTACATTGATTTAAATGACTGAAATCCTGGAACTCACGTGAGCATTTTCTGTCAGTTCTAATGGGAAGTATGCAACTGCGGTCTAGCCTTGTTTCAAGGAGCAATTTAAATGTCTGAACATTTTCCCTTTTGTACTGGTCTAAGCTCACATGTCTCATTTTGTTATGTATGTTTCCTCAACATTGTAGCAGAGACCCAGTCTTTTTAAGTGATGGGAGAGTCTACAGTCACCAGAACACCATTGCTTTTGACCAGTTGACTCCCTTGACTATGTATTACTAAACCAGTACAGCCTGTCCCGGACTCTCTGCCTCTAGCTTCTAGCACTATGCTTCTTCAGCACTTAAAAGGAGTTAATGCAAAACGATCACTGTAAAAACATGTCTGTCTTTGCCCAAGGTGCTTTTGCATTGCAAATTCCAGCAAGCCAGTAAGCCGGATGCAGCATTTTGGCTACCATGAGAAAAGAGTGAGGGCAGCTATTTTGGAGGCAGTTGGTCTTACCAGATTACTGAGCAGCTGTATTTATTTAAACAGTTTCTAGACGTAGTACCCATTGATAATGCTTACCGTGCATACAAGCACAGTGTCTGTATTGCTTCATAGGTCTCCTGGTAGTGCTGCATGTTAGGAAGTATTTAAGACAAGTTTAAGTCAAGCATTCTTTTTTGTGTCTACCAAAATACCTTTTAAATAAGTACAGGAACCAATAAGCTCTTCCTGTTTCAATCTAGTGATGTGCAAGCATCATGTAATTTACATCTGACACACTTTCCAGGACTGACAGAGTCTGGGTGTGAATACATCCTTGGGCACAGTCAAAAGCACATGGTTTAAGCCAGGGAAAGGCAGTCATCTCTTTGCAGAGCTGATCTTATAGCCCCGTGTTTCTGGAGCCATTATGTTAGAATAAATTAGAATAAAATGGAGGACCCTCAAGTAGATTCAAGGGACTGAGCCAGAGAATATGTCTAGGTAGCGATTTCTCTGACATGACTTATGCTTCTGACCTTATTGTCTATGTTGGCGGTACAAATGAGAGTAATGTAGGAGTAGCTTCAACAGCTCTGTACCATCAGAGGATTGCTTTTTTTTTTTGCCAGAGAAATCCTCAAGGGCCATGCGACCCACCTCAGTCATCAGTGTCCTCTGGCAGATCTAACTGCAAAGGGCTGGAGTGAATAGCATGAGAAGGAAAGGAAGACATCTTCAAGGAGATTATGGTCAATCTGACTATTTGTATAATATACTGCGTTAAAAAATATTGTCTACCAAGGGTAGTTCATGAGCTTAGTAGAAGGCTCAGTCCTGCTAGCTTTGGATTATCAGTAGAGAGAAAAAGTTCTACAGGAGGAAGATAAATCCTATTTTCTGCCCTATTTTGTTTAAATTCTGGAAAAGGGAGCAGTGGTAATCATGGAGGAATTACAAGAAGAATTAAAAGCAGTCCTGACCCAGTGGGGTAGAAATAGCTGTCAAGCAAAACTGGAGGAGGTTTTGATCTGACATACCCAGAACTCCACATTAACCACTCAAGGTTAACTTCAAATCTGGATTGACCCCCAGATCTGAGTTGCAAAACTCTACCCCTTACATCACTACTTTTTTTTTTCTTGAATCGATACCAAGCTGCAGAGAAATTCCGAGGGAAACGCCAGCATGGTGGTAGTGCACAGTCGAGCCGGTGATGCTATGTAGCACAGCAGCACTGCAGACAGCTGTGGTTCTGGAACGGTGAGACAAGTACATAATTTAAAAATGACCGATTTCAGGGGGTGTGGCAGATACACTCACAAAGTTTGTTCCGGTTCTCAAACTATTACTGTACTTTCCACTTTAAATATGGAAATTTCATTTCTAAATTAGGAAATAACCTTCAGTGTGTGCTCACTGTATTTAAAACATCTTGAAATTACATGATCTGCATATAGATTTTAGGCTGTCTGTAACTTGTCCTTCTAACTTTACTCTTTACAAACATTTCAAATTACTGGGGCAGGGTGGAGGCCTTAGGATGAATTTGCCTTTTTTCAAAATACTTCTACACAAAGCATCAACACAAATTTTAAATATTTAACAGGCTTTGAATTTGGGTTTTCTTGCTGTTTTGTTTGTAAACCTGCTTTTGTTTTAATTAGCTTCAGAGATGTGTATTTTTACAACATAATTTCCAGTTTGAATTCAATATCTAACATATCCTTCTACAGAGGTTGAGAAGTATGCACTAGCATTGTATCACACGTTATTTTTTGTCAGCTGCAGACAATGCAACTGCTGCTGCAGAGATGCACCGGGAGAAAGTGTATAAAGAACTGGATGAATGGCACACAAAATTATGTCACTATGACGACTTTGAAGTGTGTAATAAATACACACCACAGAAATAAATCTAGGTGGGAGAAATGGCCCATGGAATGTCTTTACCCTACACACGCACACACATGCATTACCACCAAAAAATCACTCGGAGAGCCTTGGCATTGAAGCACTAATTTATATCAGTTGTCCAAGACGCCCCAAGGGACGTACCTGACAAACAGCCTGTCTAGGAGACACTAGATTTTGTCTCAGGGTGAGCCCTTCTCTGGATGTTTCTGCACACACCTTTCCAAGGGCATGATCCTCACGCAATGCTTGGAATGCCCTTTGTACAGACAGGACAAGCCATCTTAAATAGGGCTCATTGTTATTATTTAAGGAATACTTCAAGGAGTCATTCCTTGTGCTGGTGTTTGTGTAGTATCCCTCAGAGCTGTAAATCCACTACCATTGCCCTGCTTATTTTTCCCCTTCTTTACTAATAGGAGGGCGAAGAATTTGGACTTAAAATGACAAGCAAATTTGAAAGTAGAAAGCTGTATGATAACTGCATGACCATTATATTTTGATTTTTCAAATAAAAAAGGAGTTGAAGCATCTTTCCTTTAGAGTCCAATGCTGGAAAGCCAAGCACTGCATGTCTTTGTTAGTGATAGGGACCTAAATGGTGAAGCAGTAGACAGTATGTGAAATCCCAGCCTTATCAAAATCAGTACATTTCTCCCATTAACTCGGAAGGAATAAGGATTTCATTCCAGAAATTGAAACTGTCAGTCAAGCAAACTGATTACACAGGGAAACGTAAACTAGAGGCAATGATTTCATAATGTTGAATCTAGGCCGTATATAAAAATTGCTTGAAAATTTATGTGATAGTATCTTACTACTTTTTTATAATAATTTGCAAATAAATATATATTTTCTGTGGCTCATGGCAAGACTTGAATTACAGTAGTTCATGCTGAGTAGGACTTTGTTCCAGGAGTGGCACAAACGATGCTCATTTTTCCAGTGTTGTGAGGGTATCTGAATCTGGTCCTGTGAAATTTCAGTTCAAAGTAAATCCAGATGGATTAAATCAAGAATACAGCTGAAATGCAGAGTGACTGGGGAAAAATGAAGAGGGAAGGAAGGAGTTTGCATTGTAAGACTGAAACAAAAGATATATGGACATATAAAACAGTAAAAGACAATTAGAAAATATATTTATACTAAATTAAAACTTTATTGACTAATGTTCTCCAGACAATATGATCCAACGGACTATGGTTGCATACATGCAATGAAGTTGAACACAACAGTAGTTTAACATGGAATGTCAAACAAATTAATATAATGTATTAAATGAAACAATTTATCTGTGTTGCTGCAAAATGAAACCAAGCTATGTATTTCCTTGGTCAATCTGTGTTCAGCTAAGAGGCTATGCATTTGAAGAAACTGGTAGATTTCCTTAGCATATATTTCAAATAAATTAGCTAGACTTGTACTCTTTAAAAATTCTTTCAACTTCACTTGCATTTCAAACAAAATCTAAGTGTAAACACTAAAGTTGCTAGAGCCATCTAGAAAGACCTAACTGTCAAACTCAGAGTGGACATTACAGTTCAGTAAAAGTGAGTATTTAGAACAAGAAAAATACCAGTTACTGCAAAAGTCATGTAGGCATATTTTATTATTAATCCAGCACAAAGCATTTCTTCTAAGTTTCTCACATAAAAGACTAAAGCTTGCTTACAGTACTACATCTTCTATCATTCAAGCATCATTATTACCTATCAGGAAGATTGGCTAGATGACCTAATGGGTCTTTTCCACCCCTAACTTCTAGAAAAGAAAATCATTCATGCCAGCAAGAACATGGTTCGCTACATCTTGGGCTTGATCCTGTAGCCTTCGTTCAGGCAAAACTCCCACTGACTTAAAAGAGAGATTTTCCAGAGCAAGACATCCAGGATTAGGCCCTTTTTATTTTTAAAAAAGCATCCATTTAGGATACATGGAAAATATTCTATAGAATTAAAAAAATATAATGACATGTGCTTCACTTGCATTGAAGGAATCAGAGAATGTAAACACCATAGTGGCCCACATCTTCACAATATCCATGAGAAAGTGTCAACTGCAAGTAACCTGTGTGCGTTTATTTCTCAACGTATGCTTCTGAGGGTGTTTTGTGTATACCTTTACCTCCACATCCACACACATATGTACACCCTTAATATACATAAAGGTGTGATAAAATTCACTAAAGGCAGTTGCTTGCCTGTCTTAACGCTTAAATCTGCAAGTGGCAGCAAACTGGGTTTTATATAATGCTAATTAGACTGGACGTGAGCAGCAGGACACGAATATCGCTGTGGGCAAGAGTGTGGTTGCCGGTTCTACAAGTGTGGAGCCATCCCACTTACGCACGTCACAAAATCTACCTGTGCGAAGGGCTGGAAAAACAGGTGACCAAAGTATTTCCTGGTGGGCCATGTCTGAAATTTGAGTTGAATGATTCAAAGGCTGTAGATCGTCCTCACAGGAGCCTCTCAACAACCTGGAGGACCATGTAGGAAAGTTTACCTTCAAAGTGCACTTTCTAAGAATGGAATGTTCTTGACAGGGAAATGATCAGAGGCACTCCTGGACTTTTTTGCTTGTTCAATAGGAAAAATGTTTTCATCTTCAGGCAGCACTTCACCCTGACAAATGTGAGTTCAGTTATTATTGGGTTTTAGTATTACAGAAGATTCTTTAGAAACAAACACAATAGTACACACATACACATACACTCAGATATTTACAGCCTTTCTAGAAAAACCACCCCCTACCTTAGTACTGACTACCTTTTTCCTTTTTTTTTTTTTTTTAGTATTTAAATTCTTTAAACCAGCTACATTAAATACCGATGTGTACTGTACCACCCCACACCAACCCCACAATCCCCCCCCAAAACAGCAAGTATTTTAAAAGTTTGTTCGCTTGGTTGTTTGTTTTTATGATTGTTAAAATCTCCTGCTTGAGACTGTTAAGTACCACCTCCACTGGAACAAGATCAGCACAGACTGCATCTTCCAATGCACGTCGTTTCATAGTTGAGCAAGTACTGCAGCTAGAAGCTTAGATCTCCAGGTCGTCAGGTCGAGGCCTGCTGCTGGCTCGGCTGCTGGCTCTGCTGGGAGGCCTCTGGTCCACAATGGTGAGGGGTTGCAGCTCGTGTCCCGACGCCAGTTTTTTCGTGTTCTGGTGCTCATCGGAGAAGTCGAAGGGCTGGGCGTGCGAGTTGGAGATGGTGCTGCCAGCCTGCCCCATTCTGTTCTGCTCTGCACTGTAGTTGGCCCAGTTTTGCTCGCTAGCTTGCTTATTGTAGTTACGACAGGAGGAATTGTTCCTGTCTCCGGTAACAAGCTTGTACCCCGGGGGAGACATGGGAGACAAGGGGGCGGTCGGTGAGGAGCAGCCATTGTAATAAGCGTATTTGGGGGAGCCACAGTCCTTGGAAGGGCTCATGGCACCGCTGTGGGAGTAGGGGTCAGTTTTCCCTTTCACACGATCCTTGACACCCTTGAAGAACACATAGAAAAGCTCGATGATGTTCAAGGCAAGAGACACCAAGGACACGACCAGCATGAAGAGGATGAAGATGGTTTTCTCAGTTGGACGGGAGAGGAAACAGTCCACTCTGTGCGGGCATGGATCTCGCTCACAGGTATAGATGGCATTCAGGCTAAACCCATAAATGTACCACTGTATCAGCAAGAAAGCCACCTCGAAGACAGATTTAAACAGGATGCTGATGATGTAAGTACGGAGCAGTCCCCCACGCATCTTCACTTTGCCATGCTCTTCGATCCCATACTTGAATTTCTTAATTTCTATTTGCTTGAGGTGCATATCCACATTCACACCATCATTTTGGACCACCTTGAGCTCTTCTTCTCTTTTGTTCAGCTTCTCTTCTTTCCTCATTACGTAGAACACGTGCGCCAGGTACAAAAGGGTAGGTACAGACACAAATATGATCTGCAGAACCCAGAAGCGTACATGGGAGATGGGGAAGGACTTGTCATAGCAGACGTTCTCGCAACCAGGCTGTTGAGTGTTGCACCGGAAAGCAGATTGTTCATCTCCCCATGCAGATTCGACTGCTGTTCCCAGTAGCAAGATTCGGAAAATAAAGAGGACAGACAGCCATACTTTCCCTCCTGCAGTAGAATAGGCTTGAACCTTGTCAAGAAGTTTTCCCAAGGCACTCCAATCACCCATCTTCACAGGATGCTGGCTGAAGAAGGACACAAAGAAAAAAAAAAGTGATGGTTAAGACAGAACTTTAATACCTTCGATACACTGAATCACAGATCAATGCTAATAGAGCATTGATGTCAGCTTTGTTTTAATTCATGTGTTTTACACGATCTGAAGAGAAACGAGAATTTTAGTTAGTCTGCAGTTCGAGTGGGAAGTCAGGGAAACTGAAAAGAGAGAGTAACACATAATGTCTCGGTGGCAGCCTCAGTTCAATGATCTACACCTGCCTCAGGTAGAAACAGCTGTGACACACCGCTAAAGCAGGGTGTGGAAGTACATAGTGGCATTGCCTGAATATGTTAGGAATAAATTAAATGAAAGATTTCTCTCTTTCAGTGTGGATTGTTCATGGTAATTTTTATGTTCAGTCTAAGAAAATAAGAAAGCAAACCATAGTATAACCTAATACAAAAGGTTATACTAAGTTAACGTTAGGGTTGGATACCTAAAATTTTATCATCGCAAAATGTGTGCCATTACAGCACATTAAACTGAACTCTTGCATATCACTACATTGTATGTAATACATTTAAAAGTATAGTTCCTAATGATGCCAGGTTTATAGTATACTCAATTTTAGAAAAAGCTTGCTATATAAATAAAGTTAATACATTAGTATTTGCAGCACAAAGACCAAAGTAGTATTCGTTACCTATACTTTTATGAAGGAACCAAAAATAGTAAATACATGAAGCACAGCTAAGCTCATGTTACCATATTGGAGGAACTGGTTTCCTGTTTATCTGTGGCTTGCTTTATTTATTGTAGTATCAGCTTTGTATTTGCATCTTTTTGTATTTAAATTCTTTCACTTTGTTTTGAAAGGAAAAAAGATTTAGCAAGAAAAAAGGTAAATGAGCTCTTTCTGTTTTTAAGGCAACTCCTGGCACGCAGTTTGCATTCCGAGTGTTGAACACTGCAAGTTTAAATTGTCTCTCTCTACTTGAGTTTTAAAGTGCGCATTTCTGGGACACAGGCAGCTTCTCAGGGATATCTGGAAATACACTGGATGACATAAAAGAAATGAAATTGTTTACTTGATGTTCTAGATTCCTAGGAAAAACAAAGCTCACTACAGGATTTTTATCAGCTGGAGAATGGTAATCTTATCTGCATAAAAACTTACATTTTAACTTGCCCCACATGAACAAGCATGTGAAATCGGGCACTTAAAAGGAAAAATAATCACAAAGTTTCCCTTTTAAAGTAGATGCTGCGGGGTACAGATATTTGTTCCGTGCATGCTGAGTAATCCCTTCCTGGTATTAATAGTTTTGATAACGTCCAAATGATTTCCTCCCCATCGCATCATGGATATGTTCCCTAGCGAAGGTCATTTATAGAAAAAGCCCTTTTTAGATAATTCATAAAATAGGAAATTTTAGCACCGGGGAGATTTTCTTTCAAGAAGCAGTGAGTCACTGGAAACACAAGATTATAAGTCTGGCAAACTCAATCATAACAATAGATGCCAAATAAAAACACACCGTTCCTGACATCGGAAAGAGTCTGAGAGAGTAATGGGAGACAAGTGTTTAAAGTACTGGATCCGATAGCTCCAAGATGCCAATTATCTTTTGAACCCCTGAAAAATATCCCAGGGTCATTTCCTCAGTCCGCTTAGTCAGCTTGCTCTGAAGTTTGCCTACTGCGGCGTGCAGACCCTTCCTCATGTCATTAGTTCTTCACATGAATGAAGCCCCATCAAAGGATCAGGCCTGCTCCGGACTTTTAAATCTGGAAGCCTCTGCTGGGAGGAGTACACAGCGTGTTTGTCTCCGACACATCCCTTCAGCCATCCCCAGCTTTAGTCCTTCCCAGGAAAGGCTAGCTTGTCTTTATGGGCTCAGGGTGGCAGAGAAGGAGTCGGGCACATGAGCACAGAGGTCTCTGGAAAGGCTGGAATGAAATGTGACCACGCTCCTCCTCAGGCTGGGATTGTTAAAACAGAGAACAGCCTGTAACTACACAACATGTGAAGTTTGTTTTAAAGGCAAGCTATTTGCTCCATGTCTTAGAAGTGGAAGTGGACAGAAGAAGCCTTTTTCAAGTAACAGCTTCTTGATTTAATTAGTCAGCTTTCCGATGATTCGAAAGTACTGCATTACAGACTTTCCTCAGACTCAACATATTTTTTTACTGTCTAAATGTTATTTCAGATTGAAAGTTTGATTAAGAAAACAGAGGACGTGTTATTTCTAGGCAGTTATGTGTTGTTTATTTTTTAATTACACTCCACTCCGGTCCATTAATGCAACGTGATTTACTTCAGTTTTGACCTACTTAATCCCACACCTGCAATATTTTGAGAATTTACTACCTATTTTTTAATTTGCTTCAGCATGCAAAATTGCTATGTTTCATTTATGTCCTCTGGCAATATAAACTCCAGGAGGAAACATTCCATGCTTGAATTACTCATACATAGTTTCGAAAAGCAACTTTTTTTAAAGAGATCACTTACTAGTTAGCCTTTGCCAGTGATAAAAAACCCCACATCAATTCAAAACATTGTACTGTTAATCAGATAACCTTGTGGTGGCACAAATATATTATTCCTTTGCTTAAAGTGGATTCTATTGCTTTATGAAACACAGTACTTTGTTTTGTTGTAGAGAAAACTCATTCATCGGATCTAACTTGTTTACTTTCAGGGCACTGAAAGACCGTTTTTATTAACTGATTACAATATCTGTTTACTAGGTATGAAAAGAGGTTTTGTACTGAACAGTTATTTAAGTATTCTAGCTTTGTAAATAGATTGACATGGATGGCAGATAGCCTTTAAAAATAGTTCTTCAGCATTCTGGACTGAAACTTCTTTTAACACTTCCAGACACCTTAAATGAGTCCACTGAATGACACAGGTTGACCTGATCAATTGATACAATTTCAGTACTTCAGGAATTCAAGGATATGGCTGATGATGAGTATGTGCTTTTCATGAGTTCTTAATGATTATTACTTTACAGGATTATAACCTTTTTCTGAGACAGACTAATGCCGGCCTAGTAAACTCTTCAAAAGATGGATTTCTTCCAGGTCCTACTGTGTGTGGGTAAAGATAGGAAAAAAAAGCCATAGAGCAGCATTCATCTGCATGGGTTTTGGATGACCACATGTATAAGAAATTTGATTTGTAAGCCACAATTAAGAAATTCTAGAACTATTTTTTATGGACGGCATTGATCATGTCATCTGGTTCATATTTTCCAGGAAGAATAATGCAAACTCAGTGCTGTGGTAACATGCCCAGGTCTGACTACAGTGTTAGAAGGTCACATGCTAGTGGATGGAAGAGCAATAAGGGTTAGAGTGGGATCTAAAATGGGATCAGCTGAAGCAGTTGGGAAACAGGCCAAAGTTTTGGTTTTCCAACCTTTTCTACATTTTTGTGGGTGCTCACACACACATAAATAGCCAACAAAAGAGAAGATTCTGGACCCTGAATGTCAATCAGCTTGAGTATTTCCCAAAAGCAACCAGCATTGCAGAGAAAGGAACTGAGATGTACAACTGATGGGGTTTGGATGTGTTGGAATAGGGAAGGCTAGTTTTCTGAAATCTTACAAAAATCAGCGAATGTCTTCCAGACATTCCCCTGGGAAGGTGTAGTTCATTTGGAGGTCTGCAGATGAGCTTCAGTTCATTTCATCCACTGGACAAAGATTACGCACTAAATGGTTGCAGTAACTAGAATTTAAAGTGTCACAACTGTGTGTTTTTTTCGTTGTCTGCTACTATTGCTGGTCGTCAGGCACTTGTGGATCTACCCCATTGCCTTTGCCTCTCCCATGTTATACCCTCTCCACCTAATTTAATTCTAAAGCATAGTTGCAAAAGCAACCGTAAGCATTTTCTTAGACATTCTGTAGTTGTACAAGTCAGGTCTACCCTCTGTGTTGCTGCCCAGATTCATCCTTCTCCTGACTCACTTTGGAATTAAGAGAAGAAATGCTGAATTCCCTGAGGGGGCCTTGGGCCCTCTGATGCTCCTGCCTGCAGATTTTGAAATCTGGATTTCTACAATCTACATGTGGCATAAACAACAGACCAGGTGCCTCCATGAGAGATAAATTCAGTGGGTAACATGGGGAGGAGATACCAGAGACCGGGGGAAAGACAGCAACATATCTGATGAAACAGATATATTGCTCAATGTCATCTAACCTTCCTCATGCCCACAGGAATCCTTGGCCTAAACCGACGTTCATTTCAGAGACAAGTAAAATTAATCTTTTGGGCTTGCATAATATGAGAGCTGAGATAACTTTACAGTGTTGAATCTGTTTGCGCTCCTGAGTCTATAAGCATTCAGATTTATGTCACAAATCAAGTCCCTTGCGTCCCTCTCTGAACCCAGCCTGCTGCTCACCCTTCTCCCATTTGTATGCTTGCTAGGTATCATGGGTCAGTGCCAGTGTTTGGCTTTGAAGTTTCTGAAGGAAACACTTCAGTAAACATCCCAAAGACTAGAGGCTTAAATTCTGCAGTGTAGTGTGCTGTCCAGATGTTAAAAATGGCAGGATGAAAGCTTCACGCAAATCCTCCAACTTGCTCCCTGTGCGCGCACACACACGCACACACATGGAAGTCAGGCACAAGGTGTCTGTAGCCCATTTTTGTCCCCATTACCAGGGGTTTGCATCATAAATCTCACACACAAAAATCAAAAGGAACTCCTCAGACGAAATACGCCACTTCATGAGGCTCGCTGGTTATCTCAAGGCAAAACGTGAGGACATGCACAAGCACACAATATTCTTGTTTAAGAGGAGAACGTGTTACTCGATAAGATAGACTCTGCTTCATCTGTCTTTCAGCTGAAGGCTCTTTTTCCTGCCTCCTCGTGTTGCTCTTTAACTACTGGCAAGCAGCAGGCAACAATCGCTGTAAGGAATCGCTCCAAGTCTTGCAACGTAAAAAGCTTTTTAGTTCTCCAAGAGATGCTGCTCAAGCATTTTTTTCCTCCGCGTTTTGGTATTTAAGCCTTCAAGGTAATATAAAGGGAATGTGTCATATTGGGATTATGACACATATTGTGGATATTCTTGCACAGCTCTTCCTAGACAACTTTCATTTATATCTACCCAAGACTTTCACAGACATTGCCAACGTGGTAAGGCATATCATGGTATCTCACATTCCTCCTCTAAAAACCTTCACCGAGGTTGCTAAAACAGAGTAACTATATACAAACCAGGTTAAAAATCCGTAACCCACGTCTGGATTTTATCACATCTATTTTAAAAGAAAAGGGGAAAACTTATCAGGAAGACCACGTGAAAGTCACCACTTTAGTAGCTGCAGCATGTAACAAAGCACCCAATTAAGAACCTTGCTCTGCACAAACTATTAGGCATCAATCAGGATTTCCGTATGAAAGCAAAATGCGTGGGGCAGAAGGGGGACGCACTCAGGACAAGGTCTCCCTGTTCCCGACTTCTGATGCAACTGCGGTACAACAGAGGAGACTGAAGCGCACCTCGGTTTTTCCTTTAAAGAAGGTCAGTTAGTCTTGGGCAAGTACAGAGAGAAGCGATTCCACCCAAACACTAGCAACAAGTCTGCAACTCAGCCCTGCAGTTACAACTCCACCGCAGTTTCTCTCCCAGTGGAACAAGGTTAGAAGTTTGAAAAGTGTAGTATCTGAAGAAATGTATAGAAATATGACCAAAGAAAGCAAAGAATACCTACAAGTTTCAACTTGGCACTTTAAGAGAACTTAGGCTTTTACAGATGTATATTTTTAAACAAGTTCAACCATCAGCGCAATTACACAAAATTCTTAGGGTGAAAAAAAAAGTGTTTTCAGAAAAAATGATACACAAAAGGATGAAAAAGGAAAACTTTCAACTTACCCTTGCTGATCAGCAGTGAAACTGGATCAGAGTACTTCTTTGGAGGGTTAAAGTAAAATGGAAGAGCGCGTTCAGGCACTCAGACCTGTCTATTTAAACTTTAAAAGTCTACTGCTGTTTTGTATTTTTCATCCTTCCTTCCCCACTAATGAAAGAAAAGTGCTGATACCTCGTAAAAGTTTTTTCTAACTTGGAACACTGGGAGAGCTTTTAACAAGTTTTCAAGCCTCTGACTGTGAAAGAGGAGGGGAAAAGGAGGGGTAGCAGCCCAGGAGGAGGGGCGCTCTGCAAATGGAGAGGAGGAAGGTGGGGGAGGAGGGAAAGAACTGAAGGCACAGCAAAAACCAGCCCGGGGAAAAGGAGAGAGCGGAGGCATGAAAGTCCACTCTTGCTGATGTAACAAAACAAATACAGGGGCAGCCAGCAGCCGCCCCCCACCCCCGCACAGCCCCTCTCGGTCACCGAAGGCACCTGGGTGGCACTTTATCCAGATCTGGGCTTGCCCGGGACAGATGAAACAATTGAGCTCTCTGGTGTGCACCAGGAGTTTCACTACAGGGGAAGGGAAAAACGCCTGAAAGGGATTAATGGGTAACCAGCGTGAACCCCCTGGATGCTGGGGCTGGACCACGTAGCTGCTCTCTCCATTCCCTCCGTGCCACTACCTAAGAGAGGAAGCCCTCTCAAGCCCTCTCTACTTTTTGTCGTGAACACAGCTTTGTTTACTTAGGTCTGTTTCCTTTACGTGCTCGCATGAAAGTACACACCAGCAGCAGCGTGTTTGTTTCTACAGGAGATACCCATCACACTTTTTTTTTATTATTATTTGTGTGTGTGTGCGTGTGTGCGCGCGTGTGTCCATCCCATGGGAGAAATGAAGAAATGATCTCACATTCCAGGAAACTCTTTCCAGGAAACTTCAGAAAATAAAGCATAGTACAGAGAATCAGTCTTCAATAGTGAGAAGAAATGTTCCTGATAATTTTTGACCGCATTTTACAAAATAAAAGCATGCTCCAAAACTGATCTATTCAGTTAGAACAAAACTAGTTTGGCTTTGCTCCTGACCAGTCCCTGGTTAAACGCTCCTTGAAAAATGCCTCCTCTGTAGAACAGAGATTAATTTATTTCTCTGCCTGTGTTAAGCTCCTCACACATGGAGTCCAAACTGCATTAGGAATTGGTCTTGTACTTGTTCCTGTCATGGAGTATTAGCTCCTCTGTGGGACTGCTTAAGAGCTTCTCTGGAAGTGTCCGTGGTTAGATAGCTCTCAATGAAGTTTCACATTTTGGGTTCTACCAGACTCATTTGGGTTTCAATTCGTGTTATTCTCATGGGCTATTTCTGGGCTCGATAGCGTGGATGAGTATTTTTTGCTCTATGAAGGCTATAAAGGAGAAGTCCAGTAATGGCCATTGAGAGGTTCCCAAATAAAGATCCTCTTTATAGTTTCTTCTTGAAATAATGAATGTTACACTCTACAACACAACCTAGATATTGCTGCTTATTTTTCACAGCCTTTAGCTACTGCTTTTCACCCAGAACTCTCCGGAGGAGAGAACTCAGACAAGATCTTTGTAGAAGATACTCAGCAGGGAGCTTTGAAGCTGGGAAAGAAACACACGGTCCTGGTTCTTGCTCTCGAGCTGTTTGTAGCAGACCACACTGCCTCCTGTTTGAGAAAAAGAGCTAGTACACTACATCTGTACACCTTCCATTCTCCTTCCTCCGGCTACAGACGGGGAGGGCTGGTTTCCCTAGCTTGCCCCCTTTCCTTTGATACCGGCTAGTTTTGACACCTTTTTTAGTTTTTACAGTTGTCCAAGCCATATGGCAAAAAGAAACCTTTTCTTCATGTTCTCTGAGTGTTGTTTTAAGGTTGCTTTTTCTCTTTACAGCAAGGGAGAAATGGAGCTTTGTGCTTAGCAGTCTGTGGGCCCTTCTTGAGAATTAAAAAATTGTAATACACACACCATAGCGTTTCACTGCCCTCATGACTATGGTATAGACAGTGAGTGGAGTACACATAATGCTCCTGCTACTGCCCCATAACACACTGGTTATTCTAGAGCAAAGTACAAAATACCAACAACATGGCTACGTGTGTGCCGATGCTGAGGCAATGAAGAGATTTGGGATATCGTATGCGTTGGTGCTGAAAAAGCTGCCCCTTAGGAAAGCAGCTTTATGCTAGAAAAAAAAACTTAAATTATAGCACACTAGCATACAATGCTATCGTTCTCTGTCAAAGCTGGCATGATCACAGGGGTCCAGCTTGCCCGATCTTGCATTTTTCCATGTATCTTCCTATATAGGCTTTGCAATTTTTCAAACATTCTGTTTTTAAAAGAAGGACAGAGAAGTATTTCTCCACTTAAAACAACAGTATTTGTGAGAAGCCCAACACTCTGAAAATCCACTTTGGAAAACTAAAATGTGTATGTTAGTAACAAGGGAAGAATAATTTTGCAGCAATAATAAGCATTAACACTTGGCTTTGCTACGGCATTATTCACATGAAAATGGAAATATTTCAAGCCTCCACCATGATACTGTGTGGAATTACGAAGAATTATTATTAGTCTCTTAGAGTTTGGAAATATGTCTCCATGATCACGTTTCACAGCCTATTACCAGAGCATATTCAGCTTCAGATGATGCAATGATCTACCGTTTCACAAGGTTACCAGAAAGTCTCACACTCATTTGCATCGCAATGGAAATAAGCTTTTCAGATTGAACAAATGTCTTCACACACAACCCCTCTTCAGCTGAAGCTGTGTTCAACAGGAAGGCACGGGGGTGTCAGACCTGAGATATTTGCAAGTCTGTTCTTAATTACGGACTAAGAGACGGGTGAGAATCACAGTTAGATTTGAAGCCTTGTATTGTGGAACACAGACTCTTTTTACACCATGGAATTGAAGATTTTGGGGCCCAGAGCTCTGTGGGACCTATATTGCCATCCATTGACATTTTGCATTGTGGAGCAGACGGCACTGTCTTCTGAAGCAATCTTTCAGCGTGGCAATCCCAGGACTGCAGAACCTGTTTGTCTTTGGTTTGGCAGGCTACAGCACAATCCATAAGGGCACGTTCGCACTGTGACCCAGACGCAGTGCTGGAGCCTAGGCTCCGTCAAGCTCATCTCTGGGACTGGACCTCAGGGTGAACTCCACAGGATTTCTGTCCACTCTCTACTGGATCCTTGGGTAAATCAGTGAAATAGTTCAGAGCCCATAGTACCGCTGCTGCTTTTCTACACAGACTTACCAAAGGGAACCATAAATTGGATTATTTAATATTTCCAGCCTTTGACACAGATTCGTGGTTAATACAGAACTCGGTCCACTGTTTTCTATTTATTACCTGAACACAAGTACAGAATTCTATACAGAAACTTTTTGCTCATATCGCCTCCAAATACTTCCTCAAAAATATTTTAGTAACCTGATTCACCAGGAAAGCACTAGTGAATGTTTCATTTGGAAGGCTCTCCAGTCCTTTGACCATTACAAAATTTCCCATTGATACCAGTGGGATTCATGGTCTATGCCCAGTTAAGGATGTCTGTGATTTATGGAGCTCTTAAGACAAATAGCATGTCTTCACTTGTTTTCAATTTGTTTGCAAAATTCACTTCCTAGTACTCCCATGCACACCACTGTCCTCATCCTGTGTAATTTGGGAGAGGAGTCCATGGACCGAGTAAACTGAGCTGAATATACAGTAAACTGAGATGAACATACACATGCAATACTGATATTCTTGGGTGCCTTTCAAGGCAGCTGTGCAGTCACCCACATTCTTGGATGGCACGTAAGCTTCGGCATGTTTTCACCGATATCCCTTCTCACACATTTGGCTTTAAAGACAGACTTGTGAATGATGCGTGGCACTGTTTCATGCCCTATTGAGGTAAAGCTTCTCAGAATGTCCAAGGAACAATAATGTGGTATTTCTTGATTACCTAAGCACATAAATGTGCAGACTAATGATTTTTTTTTTTTCAAAGCAGCCAGTGGTTTTTGCTTGTTTAAGGAATTGACATCACGAAGAAATAGAACACAGCTTTGAAGTTGCTGGCCACAGCCTTTGCACGTTCTGGAAGCTCCTGTGCCCAGCACTGTTGGGTCTGCAAAACACAGCCTCCCGCCCCCAAGTTTCAAAGGGTCATCACTTGTTCAAAGCAAAGGCAATTGTCATCCCTCAAGGCGGTAGCTGTTCCCACTTGGGTGGCACAGCACATAGCATATGAGAGAATATTTTCTGATAATCATAAGGATAGTAATAATAAAAAGTAGGATAACCAAAAGACTGTCTCTTAGTGAGCACACTTGCCGTTCCTTGTTGAAACTGGTCTCTCAGATCATTTGCTACGGGGCTATTAAAGCTAGATATTCCCCAGGGGAAAAGGAGGCTTAGCCAGTGCAAGATAGAGTCTGCTCTTACTGATCTGCCTGGAAAAGGAAAAAGCTCCTATTTTGAAAGAGACCCTGCTGGAAACACATCAAGGCTGAAGCACCTCAGATGGAAGTGTGGAGAAGTTCTCAGTAACAGATGCCACCAGATCAGAGCCCGGCCTAGAAATGGTCACTATTCTCTGGAAATATTTTGCACCGTTGCACAGTCACCTGTCTAAACTCTCAGAGTGCTTTATAAATATTAACATAGAACAACTTACGTTATATTAACCTCTTTTACGGAGACAGAAAGTTTGTCATGGAGAATATCCGCAGCTTTTCTGAGTCATAGACAGCTCATGGCACAATCAGGATTAGGAGCAAAATTTCTTAATGTCTGGCTCTGTCCTTTAAGCCAAAAATTATTCTGTCCTATTCTCTAGTTGCCTTGTGAAGTATCAGCTAGCAGTGAAAACAGCTAAATGGGTGTTTCTTTTTAAAATTTATGTGGATCGCAGAGAAGGAAAATACAGTGTTCAAAGTTCGGGGTGATGGTCTCCTTTCTGTTCTTTGTGCTGGTCGATGCCTGCCACTTCATACCACTAAGATCTCACCACAGCTTCTTCATGGTGATACTCGGCTTGCTCACTTTCCCATGCTATGTTTAGAAATACCAATTTGTTCCTGGTTCGCTAATGGTCAGAAAGGGAGAAGGGTAATATGTGGAGGCTCAGATGCTCTTCAGCTGCGCCAAGGAACTTCTAAAGCTCATTACAGACAGCTTAAACACCCGAAAAGTTTGTCTTAAAAGGACTTATCCCAACATTGTAACTGATTCCGATCAATATCTCCTCAGAGCAAGCTGCCCCTCTGGAAAGACAGTAGAAAACCATTCAAACAAAGAATGAAGTATGAGTTCACAGATCCTTATGAATTTGGCTCCACCTTCTGTACACAGTGAAAATAAACATGAATTATATTGGATCTTGAATGTCAATTAAACTTTTTGTTTATTTTATTTTCCATTTCACTTTCAAAAATCCTGCACTGAGATGGTCTCATAGTATTTTGTGAGCTTTTATTTCTCTATATTGGTGGTGAGGTTTTCCAGTCATTTGGTCGGGAGTTTTTTAAAACAAATATGGCCATTTCAGGTTTTCAAACTGTAGAGTAACATAGTGTGAAAGTAAAGCAGTCTTTCACAAAACAGCCTTTGAATTTTGTCAGGACATCCTGCAATGACCTAATACATTAGCACTGAAATAAAAGAAAATTTCAGAATGTGTATTGACACCGTCTGCTCCTTACTCTCATGGGTAATCTCACTGGATCCAATAAATCTGCACACATTAAGTACTACACAGCAGTGTAAATAAAGGCTATACAACCAAACTCCAAAATAGAAACCTACACAAATAAAAGAAAACCAGAGTAGGTAACTCCTCCGAATGCCTACCCAGCCGAAGATACTTTTACACCTTTCTTGATGAAAAACATTTTCCTTATTACCAAACAGAAAATCAGGTGTACAATAATCATTGTGCTTTGGATGTTTAGAAAAAATGAGTGGTTTTGACATAAATTCTAATACTTTTTATTCAGGCTTTACAAACAGCAACTGCCTTTCTGTGGTGGTGGTCTTTGAAATCTTGTAGAGATTGATGAGTTTTCCACATGTGGCTGAACTGAGGGACAGAAAGTTTGGCTACTTTGGCCGTGTCAGAAAAGCAAAGGGGAAATGGGTGAGTTCCCTTCCCCTCAAGAAATCTCAGCTTTTCCATCCTGTTGTAAGAATGTTCTCGGGTTTTATTTCATTTTGATTTTTGATCTTCTCATTTAAATCATTACGGAGTTTCACTCGGCATTTGAATGAATTTAGTAATGGGAGGCACTGTGTTTTACTCACAGATCAATATTTTCATGTTTAGTTAGGCAATATCATTGGTTACAGTGAATTAAATTGAGCTGCTTCAACACTTTAATAAGCATTGAAGTCTAACCAAAAGTACTTCTTATCCAGAAGATCAAAATGAACATTTTATCTATGTCGGTCTACAAATTGCTTAATATTCAGAAATAAGTCCCTTTTTTCTACCACTTTTTACATAAAAACAGAACTAGAAGTGATTATTTACAGGCTCTCATTTATTATTCCATACATTTGAATAAGATTTGTTAATAACATTATTAATTTATTTTTTTTTATTCATCACAAGATTAGAGAATGCTTGTGGGCAGCCTTCTCCTGTAGATGCAATAACTTTTAGATTGACTAGTTCATTCACATTTAGCTGAGTGACTGTGTTCACTCACCTGCAGACAGCCTATGCTGGTCATTTTAAAGTCTTCTCCCCACATGACTGCCATGGAAACAAAGAGGATCGGCTGTCCTCTCACTTTATGTTTTTTGGGCTGCAGATAAGAGAAATTTAATGTCGCCTAAGAGAATGGGACTGACATCATACACTATTTCAGAAGATTTCTGAAAGACAGAGGCAGGGTGCGTGAGATGTTCCTGGCTAAAAGGCAGAGGCATGCTCCCTGGGTTTCTTGATAGCATCACAGGGGTGTTTGAGGACATGAACATTTCAAGGCTTCCCTCTCATTTTCACTACACCACCCTGTTTTCATTTGCTGTACAGCTGCATATATGTTGGCCAGAACCATTTGAGGAGCATAATTGCTCCTTTCTTTTGGCATTCTGCAGGATTAACTGTGTTGTAGACATGAAAGGGTCTGCAAAGAACTGAACATCAAGAAATTTTACATAAAAGCAAGTAAAAATTATTAATAGGGTTGACTGCTGGTAGAAACAGAAATTTATTAAAAATATACTACTAATTAAGGGGTTCCCATAAGAACAGCTTTGGGAAAACAACTGGAAAATTAATCTACTGGAATTAGCAGTTTCTGTTATAAGATTTTCCCAGAATAGGATCTCCCAGTATAATCCATGAGTCTTTTTCCCAGGCAATAAAGAACATCAACTCCAGTAGTCTGCTTTGAATTTAAATGTATGTACATTCATTTATTTAATTTCTCAGAAATTTTAAAATTAACTGGAAAAAAAAAAGGTATTTGAGTTACGCAGTGTATCAGTAATTTAATGACATGTACAAATGAGGCATAAAGAACATAAAAATCCCAGACTCCACAATTCAGGCTGGGAACTGCTTGTTAGCTATTGCTAGCACTGTTCAGTAAACATGAATGGTGCATAAGGGAAAACATCACATAAGAGATAACAATATCTTCCAGCTGTTAAACTACTTGTATTAAACTATTTAATAGAAACTACTTTATATCAAACGCATTCTAAAACCATACAAAATAAAATCAGTACAATGAAGTGAGAAAAAATAGTTGTAATGTATTGAGCATTAAACCAAGGGTTAACTTTTACATGTCAACTTTGAATAATAAAACCTAGCAGCTTTACAACTTTCTGAGGCTGCATTCAAAAGAAACAACTTTAGATTACCTGCCCTTAAAGCTAACACTGGCATATTATCCATAACCATAGTTCTTGTAAACTTAGAATCATCGAATCATAGAACCATTTAGGTTGGGAAAGACCCTTAAGATCATTGAGTCCTACCGTTAACCTAGCACTGCCAAGTCCACCTCTACATCTATATGTCTTCTAAATATCTCCAGGGATGGTGACTCCACCACTTCCCTGATTACACTTCACTTGATTACAATAAAAACCAAAACGGGTACCAATAATCTCAGACTATTCCATATTTACAGAATATTTTCAGAAGATAGGAATGTAAGAATTAATTCAGTGTTCTCACAGTCAATCAAGGTTATATCTTGCAAATTATTCTGTCTAAAATCTAAGTAAAAATCTGTAGGCAAAGCCAGTAAGATGTTATCTCCTATGAAAAACAAGTGTCCTTATATGAAAGCTTTTTAAGGATGATTTAGTGTAAGCATTGCAGATGAGAATGAATGTGGAATTTAGGTCCTAATACAGACAGGTGGAACTGAGGCACACAAGTCCTAATTTCTGGCCCAGCAGCCTTCCCCCAGTGACTACCAAGCCCTGGAAAAGCATGAACCCCTGCAAAGCTCAGGCAGCACCCGCGGTGCTCAGCATGCTCAGAACCACCCCACGTTGTGCTGCCCAGAGCCCACCTCCTATCCTTGCTCTGGCCAGAAACCCCAAGAAACTAGAGGTACCCCCGTTTCCCTCCCTACAGAGGCCCTGTTTTGCCATGTATTTTCAGAAGCAGCCCAGGACAGGCTGCCACGTGGGGCTTCCCACGCCACGCACTTCTTCCCAGCTGAGGCCACTTGCGATTCTGCTCCTGCCGCTGCTGAGGTTTTTGCTAATTATTTAGTGATCAGAACACTTGCCCCCAAAGTGGTAAACTTGCTTGCAAGCCCTGCTGGGACTGTAAGCTTCAAAATGGTATCTTTAGCTTTCCAAGCCACTGCTTTAATTAGCAGGACAGAGGACAACTGAAGGAAAACGGATGCATCTTTTATTCCTGTAGAGAAAGATGTGTTATTTTGCCAAAAGAATTGGAAACTTCATTAACCTGAGAAAAAATTAAGAAAAAAAAAAAGTGAGAATATTTACAGAATACTAACAGGCTTCTGTTTGAATGAGCGCTTGAGCCCTATACTGTGTAGCTAAACCTCTCCATTTTATTCTGGTTTTCTTTGACCATGCCCAGAAACTCCAGGAGCAGAATGACATCTCTCCTGGGGCAACCTGAGCTCCCTCCTTCATGCAGAGAATGACAAGCCAAAGAAACTCTGTCTAATGACTGAGAGATGGTATTGTATTACTGCTGCTAGCAGTTTAATGCCACACAGAGAAACAATCCCCCTGGAAGAAACAAGAATCTGACTTCTCTTCACTCCGCCAAGTGCTCAAACCACTAATGCAGAAAGTGAGGTTTTTACCGTGCGAGTGTCCTTTTTTCCCCACTGTTTTCATTAAGTCGCAATTTCAGGAAGTGAAGATGACATATATATATAATCTTTGATACATATTTATATCTCTTTGAGATATGTATATATACACATATTGACGCTCTATGTCAGGAATTGTGTCGCCAATACAATATTCACATCCCAACAATTTGCCAGTGTAGTTTTATGATCCTGTGAAAATATTGATCTTTTTAAATTTTGTATTTTTGGAACATTAAAAAAAAAAAGAGGTGTGAAACAGTAAGTTTGGAAGAGAAAAGTTGACTGCCAATCCTTCTGTTCATACAGAATAACATGCACATTTTCCAAGCAGTAAGCAAGAACTTTTAAGCAAGAACTGTCTTTCTTCATATACTGAATTATCAGAAGTTCATTGTCTCCACTCAATGAAAATTAAAAATATTAAGTTAATAATACTTCAAAAATGAAATTTGAGGAAATTTGTATCATCAGTGTAGTATATTTTCTTTGAAGTTTCAGTAACTGCAAGATACAAGGTAGAAATCCAAAGTCTTCCACAACACGCTATGTGAGAAAGCTGCTTTTACATTCTTGGAAACTTAGAATCCAGAACACTGATAACTTGCTTTTCTTAACATCTTCTTCAAAAATACTCTTAAAGATGGGGTAAATATTCATAACATGGTGTGGAAGAAAGTACATTTATTTCTGACGATCTCAGATGGGCACAGCACAAGCTGATATGATCTATGTGAGCCTGAGAACTCCTTTTGCCACCCATTGCACACTAGTTTATGGAAGTTGTGAGTGATTACTACGTTTATCGCTGTTTGTACTCCTCTGGGTAAATTCCTTCTCTGAAACCTGGAAAGTAGTCGCAGGTAAGAAGCCAGTTAAGCTGACAAGTGTAGAAGACGCTGCCAAAAATGTTTACTGATAAAGGAAGATCATGCTGATTAGCCAAATGAGCCAGAAAATAAGGGCTAACCTTAGGTACAGGAAAGGGAAACACACACCATAAACTGCAAGTAAAATGCTAAAACGGAAGTAAAATCTCTTTGGATTACTTCATGAAACTGCTACACAAACCACAGATCATTTTACGAATTCATGTAGAGTCAAGTGATACCGATGCACCGGCACAATTTTTTTTCTTTCCATGGCACATAAATAGATCTTCGTTACTTATTCATCTTTTGTTCCCTGCCCTCAATACCATTTGATTTCAAGTAGGAATTCTACATCAAGAACACATAGGATCTCTACCGGCCTTTGAAATGGAAATGTGTAAGTCTCAGTGTGAAATTGTAAAAGTCCTTGATATGCAACCTGCTTGACCCGCAGACTACGTCTGAAAGGTGCTGGCATATGTGTTGGAAGCCCTGGTGCTATATACCATCATAAAACAGCTCACTTCTACCACTGGCCTCTGCTGTAACAATTCACCATGAGTTTTTAAAAAAGTGTTTTGCTCTGATGGTGGATACATGTAGATTTAACATAGGACAGGCAACTGAGAATTGAGTAGGTATTGCATATAATTATGCTGAATATTCATGAAATCTAGGGAAACACATTTAAGGCAATAGTATGCACTTAAAAATGTGTGAAACTTCTTTTGGCTCCCTTGCAAACTCTCCAGTGCAGGACTGGTAGGCAAAAGCATATTCTTTTATTCTACAAATTGTCCTGAGGAAGGTTTATTCCCATATACCTACGATTGGTTGCCAGTGTTTTCAACTTAGGGGTGAAAACAAAGGCAATGAAAGAATGAACAAAAAATATAACAACATGGCTTGTCTTATTCTTGAAGATACTAAAAATATTCAGGAAAGGATAACAATAAGCTTTGCGGATCAAATCTGTAAAAGGATCCTAACACTGCAGTGCACAATGTGGCCACACTGACGATCACGACAAAACCAACCTATTCAAACTCCTGTTCTAGCTTACAAAGATGCTTTCCTTACACAGACTCCGCAGACTGAGGCACCAAGCAGCTCCATGCTCTCAAGACCAGCACGCTCCTATGCAGTCACAGCAGGAAGCAACTAAGGGACTTCTCAGAAAATTAGGGGCCTCCAGACATGGCAATTGCTGACTTGGAGCTTCCAGGCTATTACAGCAGTACAGAAAGACCCAGAACATAATTCAGCACCAGAAGCGTTGGGTGTCTTTCTTTAAGCCAAAATCTTTATCTTAATTCTAAATGTTATCCTGAAATGTAATCTTTCTTTATGTCACCGTTAATTACTGTGTTTACTACAAGCTCACATTTCTATGCAGTTCTGCAAACCAGGGTTGCAGATAGATATTAGACACAATTTTCCGATTGTGCCAAGAAGAATAACTACTACTGGGCAAAATGCCCGATGGATTGTTTGACATCCCAATCCTAACCAGGGTTTGAAGTTTTGGTGGCTAGGAAAAAGCGTCATCTGCAAACACGGCAAATTAATCAGGAAGACACTGAAGGAGAGAACATATGAATCTCCATATTGTCCTTATTCAGATTTGCACCACATCTAAATATAAAAGAAGCTCTCTACTCAGAAAAAAAAAATACATAAGAGCACAATAACATGTTCCAAAAATAGATCCTTTTCATTTAAAAAAGTTTTATTGGTGGCTATATTATCATTCTAAATAATTTAAAGCTGGCGGAAGATAAGATAATTCTGATTTTATTCGAGGCTAAGGTTTAACAAGAAAAGCTTTGCTAGAAGACAGGCGTTTGGGACGGCGGGCAGCCGGGGGCGGGCCGGAGGTCCCCTAGGACCTCCACTAGGAGGTCCACCAGGAGCAGCCGGCTCCCACTAGGGGGGGGTGTGAGACAGAGGAGACCTCCGCTCACCGCGGCGCCCGTGCCGGCACCGCTGCAAGGAGGCTTGCTGAGCGGTGGGTGAAAGGGGGTCGGATTTGGGGGGGTCGGGGGTG
>NW_008824982.1:3805861-3810530 GCF_000699105.1 Pygoscelis adeliae
CCCGCTGCGGCTGCAGCAGTGGATCCCCTGTACGGGAACCCGCTTGCTGTCGGAAAGGCACTCCACAGCCTTTCTGTTCCATTGATTCCTTGTACCTCCATCAGCCTATACATAATGCTCATGTATACACGCACAAACACAAATAAGCACTTTTCATAATACCTATTAAAAACGATATACATTTTTGTGGATCTACCCCCCCCCAAAAAAAAAAAAAGGTTCATGAATGCAAGAATTAACTATAAATGTTAAAAAATGTCACTTGGACATCAAGAGTTCTGGTTCATTATGGCCATTCTTCTCTTATTTCAGGAATGAATAGCTGAAAATTTGAAACTAGTGAGTTTTGAACGGTTTCCACCTGAAACAGTAATGATTCTTGAAATATATTTCAAGATCTTTTCTATCATGGTCTATAATATATACTTGCCATAACATTTTCAGACTTTGACAAACTGATCAACAATTTCGGTTTGGTTTTAGTTTTCCAGTGAAAGCCAAGAAAAGTTGCAGGAGTGTTTGCTTCAGTATCTATCAGCTTGGAAAAATTTTGTTTTGATCTACAAAATCAATCCGCTTTCACCAAAGGCAAGTACATCTCAGAAGGTCAGTCCTTATTTTTTCTCTTGTACCAGGATTTCTGCATGACATATGAAATACAAAATTTACATAGTGTAGTGGTTTGGCTAGGACACCAGAGTTTTCAAGGTCTATTAGTACAACTAATTAATTGTCATTATTTGTCTTCTGGGTTCTTTACTATCATTCATACTACTCTATTAAAATGTTCTGCCTCTTCTGGGAGCAGTATGTTGTATCCTTTTGTCGATAAACCTAAACACAGACATTTTTCATTAAAGGTGTCAGTCAGCTGTATATGAAATGAGTGATTACTTATGATTGATTTGGTCAACTCCTTCTGGGCAATATGATAAAGCAGTTGTCTTAACAACAATTTCAATTTCAGAGAATGTATGTAAAGCCTTAATATTTTTGTCTGGAGATTGTGTTCACCTGCAGTAAAACCGGGGACTTAGATCACTTCAGGCCTAATTATCTCTAGAAGCATTGAAATTCCTTTACAATAAGTTAATAGAAAAAGTATCAATTAATAACGATACCTAAGGACATCCTGCCACTTGATGTCACTTCCAGAAAAGGCACTGTATGTGTTTGGGGCATAAAAAAAATACTGTGTAAGGTAAATAACCATAGGTAACGTGGAATCACTGGCAGATGCAAGTAGCAGGAATTTAAACCCTTTCTTATTACTATTTATAATATAATCAAATCGCAGGCACCTCTCCACTTGTACTGTAGATACAAGTTAATGTTAAAGGAAACAAATTAGCAAAAAGTCAGTCATGCAATGTTGACAGCAATAGCCATACTAAATAGTATGTCTAAATAAATTAGACATTTTCCATCTTTATATGATATTTCCAGGCACAGTTTGATGATTACAAATGTACTCATTGTTCAAAATTATCCATTTAAATGTTTATGTTAATGTATTTCAGGGATGCCTCAGGAATGGTTGGACTGACAACCGTCAATGGTTTGACGGTTGGACTCGATGATCTTGGAGGTCTCTTCCAACCTTAATGATTCTATGATTCTATGAATGCTCCTGATACTCATATTCCAACATGAGTTATTTGTAGGCTAGAGTTTGTGCTGCTATTTTTTCTACTGCTTGATTGATTTAATCTTAAATCCACAAGGGACCTTCCAGAAGATCATGTGTACTCCTCTAGTTCACCCCTAATAAAAAGACATGTACAAAAACACATTCATTTGATTCTAATATTTGATTTTCAGCAAAAATCCTTGATAAGGCTTATCCTGTATGACTGTCCTTAAGAAAGCGTAGAATACAGTGGATGTGTTGTAGCCAAATCTTGAGTTATTTGGCTCAGTACAAAGCTATAAGGATAAAAAAAAAGCATAATAGGTACAGTACTTAGGAGGTCAAAATAATCTAATCTCCTCTCTTGGCCATAAACTTTATGACTCCATTGATGATAATGACGCAGATACGAATTTTAATTAAAAAGCACACTTTCACAGAATTTCTCCTGCAGAAGCGATGCTGGCTGCATCTGAATTACATACAGACAAATCAAGACAGTAGGCAGAACAGTATAATTTACAATCCGAGCCAGTAATACATATTGAAACAAAGGATAATGGCAAAGGTTGGGATTTTCCTGTTTGCCTGATTATTTGGTTTTCTGCAGGGAAGGTGAGAAAATACAAGAATTGAAAATAGGAGGCAGACTACTAAAGATGCACTCAAATGAAGGAAGATACTTTTCCAACTATCAGGGAATTGAAACGAAAAACTCATTGCTTTTGTTCTCAGTCTTTGTATGGCCTGAGTTGTTTACAACTAACTTGGACAAAAGCCCTTGAAAGACAGCAATTCTGAAATGGCAAAACCATAGATGAGAGGACCTAATGAAAGCTGTTTTCAGCTCTAAGTCTTCTGATTTGGTATTTCAACAATTGAGGTCTACTCCTTCATTGTAGTGGGGAGAGCTGAAATATAGTCATAGGAAAATCAGAGATGTCTGCTTCTTGTGACTTCTTTGAAGGCTGTAGAGATTAATCTCCATGAAGTGAACAGTATAAAGAGATGTTGCCAAAGTCATGAGTGATTTTTAAACATCAAATCAAAGAAGATGAAACAATCTGAAAAAGAAATGTATCACATAGAGATGAAAACCTCTTATTGAAAGCCACGCACTGCATGATGGATGTGCACAAACTTATTCAAAGCACACTTTGCCATGGCAATTTCTAGTAAACTATTACCTCTTTAGAAAAGATGCTGTGATATTTTAGAATTTCCAGTAGCTGGAAAGACCCATCAACACAGAATTGCACTTAATTGTGGTGCCTCCTACAGGAGTGTGAGAGATTTTCATGGAAGAAAAATGCACGTAGGTCTGCACGAAATATTAATGATACAAAACAGACAGTGATATGATTAATGCTTCAATATGGATTATACTTCTGTAAATGTAATCTGATTTGTTCTTGAAACAACCATATTGAGGTATTTGTTTCATTGTGATCATCATACTGACTTAGATTTTCAGTCTGGGTTTTTTTTTGTTTGTTTGTCTTTTTACTTTGTTCTCTATTTGGTTTCATAATAAGCAGTGTTCCCTGCTCAGTATTAAGAACTTTGCTGGATTAACATAGTTCTCATAGTATCCAAACAACTTGGACTTTGACTCATGGCTCAGTGTGGAGCAGCAGATAAACGTAGGAAACGGGAATTATCTCAGCTGTAAGGACTTAACTTTGAAAGATAACTCCTAAAAGTATCTTGTTAAGGTAAGATTTAGTGGTTGGATATAATCAGTAAGAAGTGTAGCTCCATTATGAATTTTATGCAAAGTCACGGAGCGCGCATATGCAGTGCCATGCCATTAATGGTTTGGGTAGATCTTGCTCGTGCTCATTTTCTTGCCTTTTTTCCCCAGCTTTTGGAAACTATTCTCTTTTTGTCAAGCAGGGTTATATTCTACACGTACCACCTTTGGCAACATATGGAAGGAAGATATAGCTAGAAAAGTGATTGGATTAAATGACAGATTCAAGTTTTTTTAACATAAAATTTCTGTGGCACCAATTGTATCTGCTGTATCTGGGACAGATAACCTGCCTTAAAACTCACAACTAGAAAAATCAGAATAATTAGTATCTATTATCTACAATAAAAAGTAAGCAGGTGTAAACTTTTATCTGGAGGTGAAAAGAGAACAAGAAAGCCATTTGGGGATTGTGATAACTAAACAGGGAAGGATATTCAAGTCTGTAGAGACCCTATCGGTCTCAGTGCCTTCTTCCAAAGCTGAAGGCCCACCAGTCTTCCAGTTATCCCCTGATCTGATTTCTCCTGTAGATTAGCCCTTCCCATGCTCCAGATTGTTACCCAATAATTGCTTCCAAGGCTGTGCTTTTGCACAGGTGAATGCACTAATGTGATCTGCCAAATGATCAACAGGTCTATATCTTATTCCCGTATCTTAGTACCAACAGTTTAAAATGAAAACTTTTAAACTTTTCCAGAGCAATTGTAAGTAAAACTCCGTTTTCATGAAGACAGGGATTTTCCTCACAGTGATTCTCTATGTGATTCTAGGAGCTGGTTGCCTTACTCCCAACTTTTCCTCCAGTTGTAAACACAAATAGAGGCATATGAATTCCTCTCAGATGGTTTTCAAAATAACTCAGCTATTGAAGGATTAACCTTCAATTCCTGTTCCTTACTGTTCTTCCCTCCAAAGCATAATTTGCCAAAAGGTAAGACTGTCGAATTTTCTTTCTACCTTGAATTGGGGCATGAGAAAACTGCTGGCTTACACGTGCTTCACTTTGGAGTTTAATTACTACAATTCTCAAGATTGCTATATATTTGAATTTGCTGAATTATTAAATAATGCTGCAGGGTAATGCAGTTGCTTATGGTCTGCCCATTTAAAAACGTGATGGCAATTTTAATTTTAATAGAAATTCACATGGAGACCCAAGTAGCCAGCTATTAATCTGAACAATTTCTGTCATACTGAGGCAAGGATATTGATGGCTATGTATTTGTCAGAATGCAGAACAAATAATATGAAACCATTTTAATAAAAGGCAGTTTCCCCTTCAG
>NW_008824982.1:3810555-3841389 GCF_000699105.1 Pygoscelis adeliae
GTTTACTTTTATTATTTATTTGAATCATTTAATAATCTGTTGCAGTCCAATTAAAAAGACAGATTGGACTGAAGCCATATTTGGAAGAACAGGGCATATCACTTTCTCCTGCTGTCAAAATTCTGTTTAATTAGCACTGAAATTTGCAGCACCTACCTTGCCACCTAAATTACTGTAGCCAGTGAAAATGCAATGTTTCCATGCCTGTTAAACGTTCAAAATAATCAGAAAGAAGCAAGCTGCGCCTTAGCTTAGAGTTCTCAGATTCTCCTACATACCTAGCTGAATGCACTCACAAAGAAAATCTTTACCGGTATCAAAGAAGATCACAGACCTGGCAATACATTCAGATTTGTTCCAAGGCAATGAAGCTATTCAATAATTAAGGTGAGTTGAATCCATTACTATCTTGTTCTGAAAGCAAATCTGTTATTTTAATGTTCAGTGTGTTCAGTAGACCCAGGCTGGGGGATGTGTGTGTATACCTAAGAAAAAGCAAGAGGAAGAATCGCTAACTACAGAAACATTAAGGCCCATATGTTCCCAACAGCTGCACAAGCTGGAAAATTGTCAGAAGCTGGGCAATATTGGTCCAACAACGTCACATGCCTGAGCGCGCAGGGTGCATGGTTTTAATGTCGCAGTCAAATTGCTGCATATGCTGCTGTCTCAATAATAGTTGTGGAGACATAGCCTACTCCACATGTACACTTCATCTTCTAGAAGATTGTAGTGAAATGAATAGCATCTCTCTGCCCAGGAACTCCTACTGAGTTTCAGTGGGACAACTTCCAGGACAAGAGACTGCTCTGCTGAGGAAGGTTGGCAGACTTCGGTATGGAGAATTAATCAGGAGCAAAAAGGTGAGAAAAACTGAGGGATAAGATAATCTTACTTTACAAAGAATGGTTTGTCTTTTCGATAACTTGTCATCACCAGGAGTTAGAATTTCCATCTGGGCATCAGGAATTTTAGTAAGGGGGAACTGCATTGAAGCAATTTGCCACCTGAGCACTATGGTCTCATAGTGCTCAGGTGGCACATCTCACACCCATCTCCTTGTCTGATCCTTCTAGCCACCACTAACTCTCCCTGTTGACCCTACCTCTTCTGGGGTGGCAGCTGCAGGGCATGGGTTTATTCTTACAGAATACCTCTTGTGGCCCACCCATGACACAGCTGAGGGACCTCAGTGGAAGCAGTATGGTACCCGATTTTCAAGCACCGGTCACTCGTTGGTTCACAGTAACAATCAAATTTATGTAAGTACAACATGGAACAAAATCAGTACTTAATTTGTTGCTAGAATATTATCAAACTGTTTCCACTGACGCATCCTAAAGCTCTTGCCCAGGTTTGTCCTTGAGACGATTCAACTAAGTTCTGTGTTTCCACCATGAAACTCCCACCATTTTGATGTGCATTGAACCAGAGTTCTTCCTAGAGCTGGGTAAAGAGTTCTTCAAGGTGAGTTGAACTGTGCAGCTTTGAAATATGTTTTTGTATTAGGAACCTGACAAGTATCACATTTCTACCTTGTGCATTCATTCTTTGAAATATAACTACAGTCAGCTTCTAATATGCCAAACATTTATGCCTCTTTTTCCTGTCATCTATGAAGGAGTATTTTCTTGATACAGAAAACTATCTGTCTTTTTTTTTTGTTTGTTTTTGGCTTCCCTGGAAAACAAACCCCATGGATTCTAATTTGGGTGATAACATCACTTCAAAATGATGAATTGTCACTTTACCTGGGAAAATTCAAAATTGCTAAGAATAACACATTCCAATAGAGATGTAACTTAGAGGAAAAACTTCTGTGACAGCAAGGTTTTTTTCTGTGCTAGAAAGCCCGTTAAATAAGACACAGCTAAGGCTAAATTGATCCTCCCACAAGAAATCATAAGCTCTTGCATTTTATTTAAAACTTAAAGAAAAGGAGTTGATTGTCTTTAATTTTCATTTGTTTAACTTCTGTGTTCACAGCTCTGATCCCACACTGTAATTCATTTCCGCATGAAGTGCCTCAAAGTTAAGGGGGACGAGAATATTAGTGAAAAGCAAATAGACTGAACTAACGTGTTAGATTTAAATGACAGGTACTGCTTCATACACAGAATGTAGGAGCCTAAACAGGAATTAAGTAGATGTTAAGGATAAAATTTAGTTGCATGAATTGCAGGTGGTGAAACTGCCTATATTACAGGTGGCTAGTGCACTTAGGATATTCAATACGTATCCATGGGACTGGGAGAAAATCATAGAAATATAGGAGATGCCCAGCTCTCTGGCAAGACTTTCTTTTAAGTTCACCTTAAGTTAGTTCATCTTAAACCCACCTGCATTTTAAGCTCACCTGAAAGAAACACAAATGGGTTGATTCAGTGGACTAAAGCGGGCATCTAGTGCCATTTGAGATGCCCCAGGGCATTTGAAACGCGCATGTTTTTGGCAGATGTGACACAGGACAAACAGGATGCCTGTACTGTTCTGGAGCAGCTGGATACCACACACTGTGCCTGAGGACATCTCAAATGACACTAAATGCCATTTTTAGACAACTGAATTTGCCACTTATTGCCCCCCCCAAACTTTCAAAACCATTAGCCACAATAATGTATTGTAATATAGCAAAAGAAGGCCACACTTAGCCAAGGAATTTTCATGTGAATTGCTCCAGAATAAAAACTGGATTTTGTTAACAGATGGATTATTTTCCCATTGTTATCTTAACACTGTTCCAAAGCATGTTCAGTACATCTGCGGGGTACTTTACAGTCCTCATTGCCAATGACAACTCACAAATACCAAGCAAGATGGTTTTGCATTGCCCGATTCTGCACAGCAGTGTGTTTCACGTAGCCAACAGATTAACACTTGCCCGTACTCCATCACTAAGAACCCAGGTAGCACTGGAAACAATTTCATGAGATTCCTTTGAGTTCACTAAACAGAATGTTTTCATTAATTGTTAATTGTACTTTTATTCTCAGCACTGATGATGTGGAAATTAATGACCCAGATGTAGACAGAGCTGAAGCAAAGGCTAGTGATTGCTGCAAGAGCCTCTGAGCACTTGCACACTTCGGTCGCAGACAGGCTGTCAGGGAAAAGGGCTGAGCAGTTATATACGAAAAGAGGTCTAGCAGAAAAGCTATTTAACATGCAGTCTGTGAATACATGTCTTAACATGGACCGCACCCTAGCTAATTCAGTTTGTCTTTTCTTTTGGCTCCTGGTTATGTGATTCATACTTATGGAGATTTTGAAAGTTTATTTCAGCCAGATTCTCCTGTCAGTTAAAATATAAATGAAGGATGACTTCTAATGGACTAATTTACCAGTGTAAAATAAGCAAAAACAAGGAAAGAAATCAAATAATTTTAGATTGCATACATGCCTTCTATCCATTTACCAGCGTGCCACTAATCCCTTCTGAATCTGTTTTGTTTATTCTTCTAGTTAGCAGCTTCTCAATTAAAGAATGTAATTTTGCCTTGTTATTCTTGGACCCCTAGAATCATCTAAAAGAACTGACTTCAGTATTTGATAAAGTAGCTGGTTTATACTCCACTTCCACTGAGCAGTTTTCATTAATGTAAATATTTTAAACAAATTAAGGGTTCTGCCTTTATCAGGTCTGAGATTTACAGTTCTAAATGCCTTCAGATTTACCTAGCAGGATACTTAATAGTAATACAAGGAGGATGCAAATCAGTGAGTTTACAGAGTTCAAACAGGTAAATTAAAGAACCTTGACGGTTGAGAAAGTCATGGCAAAATATTAAACTGAAAAAGCTCAATACAGGTGGTGTGACCCTTTTGAAGAGAGCTGCTAAGTGTATGCAAACATTTAAAGGGTAAAATACCTGCTATGGAGAAAGCTGTTTTATAGCAGTGCCAAGCTGAAAAGCACAGGACAAAGCCCGTGAGAGTATGGGGGCAAAGCATTCCTCATAGAAGAGATCCAGCTATGGTAAAAGAAAAAAAAAATCAGAAGATATTATAATCTGATTTTCTTTAGGAAACACAGCAAAACCTTAAACAGTAGAGACTTGCTGCTCCATCTAAGAACCACCCTGCTTTGTACTGAAAAACATTAATCCCGCCCGCCCCCAACCTGAATTGCAGGAATCTGGAAAAAAAAAAAATCATCAGCAAACCAAAGTATTAGAATCTCAAAAATTAAAAATCACACAGCCCAAGCAAAGACCTACACTGAAAAAGAAAAATGCCAAAAAAAAAAAAAAAGAAAATGCCAGGGAGTCTTTGAATTCCTTTAGGAACTTCTTTGTTGTTATTCTTTAGCATGAAAGATGATCAGATATTATGATAATGGAGTATAAAACTATATTGGGAGTTATTTTCAAGATAGGAGCAGTGAGACTGGGTAAACAAAATGTAACTCTGATTACCTGGACTCTCCCAAAGGTTATTGTTTCTGCCACATCAAAAAGAAAACAAAACAAGACAAGCATGCACTAGAAATCACTCCTGGAATATCGTGTAGGAGAAAAATTCTTGACAGACATGAAGACAGAGGATATGACCTTAAGGGCCATTTTTCAAAGGGCTTTCAGCTTTGGCTGTAAATTGAGTACGCTGCCTGCAGGCACAAACAGGATCTATGCTTGCAGATAAGATTTTGCAATGTTCTCAGATCACTGCTGGGTCAGTCACTTACTTGCATGCAGTAGATCTGCAAGAGGCCATTAAGGACTCTTGTAAAGTTGGTATGACAGGTCATTTCCTTCTCTAATTCAAGTGTTTCTGTGACAGCATATGCTAATCTATGAACAGTTTATAGCATAAACATATTCAGGAATGTTCCATGCTCTATATCCAGCAAGACACACTTCCCATCAGCAAGTGCAGATGGCACGAAGCAATGAGTTTACTCCATCAGCAGGCTCACAGCTTTGCACTGCCAGCAAAATTATGCCATTATTTATTTATAATGCCAACTTTAATTTCATTGTGGCCCTGTCTTCAACTTACCTCTTTCTTTGTAGCTCCCCCAAACCTTTTCCTCTTTTTCTCCTGGTCTTTCATTCTGGTCTTTCTCTCTCTTTCTGCCCTCCTACTCCAGCTGAAAGCATCTGTTCTGAGTCTGCAAGAGGCTGCAGGTTTTACTGTGCTTTCTGGCATCCCTAAACTGTGGCTTTACTTTCAAAAATAGTTAAACTGGAAGAATGCAAACTGTTTATTCAGCTTCCTTAAATAGAATTTTCAACTTCCAATTTCCTGCTGTTATGGACAAGCACCACAGGATATACTGGCACACTCACAGAACAGATGCCATTAGTTGGAGAGGAAGGGTGTACAAACAGAAGTTGGAGTGTTTTATTCACAAAGCATGTTTTTTCTTGTGATGCTGCAATGACTCTTTTTATTAGTTAGTTTCGGAAGGCTTCTCTCATCACCCAGACCTGATGCCACTATTAGTGAGAAACAGGACTCAAGTAGGTAGCCTGGGATTTTCAGCAGTGGTTGTCGGCGATGTGTGCGAAGGAGACACTCGGGGAGCTGCAGGGCACGGATACACCGTGCTTCTTAAAAAGCAGGCCCCACCGAAGTTTCCTGAAAAATGCTTAAGCACCCCAAAAAATCAACTACCTTTTTGGAAAACCCTGGTCTTAGCATTTTATTGTCCTCACGCTGTGTCACTCTGAAGGAGCACTTGGAGGGGAGCTCTGAAGGACTGTTCCCCTTCTCCTGCTAGTGGAACCTTCTCCCATACACAGCCTCACTGAAGTTAGTTAAGTCACTTATAAGGTGATTAAAATGAACAGGAGAACTACAGTGTGGCTTGTTGCATTAAAGAAGCCACCGCTATCGTGTTAAATAACCAATATCAAGTGGTGTTTTATTTCAAGCCCTCGGTTTCCTCCAGCAACCACTGCAAAATCCACGTGGCAGAAATGACCTCGCCATTCAAGCACAAGCCCAGCCTCCCAGCCTCTGTCAAGGACACAACCTCTGTCCTCGATGCAACCACCTCTGTCCTGTCACTCAGGCCATAGACTTTGCTTTCTTTGTATCCAGTCTTGCCATTAAAATGTATTGAGACATCACTGTGTAGCTATAATTTATTTTTTGTTCTCCCTGCCCTCCAAAGACATTCTCAGGGAACAGTGAGGGCTGGCTGTTCCCTAAGGGTTCCAATTGCACTGAACAATGCCAAAAACTCAGAATTAAGAGGAAATCTTAGCTAGAAGCAACATGCAAAAATGAGGTAAGTGTAGAAAAGACCATCAGGAAGCTGTGTTGGAGAAGACCAACCTGTAACTGCAGTGTCTGTATAGCTTTTCTTAATTAGCAAAGAAAAAGGATTTTCTCACCTTTCATTTTATTATATGTATCGGTAATACGCTAGTGGTTTTTAAAAGTGAACACACAACCTCATCAATTTTTCATGCTTCCCATTTGTTAGTATCATTACAATGGAAGTTGTACTATGGGATAGAAAAACAGCCTCAGCGGACAGAGGAGAGGATGCTATGACTTTTTACTAAATCCACTACACAGACACAGCACACATAGCAAGGTGCTGTGTAAGGCATCAGCATGATACCTTAACATACCTTAGCACCCACAGCAGTATGCAGCACTGGCCAAGCCCTGTCCTCCTTGGTGGGAGAAGTGGGAGCTTTATGGCCAGCTCACGTGCTCAGCTTCTCTGATCTGCAGAGGTTCATCCAGTTCACTGCATCCTGTACAGCTGGATGGACCATTCTTCAATGGACCATGGTTTTCTGTTCTTCAAACCAGTCAGGTGCAAGCTGAATGTTTCACGTCAGGGAAGGTTATACTATTATACATTAATGGCGCAAGCATTATTTCTGATACACATAACGGAAAATTAAAATGTTTGCAGTACACTTGCCTAGTGTGTGACTAGGAATATGGGGCAGTATGGTGCCATGATGAAAGAAAAGCATAAAGCAATGGAAACACCTATTTCTTCCTAAGTATTTCTGCCACCATCACATCATTACACCACTAGATAGAGCAGCTGCTGTTGCTCTTGCTGGTACTCTCCTATTCAGTACATGCATAGTCAGCGTGGGTCTAATGACTACCGTTTGCGCCCAGATCAGCAGCCACAGGCATTGGCATCAATACAGCTGACTGTATGATGTTTGCTGTACTGTGCACATTATTAGGCAGAGCTCGTCATTACCAAGGGAGAAACCCTCCAGCCCGGCCGGGTAGGCAGGGATCCTGCCCCAGGTTCCTGGGACCAGGTTTCCATTGCAGGTACCTTGCGTCTAGAGAACACAGTCAGGATTTAGATTGTGAACGGCTTCATTTCTGTGAATAACCTTCTTTATCCTCTGGGTGAATAATACAGTTTAGCAGCTTAAGATGGACTCACATTGCTGACTCTTCGGGTGTTTCCCCACAGAAAAAAAAAAATAACAAGGAAGGGAAGCCGCTGCGCTCAGAGCTGTCTGCTGCACTGAACTGCCGCTCAGCTGCCACCGCGGCACCATCTCCCCAGGCCCATTAGACTTGCTAAGTGCTATTTGCAGGTCTGCTCAGGAGCACTGAGAGCGGAAGCTTTTATTACTATCTGGTCGTGCTGAAAATAACTGAAGATTTGCAGCCTAGAAAAAAAAATGTAGGAATATGAATGAAATTAACTCCGTCTTGTCTAGTAATCATTTAGTAATTTTTAAGAATAAGAATTTCTCTCAGGATTCTCCTCCACTATCCCCCAAAATCTTAATCAAATATTCATTAGCTAAATAACTGGTTTAGATTTACTGTTTTGTCCTGAAGGTCTAGGCAAATTTAGGCTTTGTTCGTCCCTGTCCCGTCCCCCCCCCCTACTTTGTACAGCCTGATTCAGTTCATATGGAGACAATAATACCACCAACACTATCTTCAAAATATATTAAATAACTGTTAATTTGCCACACAGTAAGTTATATTTTCATGTAAAATTAGTTTCATTTTCCTTATTGTTAGTAAAGCCATTTAAAGCATCCTCCAGTAACACAGTGAAAGCAGGTTTACAGAATGACTCCTCCCATAACACAAGTTATCTATTGTCACACATGCGGAGAGGAAAAAAAAATGCAGTGAAGCAAAATCCCTGTTCAGAGTACACCTATGATTCAACAAGCAGGGTATCACTTTTACAAAGCACGCCCATCCATCATTCTTTAGATGACTGTAAAGAATTAATACACTTTTTTTTTTTCAGTGCAGTTTCAGCTTTTGAAAAAAGAGTTACAGCCAGTGAGGCACCTTGCCACCACACTTCAACCCTCTTGCTGTTCGGTGCCTGCAGACACATCTGTCTGGCTGATTTCATGCTTCTCTCTTCTCCCTCGCTTCAAGCAGACCACCAGACCACAACCACAGGCACAGTGGGGAAATGTTCCTGTAATGTGGTTTCTGAAATTTGGCTCAGTTTTTCTTCACTTGGCAAAGACTTACTCATTTCCATGCTCTGAGCCAATCCTGTTCCCAGTCAATGATAGCTGTGTGAATGCATTTGAGTGCTGAATTTGGCTTTTTATGTTCAGCTGGTTTCACAATGACTTTTTCTGACTCAGCACTCATTCTGGCAAATAAAATCAATTTTTAGTAAGTAGAGTTGCCACTTAGCAGTTTTTTTTATTTGTAAATAGATCTATTCCTACTTCACTTTGATTTTTTCTTCTTTTTTTCTTAAACTAAAAAAATCAAAACCTCATTGCTAGGAAGTGTTCAGAGTCCACACTAGATTAAATTTTTCAGGTGTTACTTTTTCAGCCCTAATGGACCTCAGTGATGTCTGGTGCCTCCTGTAAGTAGTTTAAGTTACTTACACGATAAAACAGGCTCTCAAAAGCAAAAACCTAGCATCATCTCTAAACATATCCTTTCCAGAATGCAGACATTGCCAGTAGTACAAAGGCTATACCATAAAAATGCTCGGGAGGTCCCTGGTCCAGCCCCGCTGCAGCGGGCTCAGTGCTGAGGTCAGACCGGGCTGCTCTGGTAATGTTAAACAGAACGGGTCCCAAGGCAGACCCCTGTGGTACTCCACTGTCACGAGCCTCCAGATAAGCACGATCCATTAATCACGGTCCTTTCAGCCCAACCATCCAACTACTTTTTAAACAACTAGTTGTCCACCCATCCACACTGTAATGTCCCAACTTAGCTACAAGAATATTGTAGGAGGCACTGTTGAAAGCCTTGCTAAAGTCAAGGTAAATGACATACACTGCTCTCCCCTGGTCCACAAAACTTGTAATTTTAACATAGAAGTCAATCAGGTTGCTCAGGCATGAGTATTCCCTGGAAAACCCACGCTGGCTATTACCAATCACTTCCTTCTCTTTCACATGCCCAGAAATGTCTTTCAAGAGGACTTGCTCCATGGTTTTCCCAGGGATTAGTGTGTCCTGGGGACTACTCTGTTGGTAGAAACTGTTCCAACTTCTATGTAAAATAAATTGTATTGCATTTCCTTCTATGCTACTAGATGGATTTGAAATCTTCAAAGTGGATACAACATTTGGTTAATCACTCAACTTCTTTTTAAGCTGGTGTCTTCAGGAATCCCATTCATTAAATTCCACTTCTTTCATGAGATCTTTTGTCCATTGCTTGACAGTGGAGTTTAAGGCTTGGGCTATAAAATCCCACCAAAGCTGCTGAAATCTGTGAATATAGCCGAGGGAAGCTTTTTTTCCCAGAAGACAAGTGGTGACCATAATTCATTCATTTGAATTCATTATCAAAACAATGCCTTTCGTTTCACCCATTATTAGAATTGTACATATAAATTTATTTGCATACTTTTAACTGTCTATATTAAAGAAACCTGAGTTATGGTTTGAAATGTTAAACACGAAAAAGTTAGGAAATACTACCTATAACATTGCTTTGTGTATTAAACCTGTGTTTGGGGTATACGCCCAATCCTAGTATACATGAGTGCCTACTGAGATGTCTGAAAGCTGGTTTTGCTGGAAAAGTTCACTTGACATTTCCAAATTTCAACTCGGAAAATAATTTTTTTTTTTTTTTAAGCATATGGCTTCTCGCTTGCTCCTGTTATTTTTATGCTGTGATTGTAAACTGTGACAGGGACTGCCTTTCTGTTCTGTGTTTAGACAGCACCTGGGGCAACGCAACCCTGGTGAACGACTGAGTCTCCTAGCAATAGTGAAGGGGAAGGATATGTAACAGATAAACATAGCTGCTAAGTTTTGAGACACTTCTAGATTACGTGTCACTGCCCAAACTGATTTTGCCATAACTTTGTTTTCTTCCTTCCCTTCTCCATACCCATATAGCTTCATATGATGTAATTACCTAGTCTGCCCATACACGGGCCTGGGAGATAGTTAATAAGAACTTGGATTTTCTTCTCTCCTCCTCCCTCTCTATATCATACTACAGGGAAATAGATGGATTTTGGGCGGGTTCTGCGGCAGATTTGGAGACAGATCTCACTCCACTGTTTTAACAGTATTTTGGCATCACACATGGATTGCCTTAAAAAGAAAACTGTTTTCTGCTTTGGTTTCTGAATCAGCCCAGCCACAGACCTTCCTGGTTTGTGAATATTTCAGTTTGCTGTCATAGTTTTTTTTCTTGTGGTGAATGGGTGAAAGAAGGGAAATGGCAATATGAAGCATTTACATCCCAGCAGAAGTCCGCCAGAATTTAACAGAATTAAGAAATATTTCATTAACTGTAAGTGCTCCTTATTCTCCTCAAAATCCTCCTGCAAATAATATGAAAAGAAAAATGTCTTATAGAAAAAGCTGCAAGAATGTTCATAATGGAAGTGTTAAAAAGCCAAGACATACCATCCCTACTTCCCTGGGTCTCCTTCTAGCGATAAGAGTAGGCAGCATCCTAATACTTCGTAGTTAGGAAGATTTAGTTAAGTTTCAATATAGTAAAAGGAGAGTAACTCTTAAATACATTTCTAAAGGCTGCAACTGTGCCATTAGCCAACACAAATAAGGATATGCTTCAGCAATATTCAACATTGCATTCATTAAAGAACAGCCTTTATTTGGCTTAAATTAAAACAGGAATTTGATAAAAAGATAATTTATGAGCCAACTGGTTAAATTCAATGCCTGGAATAATCTTATTGAATCAAATTCAATGGTGTGGTCTCCAATGGTGCATTTGCTCAACAACTTTTGAAACAAAATGGACAAAACTGCAAAAGATGCTGGTTTATAGCATTTTATTTAAAATCAGTGACTTCTATGAACACCAATAATCTCTGGACCACCAAGTAAGAAGTACAATCAGCAAACAACTCTGCAGAAAATATTTATTTTTTAGCTCCAGACAATAACTTCTTGTTTTCCATTCAGTTCACATCTCCATCCCTCCATTTTTCCCCCCCATGTAATCTGTTCATCATTCTTCAAGAATATGGTTTTAAACAGAACACAGACAAAAAAAATCCTGCATATCCCTTTACCTTCTGCCTATGGGTAAACCACCTGGTCTGATCATTCAGGTTGTTTAGCTTTTGAATATCTCCTGGCTTTCATAGCCCTGAAACAATTTTTATCATCTCCCTTGCATATTTCAGTAGTCTCCTTTTCTCCCTTATAAAAACTGCTGCAGGCCACTACACGCATATTGTCAGAACATTTGGACTCCAAGGAAGATGGTAATTTAGCTTCCCAGTTCTAAAGCCTTATATTTAGTAGGGACCTTTTCTCCAAACGTTGGTTCTCAGACCCATATCCAAACCCAAGGCTACTACTGAAAAGATATCCAGCAGGGATCTTGATGAGCAGATTAAACAAACAAACAAAACTCCTCACTAAAATAATAAGAGACTGCTAAGTAGGCTCCTTACTCTCAAATGAATTTCATAAATGAAGTTGCCCTAAATTAAGGAAGGCAAATTGCTGATGAAGAAAAGGTGGACCTTCCTCCACCTACATCAGGCAAGATCTAGCACTTCATGTTCTACCCACTATTCTTAAGCTATCGCAGAAAGCTTGGGGACACTGCAAAAAGATATATCAAAGAAAAATCGGAGATGTCAATTGCTAAAAAATTTTAAAGCAGTAATAGGGTAGAGTGACAGAGAACGATTTTAGGGAATCTGTTCTTACCCTGATAATCTGATGATCTATGAATAACCTGGTGATCAATGGTTTTTACTCAGGCTGGCAGCCTGTCACAAATGGGGTCCCCCAGGGATCAATACCGGGTCTCATGCTGTTCAACACCATAAATGGGATTGAAAACATCCTCACCAAGTTTGCTGATGACACTAAACTGGGTGGTGAGGTGGACATGTCAGAAGGGCAAGCCATCTTACAGAGAGACCTGGACAGGCTGGAAGAGTGGGCAAGCAAGAACTGTATGGAGTTTAACAAAGACAAGTGCAAGGCCCTGCACCTGGGACGAAATAACCAAAGAGCCCAGTACAGGCTAGGATCTGTGTGGCTGGGGAGCAGCCTTGCTGAAAGGGACCTGGGGGTCCTGGTGGACAACAAGCTGGACACGAGTCAGCAGTGCGTTGCTGTAACAACAAAGGCAAATCGGATCCTGGGCTGCATCCACAAGGACATTATTAGCAGAGATAGGACGTGATCATCCCACTCTACCCAGTACTTGTCAGGCCACACCTGGAGTACTGTGTCCAGTTTTGGTCCCCAAATTCAAAGAGGACATGGACAGACTGGAGAGGGTCCAAAGGAGGGCCACGAAGATGATTCAAGGGCTGGAGAACCTGCCCTATGAGGAAAGACTGAAGGAGTTAGGTCTTTTCTCCCTGGAGAAGAGAAGGCTCAGGGGGGACCTCATCACAGTTTTCCAGTACTTAAAGAGTGGCTACAAAGAGGATGGAGGCTCTCTTTTCACAAGAAGCCACATGCCCACAAGGGGCAACGGGTACAAGTTGTACTGGGAGAGGTTTCATCTTGGTATAAGAAAGAAATTTTTTACAGTAAGAACAATCATTCACTGGAACAACCTCCCCAGGGAATTGGTGGAGTACCCACCACTGGAGGTTTTCAAGACATGACTGGAGAGGGTGCTAGATAATCTCATCTAGGCTCCCTTTTCCATAAAAGGTTGGACCAGATGATCTTTTGAGATCTTTTCCAACTTGGGCTGTTCTATTATTCTATGATCCAAACTACACTAAGGTTTTTGCCAACATTTGGACATGCATTTTTGATTAAGAAAATGTCCACACAATCTTGTTATTAACACACAGCATCCTCCAGAAAGCATTACATTAGCAGCTTCTGCTCATGAGAAGAAGAAAAGGGGCCAAATTCACCCCCAGACAAACCTAGGTGGAAATGGTGGGCCAAGTGTTCTCCTTTCTATTAGGCTCCATAGTGTTGCCTTCTTACCTAGTGTAAGGCAACAATGGCAGAGGTTGTTTGGTGTCATTTCTCAACTTCCAATGATATAGGTCTCAGCATGTCTTAAAAAAGAGACAGGTGGGTTGGTTTGTTTGTTTGTTTTAAAATGTAAGACCTGCAGGAATCCCATCCAAGCCTGAAATTGAGAAGCAGATGGGACAGTTCACCATTTGCTTGCCTGAATGAGATAAACATTTTGGGGAGATCTCTGATGTTATCATCTCCTTTGTCTCATCCTCTTTACAATTCTCTTGGAATCTAAATCAGATATGATAAATTATTTGAGGATTTGGTTTTGACAGGAATGATTGTGTCTTCTGTCCTGGCTCCAATTCATAGTCAGCACTGAACAAACGGCTTATCTGCCGCACATTACCATTCTTTGACTGTGTGACTTCTGGCTGTCTAAAATAGCAAAATTATCATTATTGCAGCCACCCCTTTTCTCCTTGATGAAGAATCATGCTGATTTTTTTTCTAAACTAAATCACTTTGAACATATAAGTTGGCAGAGATACAGAAGAAGAAAAATTCCACAGTTGAGAAATCATAATAAAATGAGAGGAAAGGATTATAAATATCAACCAACAAAACATAATTTGTGGGTCAACTTGCATAGATTTTGTACTATCTTCATTTGACATAACTTTAAAGCACAGATCCAGCACATGACACACAAGTATTTAAAACCATACAAGATTCTAGTTATTAGGAAGAAATAAAAGACCCTAGAGGATATTCTGATTTAGTCTTAAAGGCTGGAAAAATTGCAAAATTGCATCTTGAGGTCAGAAGTAACTGGCAAAGACATTTACAGAGGAAAGATCTTGTGAAAGTTATGCCAAGAGCTCATGAATACCCAGGTGTGCATAGTTAGGAGATACATGCCAAGCAGAAAATTAGGAGCTCCAAGCTTTGCAAAGTAATTTCTTCAATAGTTCATTAAAAACATTAATGTTAAGATGCCCACCTTGTTGCACCAATTTACCAGTCAAATGTTGAAATTTGAATGGGACAACTTGGCTAATAGTTTGAAAGTTTTAAAATTAATTTCAATAAGCACAAAAACATTGCTAAATGAAGAAAAGGTTCAGTGAAGTGCAACAGAAATGGTCAGAAGGCTGGGACTAATTATAAGCTACAATTAAAAGTGCTAAATACATCAAACTTAGCAAAGGGTTGACTGAGGGGTAATGTAACATTAGTCACAGATATTTTTTTAAAAATGTTAACCTCAATATGATACGGATAAAGTAATGCTGGAAAAATTTGGCTAAATATCAGTAAAAAAGTAAGAATGAGTGTTTTCCTTTATTTTTCATCAAGAAAACCAGAAGTTGTATAGCCTGGGAATATTTGGTACATGAGGCATCATTGTAAAAGTGCAGATGGATTGTATGAATCAGCTGGCCAATGCCTTTATGGAAAAAAAAAAAAAGGGAGGGTTTTTTGTGAAAATGGAGCAAAAACTTTTAATATTACCATCACTGAAAAGGTAATTACACTTCAAATAGCTCAAGACATGAGTCAAGAAAGAGCTCCTCACTGATGCTGTAGTTACCACTGACTCTAACAGCAAGCAAGTGTTCTGGGGAATTAGGGTGAGCCATGGTGTTCCTCTGGCTTGCTGGATAGGGTTGCTACAGAAAGAAATTCTGACCAACACAACCCATTCTGTGGTCTCACGGCCATTATCCAAACCTCCCCGAAATCATCGGGAGTCTTTCCACTGACTTAAATAGACTCTGACATTCTCTCATAATGAAATGAACTTATGGCTAGCACTCAAAGTTCAGGAAAGCTCAGAGGACAAGGTCCTGACCTTTCTATGCCTAACAAGGGGAAAAAAAAAAAAAAAATAGTAAGGGAGGAGGCCAGGCAGGCCTTGTAAAGAAGAATAGCAGCTCTGGGGCTTTCTCCCCTGAGGCGTGTCTAAGGTAATCATACATGCTGGCCCTCTGCTCCAAACCTATAGGGAAGGGAAGAGGGATCGTAGGAAGCTGAGTCAAGGAAGAGGGGGAAAGAAGAGCCTGGCACAGCAGACGGGAATGAAGACCGCAGCTGGCAGCCCTTCCACAGAGCTCTGATAAGAGCTACAGGGATTTAAGATCCTCCAAGTACCTTATGAATCTCTCCCACTTTCCTATTTCCATTACAAATTCAAGCAAAACTGAAAGCAAAAAAGCAGAGGAGGCAAAGAAGAAAGGCTTTGCTTTGGTGGCAAGAGGAAGGAAGTAGGCCAATTATGAGGGAAAAAAAATAATGCAAATCACAGGCATATAGTATGCAGTGTCTTGTATTCTGCTACTACAGTAGCATATACAATAATACTGTGAACTTCAAGGCTGTTAGGAACCCAAAGCTTCTCTGAACTACTTAGAGACTGGAAAGGTTGGGAAATGTATATGACATAATAAATGAGGGGGAAGAAAGATACGTTCTCCTGTTTTATCTTTTTCTCATCCAAGCACTGAAAGAAGTAACCACTAGGTGTCAAAGAGAGATGTATCCCTGAATCTGACATAATACTGAATCAGAACATAAAGAATGAGAAATGGTGTGGTGGCAAGTGGTGTGCCACTTGCAGTCAAAAAGAGGACAGCCCCCTCCCTCCCTTTGTTGCTATCTCAGGTCACACACACTCAGCAGCACACAATCAACCACCCAGGAGGGTCCCACCTCAGACCGGCCGCTTTATTTGTCCCCAACACACACCACCGACTTCAAGTGGTGGAAATGAAAATTTGGAGCACGTCACACACATTCTTTCCTCTTATTCAGTTTTAGGGATTTTAGCGTCGTTCCTTGTCATGGGGCTTGTGCCTCACAGAGGTGGAGATACAAGCCTGCAACTGATTTTGCCACTGAAAAATCACATATGACATGCCACAGGCCCTCAAACATATTGTACTATCGAAGGCACAGAGCAACCACAGACTACAAGCATTTCCAGTTAGTTCAGTAAAATTTATTCTTCCTCTTCAGTGGGATACAGAGGTTTAAGTTAAATTTCTTTTCCCCAGATGTATCTATCTACCTACTTGCCTGTTATATTAGATGAGAGACAAAGGTAAACAGAGGGACAGCTTCCATTCCTAAACCAAGCAAAATGAATCAAACGGAAAGTGAAAAGCAAAAAGTGACCTCAGTTATTAATGAAGACCAATTTTGTTAATTTGATGAAATCAGGAAATACTGTTATAATTATGACTAGCTATTCTACACAGCCATAGGTATACCTGTATATATTGATAAGTTAACACTGAAGAGAAGGTTTTTGCTCAGAAAAAACTTTCTGGTTCAAGTGAAGGATCCATAGTCAGAACAGATGATTAAATACGGGCATGGAATAAATGGTCCTGTTTTACTCAGGAGATTCCACCTGCATGGATGAAGCAGAATGGGTGGCCTTAGAAAGGGATTATGAGAAGAGATTGGAAGAAACAGAACATCCACATCAGAAAACTGGTGACCTCCATAATAATACTAAGCTTCCACTAACAAAGTTCTAACCTAAGACTGCACAGAGAGAGCCTCAAAATTTGTCCTCCTGGGAGGTGGTGAGCCTCGGCAGTCACAGACCAACTCTGTAACTACTGCTGAGGGGACAGTCCCTCACCTGGGCATGTGCCATGTTCCATGTGGCAGGTGCTGCTCAGGGCTTTCACCAGCAGTAACTTCAGTGGAAGGGTTTTACCTCCCTCCCCCTGCCAGCCAGTCCAAGCACAAATATTTATTCAAATGGGATAAACAGCAGAAACAATTTTTGGAAGAAACAGAAATTCAGTTTATTAGGACTGTTGAAACACAGTGCCAGACATTTAAAAGTATAATCAAACCACTTAAGTCCAGCCATAACATTTAGATTCTATTTAATCCTAATGTATTTTTGTAACTGATTTTTGATGAATCAGCCTTTTAAAAATCTTTACGTAAACTGTTCTTTGGATTTATATGCAAATACTACCCTTCGTAAACCTAAATGTTGGCATATATTCCTACCACAGTTTACAAGTAACCTAACTATTTGCCTTTCAGATTATTCCTAGATCTTTTGATGGTAAATAGCATCCAAAGAAAGGAAAGTGCTACCTTTTTGTACATCACTAAAATAAACAGGCTTGGGGACCACAAAAGTCCCTCTGCTAACATACTGGCAAGAAGGCTAATCTGAACAAGATGGGTTAGCTCGATTTTGTTCAGACTATTTGCTTAGCATACGGAAGAAGAACAGTTTGGGAAGTTATCTGTATTATAAGTGAGCTACTTCAAAGACTGCTAGAGTGTGTCAAAAGTCCTTTCACCTTTTGATGTTCCTAGTTGACCAAAATGGTACACTTGACTGGAACGGAAGTGAGATACCTGAATAGCACCAAATTCAAAACAAGCAACAAAGCAATCTTGTAAAGACCTGCTAAGCTTCCCTACCAGGTCAAGTACATTCAGGAAGATGTAAGACTGGGAAGGGGACTGTGGACATCCTTCTGCTTATGAAAGAAGGATTTCCTATCCTCTTCTGCGAAAAGGGAAAGAACCTTTCATCTTCTTATTTGCCATGTGTTGCTCCTATAGTAATGGATGCTTCTTAAACTCTGGTCATATTAGAGGCTTGCTTCTACCTACTCTCATGGAAGTTTCCACACTTACATAATTTTTCTTGCACTACAGACATCTTCATCCCTGTCCAGTAGCCTGGAGCGCTCAAGAAGTCAGTAAGGCTATAGAAAACAAAAGTCACTGTCTGAGTTAACAGAGTGAGCAATGAGATAAAGATTGGGCATAGCTATAGCCTTACACACTGTAAAGAGCCCAGAGATGGCCAGTTAGAGCAAAAAGTCCCTAACCTCACCTTTTAAGAGGAACAGAGATTCAAACTTCAGCTTGCGTCACCTCAGATTTCTAAGAGATCTTCCCACACCCTATATTGCAGGTGACAGTCAAAGCTATCATTTCACTGAAACGTCTATAATATTCATACTGCATTTTGGTGCAGTCTATAATTAAGTGCTCATATGGAGGCTGTCAGGTCCACTCAACTTCATTTATGTATTTCTTATTGTAAAGATTCACAAAACACTCTGAGTAAAACTTTTTGCTTAACACACCGAAACATACAAAACCCCTCCAACACCACACTGCTACATTATACACAGTATATATACAGCCCTAACATCAACTCACACCATTTTCAGTTAGTACATCCTATACAAAAACCCTCAAACAATGCATTTGAAATGCAAACATACAGGAAAAGACATAATGAAATCATATACTATATATCTATATAGTATAATATAACATAAAGACAAAGCACTATTTTCTCTTTCTCATCAGCAAGTTAAATCTTGTTTAAATAGGCACTAAAGCTATTTAGGATTTAAGGAGTGAGACATTTTAAAGATTTAAGACAAAGCTCTAAAGAATCCTAAAAAAGATAGCAAATGTAACAAGGTTTACCTGGGGAGGCTTTTAGCCCATTTCCACATATGTTCTTTAAATCTACTTTGTCCCTTGGTGGTGCAGAAGCAAATTAGCAACATGGGAAAAGGACTAGGGAAAACAGAAGGTGTACATTAATTTCACACCTAATTATTAATTAATTTGCTCAGGCTCTGCTGGAATAATCAGCACTTGAACAGCTTCACTTGTTCCCAATGAGCTGCTGCAGCATCTCTGTTTAAAATTCCAGGGGGTCACAGTTGCAGCAGGCTGAACAGCAATGATTGCAGTGAGCCGGAGCTGGAGCTGGAGCCTCCTTCATGGGACCTGCCCCACATGCTTTTAAGAGTACCAAGTATGACTAGGTCACTAATGCTAAGGTAGATAAACATGATTTCTCTGATAGTTGAGTTACGCTAGCATAAAACTGAAGAAAAGGAGGATTCACATGAAGTAGCTCCATTGATCTTGTATTGCTGTAAAACTGTAAGAGTGTTGAGACAAAGCTAGTGTTATTGACATTGGAAAAATTATCCCGGACAAATTAATTAGAGCACTTTGGTGGTTTGGTGCTCTGATACAAGCAATATGTAGTGTTGGGAGATGACAGGTTCTGCTAAGTTATTAAATAACGCACAAATCATCATTGACAGACAGATAATGTGAAAGGCTGGCTGAAATTTTCCTACATGCTGCCTCTCTTCCAGATAACACTTCTAAAATACAGCATATATAAGCACTTCCTTGTACATTTGATCTAGATTGCCTTTCACTCCCTTCTGTACCCCATGTAGGTTGTAATTTGCTATAACATCTGTCTGATAAAAAGCCTTTCATTTATACAAAATAAGTGACAATTTGAAAAAGAGCGTTATGCTTATATAAAGATATGACACATCTTCTACATCCTATCTATCCTTATTATGTTATCCTAGGTATCAGAAATTGGTATAAGAACTGTCATTGACCTAGAGAGAATTGAGTAGAGAAAGAGGCACATGTGAAACAAGGAAAACATTTACGACAAGATTCAGAAGGAACTCCGGTATAAACAGGACTTGGTAAACTTTATACCCCGAACTGAAAATTAGGATGTAGCCTCCTGTTTGGCTCTGAAGATCCCAAATGTCTGCACACCTTTTTCCGCTTCAGTCTCACAGTGCTCACTGACGCTATCTAGCTCAGCCCTAGAAACTGGGAATTCAATACAAACCCGCTCCTAGGAGAGTTTTATAACTGGTGAGGAGTAGGCTAGGCTGAGCAGGACTTTCCTCTTCTGCTGAGGTCAGGATCTGCCGAAGAGGGAGAGAAAGCCAACGAGGGGGAGCTTGGCTCTGCAGAGCCACTAGGACACTTGGGTAGGAGTGAGACGATGGGACTGTCTCTACTGTCAGGACTGATCATGCATTTTATATTAAACAGTTACTGGACTTGAGAGTAATAAAAGGAAAAGTACTGACACCCCCACATCAGTACTTAACCACAATGCTACAGTCAAGCTCCATCCCTGTATGTGCTTTTCAGCTACAGGAATTTAGCATTGCTTTGGGAAACCTCCTTCCCCTCCCTGCGGTGCTCACATTATGGACTGCTGATAGGGACTTTGCTGAGAGAGGAAGGTTTGGGGTCCCTCAGGCTGGAGGATGCCTAATATGCAGATCTACCACTGCTCATCTCTCCTCAGAGCTAGGGCACGCTCTGAAGAGACACTAGGAGCCTTGCCTAGCTTATTCAAGCAGTCTTGCTGGGCTCTTACTCTCAGGAGAGAATATGGACTCTGGATACCGAAAGTAGAGAGTGGCACGTACCTGCAGCCCTGAATAAGTCACTTAAGCTCCAGAGCAGGATTTGAGGGACAGTCCCTCATTTTTATATTTTCTACCTGCATCTTCCTTGTTCAGTATGTTGGGGGAAGGCAGAAAAATGAGTAAGAATGAGCTGAGGGCCTTGGGACACTGAACCTTCCCATGCACTGCCTAAAAAATGCTATTTCAATGGTCTCTTTTGGATATCAGCTTCCATTCTGGAATCAAGTCCACAAAATGAGAGCCCTGCAGTATATTTCTGTAAGTAATTACAGTCATCTGCAGAGGACAGCTCATCTCAGTAAGCTTAGCTAAGAATTTCAGTCTCTGATGGATAGGAATTGGAGCGTCCTGGTTAAAATGCAAAAAATTCTACATATTGGTAAATAAGAGAAAGAATAAATGGTTCAGTTCTGCAAAGTGAGATTCTTGGCATCCATTGCCTTCAGAAACAACTGAGAATGTGCAATAACTCTCAGGACTGATCTTCAAGTAACCTCTGAGGCAAAGCATTACAAACATGAGCTAATTTTAAAAATCAGGTGTAAAAAACCCATAAAATTCTAGCAGAGCTTATTTACTGTTTTATACCAAGATCTATGTTTGTATAAAATTTCATGAAAATTGCACCTAATTTACCATGGGTTATTTCTTGAATAACAAGTAGGAGGAAAGAGAATAATAATTTCGCTGTATTTTTATATTATTTTCATCACAGTAGGTAACCTACCTGTAATAAAAAAAAATGCAGCAACTCTGTTTTGTAATGCTATGTTTATTGCATTGAGTTATATGCAATATAATACACATCAATACCATATGGTGCATAAGCAGTAAAATAAAGAGTATGAAACACAATGGCATTACACTTATTTAGTGCTATAAACACTATAAAGCATCAGAGTAGCTAGCAAAATTATGCTGAAAACTAAGCAAAAAAAGAATGTATTTTTAAAGTTTTTTGAGAACTTTGCCAAGAACTACTCAGCTGTGAGTATATCCTCCTTAAAACTGGGATTGAATCCTCCACTGGTGGAGGATTTTATAGATCCATCAGCATAAATCAAGTTAATCAACATACACCCACTTAGAGTCTACATCCACATGGATTCTTCCCTTCAGCTATTGCATTATTCTCCAGTGCAAGGCCAGAAACCCGAGTTAAGCAGAGTGCGCCAAAAGGGAAACAGACTTTAAAATAGTAATTAACACATTATTAGCATAATTTGCATTGCTACAGGAGTGCTCCAAGGATTCCAAGCAGAATAATCAGTCTTCAATCAAGTCATTACAAGTTCACAAAACCCATCTTCCAGATGAGCTACTCATTATGTGAAAGGACCGAAGATTACACTCCCGACCCCCATCACTAGCTGACTTCTCCCACCCCAGAATCACAGCCCTTTTCCCCCTCAGCAGCACTGACTTGTACACCTCAGGTCTGGTGCAGTAAACAAGCCCGCTCACAAGTCTGGAAAAAAGGTACCTCCTGAATCAAGGGACCCGAGTCCCACCTTGTAGATTTAAATAAACTGCTGACCCAGGAGAACAGGGAGTCGGTGTATGTTTTTTCCGGTAGTTGCCCCAAACAGGTATGCATAAGTACAATTGCCTGGATGGAGGAGGTGGTCCCCTTAAAAAAGATTTGAAGAGACAAGTTTTCTGAACTGAAGAAGAAGGGGGATATATTTTTTGCAGGCTGTCCAATTTTCTTGTGAGTTTACAGACAGATTAAAAAAATCAGGACATTTCATGTCAAACAGGCTGTAACATTCAAAGTCCTGGTTGGCGGGAGGAAAGACCTGTCCAACTGAATGTTACTTTGCACTTTTACATCCTAAAACACTGGCAGAGAGCCCTAATAATTTCTGTTATGCCTGGCCTGTGGATAGATTTCTTCATTTTGCTGCAAGCCATATGGCTTTCATGAAAATGACTTTTTTTCTCAAAATACTAAAATAAAGTAATATATGGCTAATACTTTATTTACTTGCCAATATCTTTTGGGGACAATGATTTAGTCTGGGATGAAATATGCATTACAAAATTTGTAACAGTTACTGTGGGGGTGTATCAAGATACAGAAGTATTTGTCTTATTCCTCGCTGAAATGAGTTTGACTGACAAAACCATGTCTCTATTGGAATTTTACTTATGCCATGAGAGCACTAAAATAAATGTCAATGAAAATATTAAGTATTCTGTTTGTTACTTAGAGATTATTATTCCTGTCAGAGAAATGTATTTGCAGACTTACTGAATCAAATTCATCCTTAACACTAAAATTCACTGGATTTATAAGAGAGATGAGTGTGGCATATTGACTTCAATAATACAAAAGATAACACATATTTTTTTACTTCTCCAAAGAAATGAGATTCATTATCTTAAGGGATGTCTGTGTGTTACCAGATTCCATTGCACAACAGATTCTGTTACACAACAATCTTAAAATCGGGTTTCATTAAAAGACCATTTTCTTTGTGTGAAGACATTCAGGACTGGTGTTTTGCTTCATCCATCTTTCTTTACTTCAGACACGGTATTTGCTCAGAGAAGCTCCAAAACCTTTTCTCAGATGTAAAATTATGTTAGGATCCCAGACGTTATCTAACTGAAATAAAAGAAAAAGTTAAAAAAGTGCTTTCTGGAATTTAAATAAACAGTGTTGTTACCAAGCAATGCTTTTACTATTTCTTTAAAACATCACTTTGATGTTTGAGGAGGTCACAGTTTGCTAGGACACAAAATATTTGAAAAACAAAGCACACATCTCATGTTGCTGAAAGTACACAGAGGAATAAAGCATGGCAAGGTACGGGCCAAATTCCGTCCTCCTAGGCAAGTCTTACCAAAGAGTATAGCTTCAAATGAGCAGCAAAGAGCACGACTTGCTTACTTCTCAAGCATTTTACAGCATTCCAAAAATGAAGAGAACAAAGTTTTCTGTGCGTCATATCTGGCTAGATTAATCTGTACTTCTAGAAGAAACCCTTAAAAACAAAACTATAACTTATATTAACAAAGGAATATAAAACAACAGCTTACATAGCAAATGTCTGAAGTATTTGTCTCCATGCAAATATTAAGATTACAGAAAGCACTTGGTGTGACGGTGCAGGGAGGAAATTGTATTGTGTTTGACAGTGGTATTCAGAACTATAGCAGGATAAGCCATTGGGTAAGGAGAGCTGTAGTTTATCTGGACGCATACAATTTTCAGAAGACAGATGGAAAACACAGGATAGGGAAGGTGTGGTGGCTCAGTAGAAAACCACTTATTCAGGCTTTATAGTACAGATGGTATAATAAAGGAAGTGATAGCAATGACACATTTCTGTTTGTTACTTAGAGATTATTATTCCTGTCAGAGAAATGTATTTGCAGACTTACTGAATCAAATTCATCCTTAACACTAAAATTCACTGGATTTATAAGAGAGATGAGTGTGGCATATTGACTTCAATAATACAAAAGATAACACATTTTTTTACTTCTCCAAAGAAATGAGATTCATTATCTTAAGGGATGTCTGTGTGTTACCAGATTCCATTGCACAACAGATTCTGTTACACAACAATCTTAAAATCGGGTTTCATTAAAAGACCATTTTCTTTGTGTGAAGACATTCAGGACTGGTGTTTTGCTTCATCCATCTTTCTTTACTTCAGACACGGTATTTGCTCAGAGAAGCTCCAAAACCTTTTCTCAGATGTAAAATTATGTTAGGATCCCAGACGTTATCTAACTGAAATAAAAGAAAAAGTTAAAAAAGTGCTTTCTGGAATTTAAATAAACAGTGTTGTTACCAAGCAATGCTTTTACTATTTCTTTAAAACATCACTTTGATGTTTGAGGAGGTCACAGTTTGCTAGGACACAAAATATTTGAAAAACAAAGCACACATCTCATGTTGCTGAAAGTACACAGAGGAATAAAGCATGGCAAGGTACGGGCCAAATTCCGTCCTCCTAGGCAAGTCTTACCAAAGAGTATAGCTTCAAATGAGCAGCAAAGAGCACGACTTGCTTACTTCTCAAGCATTTTACAGCATTCCAAAAATGAAGAGAACAAAGTTTTCTGTGCGTCATATCTGGCTAGATTAATCTGTACTTCTAGAAGAAACCCTTAAAAACAAAACTATAACTTATATTAACAAAGGAATATAAAACAACAGCTTACATAGCAAATGTCTGAAGTATTTGTCTCCATGCAAATATTAAGATTACAGAAAGCACTTGGTGTGACGGTGCAGGGAGGAAATTGTATTGTGTTTGACAGTGGTATTCAGAACTATAGCAGGATAAGCCATTGGGTAAGGAGAGCTGTAGTTTATCTGGACGCATACAATTTTCAGAAGACAGATGGAAAACACAGGATAGGGAAGGTGTGGTGGCTCAGTAGAAAACCACTTATTCAGGCTTTATAGTACAGATGGTATAATAAAGGAAGTGATAGCAATGACACATTTTAGGGAAATCTAAGACAGCTAGAAATCCAAAAAGGAATAGCAGTCAGTGTCTGCAGCAGAATACCACATCAGCAGCTCAGAAGCGCTGATGAATGAATTCTGAAACGTCAGTGTGACGGGTGCAGGAATTAATGCTAATCTTGGGAGGAAATCTGAAGGAAGTTACTTCAGCAATACTGCACAAAAGATGAGCATAAAATCAAGGAACTATAATAATATTCAACTTCAGGATATCAAAGTACCGTTTTGCAAGGTAGCACAGACAGTAATTGGGGAGGCCAAGAAGAAAGACAGACAATTCTAAGGCACAGCAGTCCTCATGTACAACTACAAAAAGGGCCAAACAGGTTTGCTGAGCAGACTCCTTAGGAAGCACAGTGTAATAAACTCTGTTAGCATAATTTAAAATTGTAGCTTTTGTGTTCCATGCACATTTAGGTGGGGAGATTACCTTTAAAACAAATGCAGTTTCTTCCTTACTTTTCTCTCAGGACGAGACACTCAGCTCTGAAAGTATAAAAGGATTTGGGAAGTCCATTTGAACCAGTGAAGAGTCACAGGGAAGCCTCTGCCTCCGTTTTGCACCTCCTTTGGCAGCACGACCACCGGCAGCTATGCAACTCCTTTCCTCAATAGTGGCCCTTCTGGTACAGCAGTACCGGAACTTGGGCTCCTGGATGCGTTGTGAGAGCAGACCTGGAGCTGACAGAAGACTTGCAGGCATGAGAGTCACCTAACATGATGCAGTCTTGGCGTCAAAGACAAAGGGGAGGAGAGCTCTCTGCTGCAGAGATGTCTTTGCTGGCTTCCATGATTCTCCACTCAGACTACAGCTGGGATCTGCAAGTCCCTGACCAGGCAACTGCTAGCAAAATGAAAGAAGAGAGTTCTCTAAATTGTTTCCTATTTCTAATGTTGATGTTATTGCCTGTCCTCAGTAGCAAAAACATTTCATGAAGTGTATCGAGTCTAAGGCAAAAGGAGACGTGTTAAAGATCCTTTTTGAATTAAAACCCTGCGAAGCTGTTGTGAGATACAGTTGGCCTAAGTGACTCTAGCAGTGATTAGAAATGATTAAGATCAAATGGAGGAACGGAACTGAATGGAACCCTATAATCTTCCCTCAGTGATCACAGATAATATTTGTAGTGTTTTGAAGTGCTAATGTAGTGCCCACAAATGAGCTAACAGTTCACTTCAGAAAATGAACATGATCCAGACTTCACTGAAGTGAAACGGATAACTTTAACTGCAAGCAACAGTAAAATGTTAATTCAAAATATTTAATACTTTAAGAAGATTCCTCTAGCTTTTGAATTTTTTACCAGACAAAAGAATAAGCAATCTCATCACCCCACGTCAACATTTTCTTCATATTCTGTGGTGATATTGTGCATCATATGTTCACAGCTACAATAACTATGCCATCAAAGTTTTATTTTAGCATATTATAAATAGCCATAAATACAAATACATCTACATTGTGCTGTATTCCAGGTCAATAGGTTCAAAAGTCAACTATGCAACTCTTGAATATTGCTGCCACCTTCAGGAAACACATGATAAAAAAAGACCAAAATATTAATTAGAAAAGTAACGGCAAATAAATCAGAGATTTATGATGCCATTTGGTTATTATATTGTACTTCTGTGAAATTAATTTTCATAATGGCATATAAAGATAATTTTATTTTCCTCAATTTCCAATAAAGAAGTAAGTCCAATGCTAAGAGATTTGCCTAAGGCCAATCAGAGCCAGTGACACATATGTCCTTAGCTCCCTGAAGTTTCACCAAGAAGGATTTGTGGATCAGAAAATCATTTTATTGGCATTTGGGTATTTAAATTGTCATTGACGCTTATTTTGTCTATGATTCATTGAGGCAGTTACTTTTCATTGCAGTGTAGATTTTATCGCCTGTACTGAACCTCAGTTCCAGTAGTTACTTTTACAACCTCACGCAGAGTTTCTATTGAAAACTGCATCACAAAATATAGATGGAAAAATCAGAGTCTATATATTCACTAAGTTAAATTTTTAATCAATAACACTCCTGATTGTTATCGGGCAGGATGGTTCCGAGTTGGTGCTTTACAACATTATGCGAAAGTCCTATTGATTTCCTGACAGTTTCTCACTTCTTTTTCTCAGATGAAAGAAATCAGGAATAGCAGTGCAAGAGCATCAGTCTTTATGAAATATTAGCATAACTGAAGTTTAGTTACCAATTAAGTAAATGGACCCAATTTTATGCTTTGATTCTTGTAAGAGCTTACATGTGGTTTATATTGGCTTAGCGCTCAGTAGTAAGGTACAAACTCATCTGATGTAACTTCAGACTAAAGTCATGACAGTTTACTTCCTTTTTTTGCCATGGAACCAATGTAAATTCTGTATAGGTATGTTTTAACACAGGCCTTCCAAGTGGAGCTGATAGTATGAAGTGATCCAGCCTGTGACCCTCATGCCCATTTACCCACCAATTCCTTATTGTTTGTTTTAACGGAAACATCTAGGAATGGGTTAGTATTTCCCCAGAGTGCACAGGGAGGAAAGGACAGATGGTCTCTAAAATAGAAAATTTCCTTTGGAGATTTTTTAAAAAGACTTTCCCATCAGCAGTAATATTTTAAGCAGTTTCCTTTCTTATATTTATGATTAGATTGTGATCTAATGAACTCTCAAAACATGCTCATTGTTCCTCCAAATTTGGGAAACTCCCACGACTAGTGATGTGAGAGGGCAACACATGCCGCAGTGGTCATAAAAGGGTTGATGAAGTGTCTTCATCTTTTATTTGGGGGCTCAAGAACTGCTTAAGGGATGTCAGAGTATTCAGAAACGTGGGGTAGGCTTCTTATGTTATCTCCAGAGCCAGATTTGACACTTAGTTCTCCTTTCCTGACATCTATCTTAGTCCCAGATTGGGAAACTCTAAAGTGGGGATATCCTGGCTCCTCCTGGTCTTGATTTAGCTCTGTAATGAGTATAGAAAGTTGGTTTTGTTTTGTGTCAAATGTTGTTTGCCCTCCCCTTTAGTTCCTTGATATATACTCCTTTGAAAACCGTATCAGCCAAAGAAAAGCATTAAGTGAGATATCAATACATACTGGTTATGGTAAGTTATTCTATCAGATACTAAAAAACCAACTCCTTTAGTTTGCTAAAACAAAGGTCCTACCTACTGAGTTGCTGAAAGTCTTAGTTAAACATTCTTGGTGACGCTAATGCTGTGTATCAACTACATAAAATCAAAATCTCTCCAGACCTTTGAGTTCCATCCACAAAAGGGTGGTCTTGTGGGCAGTTACAATGAAGGAAGAGAGAAGAGGGCAGGGCAGAACAGAGCAGAAAGGGAGGAAAGGAGAGAAATGATGTCCCCGGTGTAATGACATCAGCACTAAGACCAGTTGTTCCCACTACTACCATTAGTTGTAAAGAAGATTTCTTTGTTGCCCACGGTTTCCTCCTTTCTGAACTGCCACATTGGAGACACTGCAGGAACATTTTAAATTTACAGAAATTTGGAATAAACTAATAATTCAAATTCTGGGACATGTTCAAGGTATGGGGAGAGAATCTGCTTATTAATCGTCAGGTATGAAAATCAAACTTCTCTGTAACGCTTAAATGACTCACGTCCCTATAACATTTCACAATTTGAAACTGCTTACCTTATATGCGACACATTCTAATAACTGGTGCATTTGCTGTTTCCTCTAAGTTTCTAAAATTATAGAAGTCAGCACTGTGACTTTCTACAAACGTTGAAATCCTAAAAAGACTTGTTTGTATCTCACATCTTCCTGAGCTAGGGTTAGGAGCCAGCGGCTTTCCTGTTTGTACAACTGGGAGAGAACATCTGGAATATTTTTGCCCTTGAAAAGGATGCCTTTGTCTAAGAGACAGTGGAATTTCACCAATGTGAAATCTGCATGAGCAGCTTCACAGTGATTACAACCGCTCTCATGTGACTGACATCCATCCGTGTAAACATAATGCACTTCAGAATAGTGTTGGTCACTCTAGAGTATCACCCTCAGAAGGTACCTGCTTGGATGCATCCTAATGATCACGCCAAATGGCACTCGAGATCTGCCAGATCGGCTCAGGAGAAAGGGCTCCAGGTTCCAATTGCTGCAAAACATGTGGCTAAAGAAGCTGGATGAAACACAGAAGGTGAAAGAGAGTAGAAAGGAATGGAAGAATTTCAGAAGCACCACAGGTACCATGAGAACCTCTTCCTGTGATGCCACTACAACTGCAATTTGCCTTATAAGGTGTTTTATAAGATAGGAAAGGCATGCTAAAATGGAGGCTTTTTCAATAAGGGCTAGGAATGCTGAATGTTATGTATATTGGATTTCTTTATTTCATACCAGCCATGAAATTGAGATGCTGGCACGTGAATCAGTGCTTGTGAAGTGTCAGAGGAATTAGAAGTGTTGTACCACAGCACAGCACTTCTCAGTTAGGACGGGGACAGAAAAGAAGCAAACCTCTGTACTGCCTGTGAAAGAGGAGCCGGGCTTGGACCAAGAATAAGCTGCTGTCACTTGTAGCCCATTCCAAACAGTGTACTTAGAAGATGCGGAGAGTGCATGGCTCAGCTAACAGGACTCTGTTGAGTCTACCCAGGATCCTTTGCAAGCAGCAGTCAGCAGACAATTGTTCCAGTTTTTATTTTGTGGGTACCTGAGGGCACTGGCCACTTCAAAGCACTGAAGAGAACAGCGTGAAATGTACCACAGGCTCCATTGCTACTAATCAAAATCTTGCTTCTGAAGAACTAACAGTAAGACGGATTTCTGTTTCAATTCCTGAATCATCATTTTTCAATAGAAATACTGTATTTTACATGCTTGGCCCCAACATGCTAGTAGTTCTACTGTGAGAGAGTGGATCCCTACCTTTAGGTAGAGCTCTATTAACTGAAGGGGCTACAGATCCACTTACAGGAACATTTCGTCATGGAAGATTAGCTTTACTGACATAAAGGATAAAAATGTACAATGTGCCACCCTACATGCTAGCACTGTCAAACATCATTATGAATGTTTATTATAACTCATTTCTGCTTGTTATAGCTAAGCTAATGGAAAATGATTTCAAATCAAAATGCTTTCGCTGTTTTCTGTTGTGCCTTTATTTGTTGAAAAGAATCCTATTTGCTCTTTTTGTAATATTTCTTCCATCCCGGGGGGGGATGGAGAGTTAAAGAGCACTGGAAAATATCTTGCCATTTGTATTTTTATTTATTGAGACAATCTGCTCCTTTGCTGATGTAAATCGGGAGTAACGGCAGTGTATTCCTTTGATTTCGGTGGAAAACCTACACCACACAGAAGGCTGGGGGCCACCGGGGGCTGGGCAGAGGCGAGCCCTGACACACCAACCTGAAGACTGGGAGAGCCAAGTTAGCTGCGGCTGAATGTTTCACGAGTTGTGCTGGGGGGAACTCTTACTGATCAATCTGTCCCAGTTACCCAAGCCATGCGTCTTCCCTTGCCTTCACCTGGGCGCATGGTACTTCATCACAGCGCGGAAAAAAGAGCGGAGAGTGCAGATCAATCTTTTCCTCGGTCAGTGCTGTTCCCCGGCACCTTCGTTTTACATAGTTTGGCCGACAAAGCAGAGACCCACCAAGACGCGCTGTAAAGAGGGACGGCGAGAGCCGAACAGCCTCCGTGCGGCACAGGAGGCCGTTTCATGCTTGAAACCGCTGCCCGAGCGCCTCTGGGGCTGCCG
>NW_008824982.1:3841870-3851531 GCF_000699105.1 Pygoscelis adeliae
GCCGCGGTGCTAAAGCGGTGCCTGAGGCGAGCGCCTCCAGCGTGCCCTGGCAAAGCCCCTCTGTGCTTTTAGCGGTAGCGTGAGAGAAGGACCTGGTCAGGTTTAGCCTCTTCTGACGCTTTTGAAAAGACAAGCTGCTTTCATACACCAGTTGTCATTAGAAATCTGGTTACTGCCAAAAACTGATACGCAGTTGAATGACTTGACGATAGAAGTCGAGAGTGGGTAGGAATTCTCGCACTACTTGTATTTCTCTCAAGTGCTGTCGTTGGTTTGTTGCTAAAATTACCACTTTTTTGTTGTTCAAAGCGTTGCTCAAGCCAAGGCTTGTGTAAGGATAAATGCTGGCTACAGCAGGCCGCCTCTGAATCCCGTGGGTTTTGGGGCAGGTTTTGCAGTTGTGGGACAGTGCCGGGAAAATGAATTTGAGCTTGAAAAGGCTGCACGAACTGGGCTTGGGGTAAGGTTTTTTAGGGAGAAAACGATCATTTGAATTTTGCCCGGAAACTGAATGGGGGATATGTCTGCTGGGAAAAAAAAACCCAAAACATCAAAAAAACAAACACAACAAACCACAAACCTTTACAAATTAATTGTAAGATCTCTGTTGGTGATTACATAAGTCAAATAAGACTTTTCAAAGCAAACTGGGGGTGAAACTGCAATATTCTCATGATTAGTCTTTAGGAAAAATTTGAGTGGGGCTTTGCAGTGATTGCCAACCGGTATCCAGGTACGTGCACTTTTAAAAATGCCTAGTTACACCAAAATACTAAGTGAAGTTTTTCCTCAGGGGATTGGGATATTATCCAATGTTAAGGTCAAAATATCAGACTTAGGAGAGTGGTTTATACAGACCTAAAAATGCATTGACTTTGATTAAATATCTTGAGACTTTAATTTATAAGAAAGAGGACTGCAAATCAGGGAGATAAGATTATTACAAGGCATTTGTGTTTTCTGGGTTTTTTTTTTGTGTTTTTAATTTTATTTTAATGCTATGTCTGGTAAGGTGATTGAGTTAATGTTGAATTATATTTGATCAAAGTAAAATATTTAGCAACTGTGCTACTTACCACAGAGAGCTGCTAACACAAGGAACCGTTACCTTTCATAAAGGGTAACTCCTCCAGCTGGTGCTATATGGCTTTGATTTTTCTGTTAGTTAATAGTGTTTAAGTCTGAAGAAGTGATTTGTTATATTGTCTCTTCCAAGTGTGTATATCGTTTATTCACAGGTGCTTGAAGAGTCTTTGATTGACCTTTTTTTTTTAAAATAAAAGTAAGTCAAAGGTCTCTAAATCATTCTTTCTCAAATAGACTAGAAATACATAAGCTAGAACTGCCACTAGGGGTTGGCAGTATTCCTTGGCATATAAGGAAGTTTAAGCCGTGAATTTAGGTTAATTAATTAATCAAGATAGAAATGAAGCTTTTGGGTTTTTTTGCAACCCTTGAAAATTAAAGTGATAAGATGCTGTCTTCTGGACTTGACAGTCCAGTTTCTCACTGCTGCTGCTCCTCCTCCCAGTTTTTCCCAGTAGCTGTAGGGTTAAAATGACAGGACTGTTGGGTCACTGCAGTTGATTACCGCAGGGAAATTAAACGGTTTTGATAATTCCACCTGGCCCTTGCAAAAGCTGTCAGCACCTTCGATCATGGGCATGGCAACAGCTCTGAGTAGAGGGATCCAAAAATCAGAACTGGGTAGTAATAGTGGATGAGAAGCAGCTGAGAGACTTGTAGAGGTTTCTTTTCAAGATACAGTCATTACATCTGTAAAGCCCCCCATTTTTTTTTTAAATTATGGTGTAGTCTTGTGCCTATTTCATGGGCAATCCTCAAGCAACTACGAACAGGAATATTCAGGCTTTTCTTAATGCAATATCTCATTTAAGAATGTTGTACTAAGATAACAGGAGGTTTATTAAAACTGATTTGATTATTTTGTTTCCAGTTTGTCTGAAGATAAACTCTGTCAAATATTTCTTGTCTGTGATCGTGTCTTTTGATAGAAAATCTTATGTTGTTGATAACAGGAAAAAAGTGGCAATTTAATGGATTTATGCTTTTCTTAGCATCTTGAGGGAAGGAAAAAACCCCAAACTACGAAAGCTTGTTATTCTTATATTTGCTTTATACAGATGTCTCACTTTACAAGTGAAGATGAAGCTCTGTTACAGTCTATGCTTAGACAGTTGCTGCAGAGTGTGAAGGAAAAAATCACTGGAGCCCCATCAGTAGAATGTGCAGAAGAGATTCTCTTGCATTTGGAGGAAACAGATGAGAATTTTCACAAGTAAAAATATTTTTGCTCTTTTTAATATTTTGAAGGAGGTGAAATCTGTTGGACTATATTATTCCTGGGAAATGTTTACAATTTATATTGCTGTGTGAATGTGTATGTATTTATATATATAGATATCCTGTCACTAATCAACTCTCAAAAGATGCTAATTTAGAGAATAAAATTAATTTTGCCATTTTTCTGGTTTGTTTTTTTTCTTTTTGCTTTTCATTCTTGATAATCTATTTTTAATGTAATAGTAATTGGTGAGCTGTTTGTGAGAGAGGAGCTAACAAAGCTGCCTAACTTAGCCAACTCTGATGCATGTGTACATGTACTGTAGTAAATGCACACACGAACAGAAGCTAGAAGAAATCCTCACTGAAGGCTGTCAGGCGGTATTTTTGACACTTGCTAGACAATATAATTTTGTTTTTCAAAATAAGGTAAATTTCAGAAGGCTACTTGGCTTCCATATTTGATTGTTCTGTCTGGCTTATATTACTGAACCCTTGTATGTCTTATCAGGTAGTCATTCTTTTAATTTATGTTTTGAATAAAGCAGAAATGTATCTGCATCACACTTCTGTTAAATCAGACTTGGCACTGTGACCTCACTTACATGCGATCTAGATTTCTGGAGCCCACGGTCCTCTTTCCATGGTATTCTAACGTTTATTTTTTCACTACGTGGGAGATTTTTAGAATGCATTTATGACAAGTCAAGGGAACATCAAGCTGAAATCACCCTGAAGACATTTTAATATGGACCAGAGTTCTGTGACCTGACTTCCGAGAAAGCTGGTTCCCTTCCAGTTTTTTCAGAAGTGGCACTATCTACATTCTCTTAAATTTATCTAGTTTTTAGCATTGCTTTGTCGATAGAAGTTAGGTAAAAGTAAATAAGTGAAATAGAACTGGGGTTTATCTAAAATTTCACTGTAATTTTAAAACTTTAATGCTTTTGTATCTTCTGAAGATGCTAAATTCTTTAAAATGTATTTTAGCTCAATTTTAATTTGTATTACAAATTGTATCAGATAACACTTTTGTTGGCAGTCTTGCGAATTTTGAGCACCAGGTTACTGGGTGACAAGCATGAGAGTAAAAATGTTGGTTATAAACATATCAAAGTTGAAAATGACATGTAATTTTGAAAGAAAAACATTTTTATTTAGAGGAAGATATATACAGTTAAAAAACCCAAACACCCAAAAACCTATGAAATTACCTCTGTCAGTATTTCTTCTGAGGACTTATTAGGAGAATACCCAGGATGAGGGAGTAAAGTCTACAACTGGTGGAAACAATGCATACGTAGCTTTCCCCTTTAGAACAGTGAAACCATGGCATCCATTACTCTTTCTAGTATGTTAAAAAATGGGTGATCCTAAAGATACTTTCTTTTCATGAGAAAAGTTTTAACTTATATTTAATGGAAAATCAAGTGATGCTTTAAAGGCACAATGTGAGCATTACTCTTTGGCACTGGAATATTTCTGGAGATATTCTAGTCTTGTTCATGACCCACGGCAGTATAGGTTGGTTTTCATGGAAGGTCAGAGAGGTCATATGGCGATTTATTAGTGAGACCATTAAGAAACTTTCTCCTTGACCCTTACCTCATCTGTCCAGACTGCAAGCTCCTTTATTAGTAGAGTGTGCTTTTGGATTGTCCAATATGCTAGTTCAGCTCAGCATTTTGATCAGCACTGTTTCTGCCTCATGGTTATTTTGCCTCAGTAATTTTACCAGATTTTGAGGCCTTACTTTATCCTTTGTTCCCACTTTGATGTAGAAAAGACAGAAACACAGGATCCTCAGAAAGCTAATAAAAAGGAAAATTGAATCAAGTTCAAAATTTATGTGCGGTAGTAGAAGTCGGGTTTGTTAACTATATAAGTAGCAAGTTTTCTGTTGTATTTTTTCCTTAAATTAAAGTCCTAGAGTTTTTTTAGCACTTTTTTTTTCCCTGGTGCTTCCTTTGTAAGCCCAACCAGATCAGTCTGACTTGATTCTGCATGTGAAGAAGTAGTTCTATCATTGCTGAAACACTTATTTGTTACAAAACATTTTTGAGGTGGAAGAATGATGCAGAAGATCAAGGCTAGGACATCAAGTAGACATAAACTTAGTGGCGTGAATAATGATGTGATTGCTGTGTATTTCAGAGCAAAGCAGTGATTGCAAGAAGGTATACCCTGGAAATGTTACTGTCGTAAAACAAATGGGAGAAAGTTTTATGAAAGCTTTCATTCAGTGGAGAGTGGTGTGCAATTTCATTATTGCAGCAGTGAAAAGCCAGCCTCGAAGACAAATGAAAATGCAAATAAACATGTTTGCATCTTTCTTGAGATGTATTTCTGTTACTTTCATTGATAACAAAAGTGATGTAGGAATGGAAATAAGTGGGAAATGAAAAAAACAAAGGACTGTTATACCTGATGGAACTTGAGGTGGGCAATGTAGTGAGGAAGTATGTATCATGATACAAGACACAATTTTCTGTGCTTATTTTTTTTAATGTATCTTGAATGTAGTCTGATTTTTTTTTTTTTTTTTTAATATCCAAGAAAGGCAAAATTTGATGCCTGTTGTAACAGTTCTTTTAATTACATTTGCATTTTATAGGTGTGGAGTCTGTACCTACATGGTGAACTGACTTTTTTATTTGAATTTTTCTCACTCTGTATTTATCCAAATTAACACAGTTGCACATCTGCATTCGATATAAAGAAAATATAATGATGCATCTACTGTTTATGTATGATTACTTTTTTGTGTGTTTGTTTGCCTTGTCCTTTATACAAATCAGAAGACTAACCAAAAAAAAGTTTATATATTCTGAGCACTACTTTTTAGCAATTTCTATAGCTAATACAGAGTCTGAGGACCCAGCGAGAGTATTTTGTTTGAAATCCCCCTCTGATTATTCTTTTGTTTAAACAAGTTTCTGTGAGTATCTAATAATAAGAGCGCAAAGTGCCAATTTCCTTGTTTAACGTGTATAATCACAGACAGTTAGTTTGTCAGTTTGAGTGAGATCTGCATACTGTCATGACACACAGACTTTTGTAAGCCTTAGACGTGCTCGTATGCTAGAATTTATAAATTGTGTTTTCTGTGTTTCTTCCCATTTTGTATGTATACTGCATAAATAATAAAACCAGATGGATATACTATAAGACAGTGCTATGTTCAGGATGCTCCAAGTAATGTTTCTTTTGGAATTTTAAATTTGAGATTTCTTGATATTCTATGATTTTTGTCTACAAAACCTTAATCTTTTGTCTGAGTAGATTTTTACATTTAGAAGAAGCACAAAAGGAAATTAGAAACTATTTGGTATTGTTTCTTCCTGGAATATGCTGATAATGACCATATTGAAGAAAGTCAAACTTTATTGTGTTTTTTTTACACCACTGAAGTTATTTCTCTGCAAGTCATAAACCCTTACCTTGAAGTCACAGGTTTGCTGGGAGAGAAGATAGTGAATGTTAATATAACGTTGAAAATGTTTGACCGTGAGCTCAAGGAAATCTGTTACATTTTAATTCTGTATATTTGTTGCAGCTATGAGTTTGTGAAATACCTTCGACAATATATAAATAATACTGTGGGATCTGTGATTGAAGAAGAAACAGAAAAATGTACTTCTGCTCAAAATCAGGGTGAAGTATCTGGCTATGACACGCTTGTCCAACGTGTTACGAAGAAGACCCGTGAATCAAAAGAGTGAGTATTTACATGTAATTCACATTTTTGTTTCTTCTTGGTCTTTGTCTTCCTTTCTCCTTTCCAGAACTTGTTTTGAAAAAATAAATGCTGAACCAATGGGTAACAAAAGTGATTCCTTGCCTTTCAAAAATTAGTGCTAAGCAATTAGATATTCCCACCTTACATTGCAATTTGTCATGCTTCGTCTCGCGCTGGAATTAAGATTATGAACTATTGCACAAAAAGATCGGTAGCACATCTGTGAAGTTTTTGAGGTATCTAGGACTGGAGTTGGGCAGGGGTAAGATTTGAGAGAGGAATCACTACTTCATATACAAATTAAATTCAGTTGTGATATGGAAGTTTGCCTAAAAGAAAAATTTGTTTTATCAGGTATTAAAGTTTGACAATTTCCTTAGATATAAATAGAGAATCTGCATGACAATGTTGTTTTCTAAAGAAAGTAATATAAATTAGAATACTTGTGTATTTTTTTAAGATTGCTTCCTTGGGATCTAGCCAGATGTCCTGTGAGAGTAGTATGTTTAGTCAGATCTGCTTTTGTTTACTAGTTTAAAAATTGAAGTTTGAGCTATCTTGCTTTGTATTTTAGTGTACATGCAAAGATATTTCTGCAGTGCAGTCTGTGTACTGTAGAATTGGTATGTGGACCAACTGAGTATAGCTATCTAAGATTCTTTGACTCAGACTGTCAGATTGCCAGAAATCTCTAGTTGTGCAAAACCGTATATCAGCATATTACAGGGTCTATTGTCCAGATTAATTGGCTTTGACCACCGTATTTAGTAAAGAAGCCTTAAAAAGAAAAACCTCTGTGAGTACCGGTTAAATTCTTTTTCATCTCTTCCCTACTAACTTTATTCACCTTCCTGTGGACATTAAAATAACTTTTATTTGGAATACAGAGGCTGGTACCTCTCTTGCTGAATTTTCATGCTTTGGATTTCAAAGGATTTGCATAGACAGATAATTGCCATGATTCTTTAAAGCGGTGGTCAGTAGTACTTACAAAATGGATTTTAGTATATACAGCTGTTACTTCCAGAAAATATGTAATACTTCAAAAGTTTAGTGTATGCGTCACATAATTTTTGGAATTCCTGTACAAAATCTAACTGCATCATAATGCTTAAAGCAGTTCTAAAAGTTTTGTTTCTTTAATTAAAACAGACAGTATACTTTTGTCATCATAGTGAATCAGGTCCTTGCCTCTCTATTTTTAATTGTCATAGAGAGCCATGATGAGGGCTTTACTGAGGTTGAACCATTACAATGTGAAAACAATGACATTAAAGTGAGCATCTGAAATGGTGAATGTTGAAAAATGAAAAACAACCAATCTCTCCCCCTACTGTTTTAGTAGCAGTGGTCATTTTTATGTGTTGCAGAGGAAGCAAACAAAAAAAGACAATTTTTGCTCATTTTAGCCACTAAAATGTTTTTATACACTACTTCAGCTGAACTATTTTTTTCCACTCATTTTTATTGGACAATCTTAACATCTCCATCTCTCTTTTTAGTGGAACTAGGATTTTACTGTGATGCCTATTGTTTACTATGTGTTCTGAATAAGAAAGGAATTAAAAAATAGTGTATGTTTCTATTCCAGAAGATTTTATTTTGTATTTGTTTTCAGAAGGTTTCTTATCTAGAAGTACACAGAAATATGTTTTATGACCCATGCTTTTATAGGGTCCTTTTCTTGTCACCTGTCTGCATGCATACTGAACTCTGATCGAGCATTATTGGGTGTCACTGTTATGGTCTTGATATCATTTCAGGATCATTCAAAGTCCCAGTTTTGTTCATTGCAATTACTCATTTTCTGTGGTAGGTAGTATGCTTAAAGGTATTTATGGAGAAAAAAGTATTAAGGAATTTAACTCCTTAGTGATACATTCTGTATTTTCATAGTACAGTCATTTATGTTAGAAGGCAGTTCTTGATCAGCTATGCTTGGCTTTTATTTTCACCTAGAAAATAGATGTTAGGATGACTGTTTTTCAAATTATGCTGTTTGTGTCTTTTTGTTTTGAGGATCAGGACCTTAGGCTTCTTGTGCTCGTTAAAGTTTGTAGAAGAAGCTCCAGTGAACTAAATATGTCTGTATCTTATATTTTTAATTTGAGAGGTAGGAGGATATTAAAGCACAATGCTAATTTATATCTTTGGTGACTGTAAAATAAGAAATAGTAGCCTTAAAGTAAAAAATAATTTGAAATAAAATATCAACATTTTACAATAGGATGTTTTTCTGAAGCAGCTTTTATTTTTAATTGCTTCCTTGTGGATATTATTATTCAATTTATGTAACTTAGAAAAACCCTGGTTTTGTTGAAAGAAAATTATTTTGTGTGTACGACCTGTACTCAAGAACTTGAATCAGGATGATATGTTCTCTTCTATTGGTTCTGCTCGAGGCTTATAGCAGAAGAAAAATTGGATGTCGAACTTGAAGAAACATAAACAGTAACAAGGATGAGAACTGGCCTGTTTTCTCAGGGACAGATTCTCCCTTCTGGTGGATTCGCATTGTTCTTTCTTAAGAACCTTCCAGAACAGGATTATGTTAGTGGTATTTCATTGAGTGGTTTTAGACGGGTAAAAAGGAATTCTATTATAATTTTAAAATAACATTACCTGAAACATTTAAGGTACATACATGGTTTGCTCATTTTGGATTTGCATTTGGTTTTCATTCATTTCTGTAAATTCAGTGAGTTCGGGTCTAAGTAGCATTATGCCATATTCAGTTATTGAAGATGTAGTGATTTTTTTTTTTAATTAGTGATTTTTATGCTCTTTAATACTAAAATCATCTTTACTTTGAAGATACAGGGAAATGATGCATGCCTTGAAGAATGTCATGATGGTTGTGGTAGAATCTTTGATTAACAAGTTTGAAGAAGATCGGATGCGTAATAAGGAGCTGGATAGTAAAACAAAGAAAGAACGTCAGAGTGGCTATTATACAGACAACTGTTCTGACAGTGACTCCTCGTTCAACCAAGTACAATGTGTTTTCTCTCTCTGTTTACGAAATAAGCATGGTACTGCAAAATTGTTAAGTTTCTGTCAGTGGAGATTGAGAAGCAGCCGTAGAAAAAGATTCATTCTTTCTATCTTTGATATATCCTTAAACAAATTAATTGCCTTTCTTTCACTCTCAAGTACTAAGCTTATACTAGCTGTCTAACCTTTAGACAGCATATGCTGGATGAGATGGATATGATGCCCCTATGCTCTAAAATACCTATGCAAGTACTGCATAGAAAAAGATAAAATAATGGTAAAAGCAATACATCATCTAACTTATTGTGATTTCACTTTCGGAGCCAAGTAATGTGCAGTTCATTTGCAGACTACTGCATTGTGCTATATTACTTACTGAATGAATTATTATAAGGGGTTTTATGAAGATACAGGAAACTTTTAAGTAAAGCAAAGCAAAATATGTAACAAGAATTTTGTTGCTGTAAACTTAACTTTGGGAAAACGGCAGAAAACATTTAGAATGTTGACTTTAATGTTAAATTAGTTGTTGTGGTTTAACCCCAGTCGGGAACTAAGCAACACACAGCTGCTCGTTCATTCCCCCCCCCCGCCCCGCCCGCCGGTGGGATGGGGGGGGGAGGT
>NW_008824982.1:3851819-3865550 GCF_000699105.1 Pygoscelis adeliae
AAGCTGGAAAGTCCTTGACTTAGTATAAACGCTGCTTAGCAACAACTAAAACTTCAGTGTATTATCACATTATTCTCATGCCAAATCCAAAACCCAGCACTGTACCAGGTACTAGGAAGAAAATTAACTCTATCCCAGCCGAAAGCAGGGCATTAGTATAAATGCTGAAGTCCTAATTATTAAAAGTAAGTTAGATATCAGAAAGACTGATGATTTTAATCTTCTGCTGTTCAGTTTAATAATATATTCTAATGGTAATTTTATAATATGTATTACAGAGTTACACGTTCATGAGTCAAGAACAGTTGCAGCTGCTTGTAGAAAGGCTTGACCCTATTCAGCCTAAGGAAGTAAGTTTCAAAGAAGAAATAAAATGTTAATACAAATGAATGTTTATGGCATATTGGAAAACAGACTGTATGTACATAAGAGTTCATATGTACGTAAGTGGAATCTTGTCTTTGTTGGTTCATATATCTTGGCTTCAGTGCAGCAACTGCTCTGCAGTGCAGTATTTCATTGTTCATAACCATCTGGTTCAAAAGCTAGTGTTGCAGCAAGTATTTTATTTTTTTTGTTAGGAGTTTATTGCTATAGATGGGCATTTTTAGTTTGGAAAAAGTTGTTCTGTGAGAAATAAAATTACTGAATCTTATATTCCTGTATACGTGCCCCTTGCCCTTCTTGGTAACTTCCGTGTTGTCCTTTGTGTTACCCGTATCAGAAGAGAGAGATGCCTGCTGATTTGCCAACAAGCTACTGCCAGATGGAATATATAAAGTCCAAGTTAGGTTTACCTTCCTGTCAGTGGCAGTACTAATTCGGGTCTCTAACAACCAATCAGCACCAGCTGCTGATATTTTTGAAGCTTGGAGAAACATCATTTTGAGAGTGCTGTCTCAGTAAGATTTGTTTGGGATTGTCTGGCAGTTAAAAAAGGCATGGTAGATGGTAACTGGTATAAACATTGTGATTGAGTTTTCTTAGGTAAAAAGTCTGATGCTATTAAATATTGTTTCAGCTTGTTTCAGTAATATGAAATAAATTTCTAGAGATTGTCTACAAATAGAACCAAAAAAAGTTATTTGAAATTATTTAGATTATAATGCTGATGAAAATTCAGCAGTAAAACAGTGTCTAGTAACTCTCCACTTTCCCTTACTGACTTTTTAGAGAGCTGCTAGCCACATTTGTAGTATTTGGTGATAATTTCCTATATTCCCTGATAAAAGAATATTTGATTACAAGCAGAAAGTAGAACATAATCCTTGCATCCAGTATTAAAAACCTATATAAAATGGTTTTGTTGCTTCTTCAAATATATGTTTGGGTTTTTTTTTCTCAGTGATGTAGTATTTTGTCTAAATCACCAGTAGCAGAAGATAAGTATTCTGGAATTCCTTATCAGTTCTACAGCCAGGTCCTGTTCCTTCCTTCAAACTATATTGTAAATTACGTATTTGAGAGGTTGCTGTGAACGGATTTGTGGTGTTTATCTTTTGGACCACTTCAGGTTCGCCAAGAAGCATTGCAGACACTGTGCTTTGCCCCTCCCTCTGATATACTGAACTCTGAGAGTTGGCCAAATCTGCGTAAGCATCTAACAACGTCTCTGTCAGATCCCGATGCAACATTCAGTGTAAGCTAATGTTCTGTATTTCATTATCAGATGTGTACCCTTAGTAGAGAGTACTGCAGTGGAATAAGAAGTTACATATATATTATGAGTAGTCCAGCAGGGTCCCAAGACATTTTATTATTTGTGTATGTATCAGATAAACTCTTTTTGAAGTAGAAGAATTATATGATTCCAGTAGGTCTTGATTTAAAGGATTACAACAGGATTTCAATAGGATTTTTAGGCTGGAGTACTCATTTACATATCTTTTAATGGGAATGAAGAGGTTTGAATGTCTTTTAGCAAACAGACGTAAAAAAAAATTGACAAAACTCTTCCGTAAAACTTGTTATGTTAATATTTCCTATTTAAGTCAGGTATATGCTCCATGATGATAAGAAAATGATACATAGTAATATTACACAGGCACTGATGGGGAAAAAAAAAAGGCAGCTGCTTAAACTGCTTTTAGATTATTTATTATGCCAATTAAAGTTGCCCCAGCTGCTGTCATGTATTTCTCTTTCAGCTTAGAAGGTCCACAATTTCTTTTGAAACAGTGCTAGTTATAAGTCATTGGTACCTTTAATGACATAAAAACATTAATGTTATTGGAAAAGTACAGTAATATTCCCTGGTCTGCTTCTTTGTATCTCAGTGAGGCTTTGCATTGGTGCTGTCAGTTAAAGTATCTGAATAAAATTTCCTTCGGACTGTAGGTTTCTGTCGTCACAAACTGTATATTTTTGTAAAATATGCTTCATATCTGTAGAGATATCTGAGCAATATGTAATATTAAGAGTAATGCCACTACATATTGATTATTGTGCAATAATAATACATAGTTACATGACTCTCTAATACATTGCTTGCTTTTTCTCCCTTAGGAGAAAATTCTTAGGTTCTATGCAAAAACCTTTTCTTCTTCTCCATTTAATATGACAAGAGAAGTCTATACAAGTTTAGGTATGTGCATTTAATTACATTTAAGACTTCATGAGTCATGTAGTTCCTGAAAATCAGTTAACTTTTATAATGAAGCTGTATAATACAGTTTGTTTTGCCACTATTGTCATGGAGGTGAGGCTTTTTTTTTTTTCCTTCTTCTTTAGCAAGGCACTTGGAGTTGTACTTTCTTTCTGGAGAATACTCTCTTCGTATTTCAGCTGGTCTGGATGTATCTGACACAGACATAAATTGTTTACTTAAAAAGGTATAAATGAACTTTCCATACCTTTTTTGTCATTACTGAAACATCATGCATTATTTATTTTTTAATTTTAATAATTATGTTTTCAGGTCCGCCTTTTAAATGAGTACCAAAAGGAAGCTCCCTCTTCCTGGATTCGTCATCCAGAAAAGTATGTCACCTTCAAAAACTTGTCACTTGTTTCTTAATTTAATGATTTTTGACATATCATTAGATGCATATAATTTTAGCAAAAGGTTGATTATAGGATGTACAGATGACTGGTCAGTGATAAAGGAGGGAATATAAATAGAGGGTGGGAAAGGTGAAATAGGGAAGTTGCATAGGAGTAGTCATGGGTCATATTAAGCTGCTTACTTAGCTTGAAGTGTTCTAAGTGCTTTTTAACAAAAATAATTTGGATGTTTTACAAAGTAACAAGTGTAATAAAATATGTAATCATGTAGGAGAATACACATGTATGTTGTTACTAGTTTTATTCATCGTAATACAAAGAATTAATATCCTTACAAGATCAAGTTAAAGATAATGTTGTTGATATTTATGATTTATCTGAATGAGGTTTTACCAGAAATTTGTTCCTGAGTATTACTGGTGGAAAGATTTAAGTGATTTTTGTTTTCTGTTCATTTTTTCCTATTTGTGTCATAAGGTACATGGAAGAAGTAGTGGAGAGTACCTTGTCACTTTTGTCAGTAAAACACGAGCCTAATCATCCTGCCTCTCCAGATTTTTTGAGTCCAGTCTACTTCTTAGCTCTGCTAGATATCAAAGCAGTATGGTTTAAAAAGTGGACGGTAAGCAAAAAACCCCAACCCAACAACCCGTAACTTGTTCATGTCTGACATGTATTTTGAAAAATTTGATTATGACTGTTTTTATCATAGACCTATTGTGACCTGATAACAACCTATAATGAGTACTGTAATTAAGGAAGTCTGGGTGTGTTTTTAGGCATTTATGTCCTTTGCCCTTTAACACTACTCTCTTCCTCCATTTCTATTCAGTTACTGGTTTTCATAAAATTTCTGAGAATGGTGCTTTGGGACTTCAGTGCCTTTGTCATAATTGGCTGACAGCCATCAAAGATGCAAATATTTTTCTGGAAGAAGTGATGAGCATGAAAGTACAGTTATGTATATGATATGGTGCACACAACTTGCTAGTCTCCAGTGGACATTACAGCTTTTTGCAGCGTACCATGTATAAACTTGTAACTTAGGATTTACATGGCAATGTCAAAACACTTAGTCTAACATTTCAGCGTAGTTATTGTTTTTCTGTTTATTGCATGTTCTGCTACACATTTTTCTAATGACATAATTTTTTTTGTCATCTTAAATGTACTGCAAACAAAAGGCTCAGTTTAGTATAATGCTGGTTTACACAAGCTGGAGTTCAATGCATTGAATATGTACTGTGCACAGGATCCCTAATAAAACAGAATCGGAGATAATTTCTACTTTTTAATTAAAAAATAAAACTTACATGTTTGAAGTTGACATTAGGTCTTCTTTGTCATTTTAGCATGCGTATTACAGCAGAACAGTGGTACTTAGGCTTTTGGAAAAGAAATATAAATCTTTGGTAAGTATTTCCCAAGGCAAATTACTTGGAACTTGTTCTTGCTTTGCACATTGTGGTTTGAGCATTTTTTTTTTCCTTTTTTCCCTTTTGTCAGAGCTGTTCCATGTTGTTTAGCTAGATGAGCCTTTTTGATTTTAATGTTTTTTTTAAATTTCTCTTTGCTTAAATGAATCATTGTTAAATGCAAAGAAGGGTATGTGACCAGCTCCGAGTAAGGGGAAATTTGGGTGTTTTATAGCAGGTGTTTAATTAGGATTATTAATTCCTTATGTTGCATTCATATTTAGAATTATTTCTGACAACGTATAAAAATAACAAATGGTGCATGAAAAAATATCATAAAAACTCTATGCTGAATTTGGATTTCTGATGGAAAGAGACTAAAAAACCACCGTTGTGTTCTTTTGTGATATAAAGCATTAAGGATTCAAAGTGTTAGCAAAATAAATCAAACTGGGAAAACATCTTTAGTAATGTAGGTGTTAATCCCATCACATACTCTGTATGGGCAGATCTCTTCACCGAGATGGAAGTTGCATTGTTTTCAGTAAGACCAATATAGATGTGAGATCCATTCATATAGACAGGACTTTGGCTATGTTTTGTAAAATCTTGTAATACAAATGAAATGTAATGTAAAATATATGTGACTGATAAAACCTTAAGATGGGAGACAAGGATCCAGACAACTATAAAAGACGTTTGTCTTCTTTTTGTGTATGCATAGAAGAGAGCATAGAATAAAGCATGTTCCATGCAACAAAAAGTTCATAATAGGAAGTCCATGAGCAGGGTAGTCTAATCTAATTTATAAGCATAGAGTAAACATCTGATTAAGTATTTTTTTTATTATGTATGTCTGTATGTTTTATTTACACTTGTGAATAAATCTTAGTGTACATCTTTGTTGAAATGCTATATTTGTGATTAATTTCTAAATCCATGCTGATAATTTTTAAACTTTTATATACATTGATTAGATGATAATGCTATGATAATGATACAACACTTCTGCAAAGAACAGTAATAGCACTGACAGCACCCAACAACCAAACTTACAGTATAGTAAGTGTATTCAAGACAGTTTTTCACGTGTGGAAAATGAAAATCTTCCATAGTCATGACAATATGGCAATCACCGATTGCCATTAACTTCTCAAAATACTTGCATGTTCTCTGTACTCTTTTTCATAGGTTGTCTTAATGCTTACAGAGCTGGTAGTGTGATTATGCAATAGTAATGGCAATGTGTTTTAATAGCCCTGTAAAATTTTGCCTCCTGTTGGTTAGCCCATCCAGAGCACTGAAACATGAGGTAATTGCAGTGAAGTGGATATTTAGGTTCTTGTGTTAAAGGACAGTACTTGGATATAAGAGAGAACGACTTTATTGTAAAATACCAGGTATTTTATTATTTTCTGCTTTTTTCCACAGGTTAATGCAGCTGTCCAGCAATGTCTTGATTACTTTGAATTTTGCAAGGCAGCAGTTAATAAAAATTCCAGAGCCAATGACTTCTCCCAGCAGCATTGTAGTGAGTATCTTTGCATGTCTTGCATTATATCCACATACATCCACATTCTCTAGGTCTTTGAGCATGCTACGTAAAGAGGAAGACATTCTGTCTGTTCCTTTTCTTCCCAAAATATTGTATGGCTATCTTTTGAGAGAACACTAATAGCAGTGGTTAGTTACTTAAGCTGTCTGTCTTTATATACAAAATAATCCACGCATGTTGCAGGTAGTAGCTAGGTACTGTAAACTAAAATAGAGTCAAGTTCTAATTTTTTGGTTTTATTGTTAAAGGTGATAAGCAGAACTTTTCTTACACTGGACGAGAATTGCAGTACGTCTATTTTGTTCATTCACTGTGCCTTTTAGGAAGATTGTTGATCTATAAGCAAGGCCGAAATCTCTTTCCAGTACAGCTGAAAAATAAAAAAGGTAAGGCGAAGGCTGAGGAAAATGGAACCTGTTGAGCAACACTCTATCCATACTTGATATATGTTTCCCCTGCAATATTGTGGACATTATAGGACAACACTCTGTTCAGCAATTCTGTGCTTGGAAGCCTGTCTTAAAAGATGGTAGAGGTAATTTTGAGCATCAACACAGTTTTTTAATCTTTGATGGATGTGGTTGAATAGATTGCTTTTATCCTTACTTTTAATATATTAATTTCACGTTGAAGGAGGGTTGGATTAGTGTGTAAGTGATTCAGTCTTTCTATGTATGAGTAATATCTTCTGTCAAACCACTTGATACAATTGGTTGAAAAAGAGAAATGTCCAGGGACCAAAAGTGATTTTCAGGTGTGAAACAAAATCAGTATTTCAAGCTAATTGCAAATTGAAAACAATTGCTCTGAGCTTAACCTATTAATATAATTAAGGTAAAACAATGGTAGAGGAAAAGGTCGGTACCTGTGGAACAGAGGTATTAATAAGGACAGAAGATATGAAATGGAAAAGCCCTTGGACATCGAGAGGAATCTGCGTATGGCGATACATTGTGCAGGGTTGGCAAATGCAAGTGTGTGAGAACAATTGTAGTGTTCCATTACATTAATATCTTTATTAATTCAGTGTAGAATTCAAAACATTACTGGATACTAATTCTGAGACTTGTATTTTGAAGGTATTTTGTCCCTCAGGTTTGAGGATCAGGACTTAATAGATCCAATGTAGAGCAGTTGTGAGGAAGAAACATCTACTAATGGAGTGCTTTTGTCATTTATGGATTATCTGTATAACACCATTCAAGCAGCGATCCATTGGTGATGGTTGCTTTTTTCTCTCCTCTACAAAAGTAACAATTTCACCATCTGTCTTCTTAATAGCGTCCTTCTCAGCTTCATAGATAACAACCCTTTCCTCACAAATTGTCTGATTTATTAACATAATTACATTAAACTTGGAGCAATAGTTCCCAACCTGCATTTAGCTACCTGTTTGTTGTTTTTGCTTCAGACCTGAGGAAGAATTGTCTGACAGCTTGTCTCTTTTTCCAATTGTTTCACTTAATTGAATAGCAAGGTAATGCTTTTTCCTACAGCCTTGTATATTCAGCATTCTCAATCTTTGGCTGCCATTTGTTTCAGTGGAAGACATGGTAAAATTGCAATTGGCTAAATTGGGAGCAAGATCAAGCCTTGTAAGTTGATCATGAACTACCTTGGTAGAGTCCCAGGGACATGGATGTCCTTTGCTTTATTGGTTGTACGTATGTTGATTTCCTTAATAAAGCAAAGCATTGTTCACATATATTTACAAAATCCATTTTATTTGTAAAATTAAATTTACACTTTAATTTGCAGAGTACTTTCCTCTTTTTTTTTCTTTTTTTTTTTTTTTTTAGATAGTGTATCCATAACCGAGCTCTTGGTATTATTTACTCAGCTTATTTATTACTCTCCAAGTTACCCAAAGACAGCTTTGGCAGCGCATACAGGTAAATGTCTGTTTTTAATATATGCTAATATATATAATTATAATGAGGCATGTGGTAACTTCTTTTGCCGTTTTAATGTAGGTCTGTTATTTGTGCAGATTCTTCTCTTCCCTTCCTCCCTTACCTTTCCTTCTTCCCTCTAACTGTGTTAAATCAGTGCTTAACAAAAGTATAATTCAGAAGCATCTACATAAACCATATAGATATGTTTGTGTAAGTTAAAATATAAACAAATACTTCTTGTGTTCACCAGACAATTATTCTCCAGCAAGTCTTGTTATGGAGATTCTGCAAGTTTTTTGTGATCAAACAGGATGTGCTGCTGAATGTTTATATACGGATGCAGTGATAAAGGCCCTACTTCATCCTGTTCAAAGTTTACTGAGTGGCACAGAGGTTTGTAGTAATCTTCCAAATAATTTTTAAATCTATAGAATATTATCATTTTTCTGTATTTTCTATGTAGAAGATGTATTTAGTCACATGGTAACTTCTGTAGTATTTTTCTACATTAGCTATTACAGTATGCCTTACATAGCGTAGGCTGTCATTATGATTGGTCTGATGAACTTGGTTTTCTTGAAATCTTGTGAATAGTAGCAAAAATTGTGCTGTAGTGAGACCATTCCCTTGGGAAAATCACATCGCTTAATTTTTTTTTTTCTTCCTCCCAACGTTTTTGTGTGTCTCTTGGATATTTCTTGGATGCTTATCTGCTCTACCCGCTATTTAAAAGGCAACCTACTTTTATTCCTTTTTAAATTCAGCTGGCAACTTGAAGTTAAGTGTTCTCAATAATTAGTACAGGTAAAATATGTAATTCTTCATGGAAAATTATTATTTTCTGAATTGGTGAAAGGAAGAGGTTTGGTTTTTTTTTTTTTTTTATACATTTCTATAAGAATTGTAAAAAACCTTGGGAAACATTATCTACCTGTAGGTACTTGGAAGTCTAGTTATAGTTTCAGCCTGTCCTGTTTTTGTTTTGACTGAGATGATTTAATTGATCTAGGTGACTGTAAGTCTCAAGACAGAGAGGCTGAAGGTCTGAAATGCCCGTGGAGGAGCCTGAACTGTCCTACATAAAGAGACTTTGAGAGAAATTAATGGCTGAGAAGTTTTGAATTTACTTCCTGAGACTCATGCTTCCAAAGACAGTCTGGGTTCCTAACTTAAATACCTCATCCAGGTTCTTAAGTTGAATTTTGTCAGTATCCTTCTGATTATTTTTTCAGTGCAGTTTGTTTATTTTTCAGAAAAGACTCATGTTAATTCCTGAAAATATTTTTACCTGTACAAAAATATTCCAATACTATTTTAAAAGTGTGAACAGTTTCCAAGTAAATATTTTAAAGTATGTATTTCTGTAAAGCTTAAAACCATAGTCCTGCGAAAACTTGATCATGTCAATAATTTAGCTCTTCTGTAGGTATCTGTACTGAGTACGGTGGCATTACTTACACATTTTATTATAAGGCTATCTATGGATGCTTTTGCAAGATTAACACTTTAAGTTGTCTTGTTTTTACTGTACATTGCAAAAATTTAGTGCAAATTTTTTCAAGTACAAAAAATGACTGAGCCTGCATATGCTTTGAACACTGACAGTTAAATTTAAAAACAGTACTAAGGCAATACTTCATTGATTTGTTGTGATGGAAGCCTGTGTAATGCCCCAGGCAATCTCTATGGTCACATGGTATCTAAAGCATATACAACTGTCTCTCTTCTTTATTATACATTAGTAGTTAAAAAATAAATTATCTCAACGTTTAGCAGTTCTTCCCTATCTTTTTTTTTGTTTCTGCCATGCTCAGCTGTCTCTCGTAGGTAGCTGAACTCTTAACAAATTGCAAAGCCTCCTGTGACTTAGTAACTGGTCTGTTTAAAAAAAACAGGCCATGTTCAGGAGTATTTAATGCACAGTAGCTGTAGTAGGTTGGTTATGTGTTGTGAGTCTGGAATATGTCGTATTTGTTCTAACGAAGGTACAAATCGTTTTGTATTGCATCTGGCAAACCAATTGCTAGAAAAGGTAGACCAAGTCAGAGTGATCCTCTTCCTCTTTTACAAGAATTTGAACTGATTTTGCTTCCCAACCGAACCATGGCATTTCTTAGACACCCAGGAATCCTAATGCTGGACTCTAATACTGGACCATGCCTATCTCAAAAGGAAGGCTATGGCCACGCATGCATCTTTCTTCAGCTGGGGTTGGGGGGTGGGAGCACTGGAGCTGTATATGGGGCTCCTTGGTTGTACAGTGGGCCTCATGAGCAAACACAATGCTGTTATTTTACATTTGAGCTCTGAATTCACTCGGGTAAGTGCAAGCCTTACTTGCCTTTTAAGCAGGGTAGTATTGTGTATCTGTAATAGAGAGGGAAGGAGAAACTCGGTGGCTATAAGCAGGAGTTGTCAGAATGATCAGTTTGTGGGCAGCAGTATTGACCTTTTGGGCTCTGTAGCCTCTGAGTTGCTGCTGAAGCATAGCTGGTGCAGAACATTGCATTCACATTTTAAATAAACAAAGTACCCTGGTTTTTTGGTTTTTTTGGTGTTGCACAGGAAAGCAAAATAATAACGCACTTGAAGAAACAGTGACAGTACAGTATGTTCCTTTCTTAGAATCCTGAACAATGATACCCAGTAACCTAAAAATAAAAGGTCAGGGAGATTTTTAACCCTCTGTATCACTGAAAATTTTAACTAAAAAAACAAAGTCGAAATGGGTTTTTCTCTTGGGTTACTTTGACCACCGGCATTAATAGTAAATTCCTTAAATTTAAAAGTAGGAAGAGTATTTTCCTCTGTGCACTATATAAAATATAGAGCTACCTGTATATAAAATATAGAGCTAGAGAAGAAGCAGGAGCTGGATTGCATAACATTTTTAAAATAATTTCTCTTGTGAGTCCAGCTGTCCTTGATGAATAACAGAAGAGTGGAAAAGTTTTAAGCAGTGGACTTCAGCTTCAGGAGAGTGGTGCTTTATTCCCCATTCTGACATAATAGATATTTAACAAGTGTTACTGGGAATAGTAATCCCCCCTAGCTCATCTCCCTGTTGACTCCACTCTGTTGTCCCGGACATGGATAGGGGGAAGCTTCCAAAGAGGGCTTCTCACTTTGAAAAGTGTCCTTCTTTCTAAGTACGTTTGTCTATAAGTCCTAGGAATTTGGAGTGTTTCTCAGTCCCTGGGTGAGAAGGTATGCTCTGATTATCTCATGACCAAATTATTGAGGCATACGGACAGGAACAGAGTTTTGGTGAGCATCTTTAGGACACTGCATAAGTCCTGTAGTATTACAGCCGTTGTCTACTGTCAGGCCGTCGGCACATCTCCCCATTACTTCCCCTCCCCTGGGCTTGGCAGCCTGGGCTCAGGGCCAGCATAGGTAATAGTGTTGGTGTACAGCCTTGAAGAGAGCTGTTTGAGAAAGCTCTGCTAGGAGGCTTCAGCAGAGATCCCCCCAGCGATGACTCTACTAGTAAGCCTCAGTGTGGACTCACTCCACGTTCCGCTCAGGAGTGTTTTTTAAGCTCAGATTCTTGTCCTCGTTCCCTGCCTGTACTATGTTGTAGCAGCATGGAAGCCTAGTGTCCCATTGATCTGAACCCCGACCCACAGACATGACTTCTTCACTTGCTTTGCCTCAGACCTGCTTTGTCACTGCTTTTTAAGCAGTCATCAGAAGGGTGACCTTCAGGTTCTGCATACATAAGCCAGACTTGAATAAACAGCTTTCACAAAAGCATTGAATTGAAAACTTTTTTTTTTTCTTTCTTCCAAATAGGTGTATATAAATTGTCTTGAAACCACTTTAATTGATGTAGCTGATATTTTGGCAAGGATTGCTGCTGTAGAAGATGGTCTTTCTCTTCTTCTTTACGGAGAAAATGAAAAAACTGCCAAAGAAGATAGGTAAGAGTGCATTAATGAATAGCATTAGTGAGTAATTTAATGAATTACATTGGTCTTATGAGACTCATTTTCTCTTTTTTCATTTATCTATAACGTGATATGTTTTGTTTATGTTTGGAGTAAAATACCTGATTATCCAGTAAAGTAGTGAGTGTTTTAGAGAATGTATTAGGGAGACATTTATGTGTATAACCAGGTAAAATGACAATTTAAAGAAATACTTTTATTAAGGGAGATTTCCGTGGTTTACTTGTTCTTCTTATTCATGTGAGAGCTTTGCTTTCTCTGAATGTAGTTCTATTATATTCATAGTGCTGCTGTTCAGGCCAAAGGCTTCTTTTTTCTGGTTTTTTTTTTTGTTTGTTTGTTTTTAGAATAAATATTAAAAACCTAGTTTATTGAAAGAATAGATTTAATGTAGCATTCACTTTTCAATACATCTAGTAGAGACAGGTCTTTGTATCAGAAGCTGACATTCGTAACACCGTACCTAATTTAGGATCTGTGTGATCCTCTGGATAGTATATTGTTAGCTGATGCTAAAACCTGAAACAGGGAGGTAAAATTGAGACTAGCCTTTACAAATATCTAAAATGCAGGTCATGAAAATGTATGGAATGTGTGTCTTTGAAGTGGAGAAATCTCAGAAGTTGCATATGTTTTTAAGGGGGGTTGGAAGTAAAAGATAGTATTTTGGAGAAAGAGTTGTCCTTTGCATTGCAAGCCTAGAAGACTTCGGAACGAGATCTCAGTTAGGAAAAAGGAAGAAGGACAAATTTTGCCTTGTAGTGATGTCCTTAACACTGATTAAGCAGAAGCTAAAATGATTGTCTTGTTACTCTTCCCAACTGGTCTCCTGTAAAACACACAGTCTGTGTAGTGGATGGCTATGAACGGAAGACAATGGATGCATTTTTGCTTTATGTAGACCTGTAGCCAAAGTAAAATCACTTGCTGTACATTTCTCTTCTTCTGACTGGTGTAACAAGTTATAATATGGTTGGCCCCTCCATAGTGGGTCATAGTTTCTTTCCATAGTTTCTTTTCCCCTAGAAAAAATTAAATAAGTTTAGTCAGAGGATTTGTTTCAAGGCTTATTTATGACTACAAAACAACATTTTAAAAGTGTTATTTTATTTCTAGTCCTACAGCTGTTCATGTAATTGTTCAGTTTACAAAGAAACTTCTTCATGACGACATTTCACTTTTATCTGGATCCAAGATTTTGCCAGTTGTTAAAGGAGCTTTCATTTTTGTATGTCGTCAGATGTACAGAACTTGTGAAGGCCTGCAGATGGTAATTCCTTATGGCTTGCATGAATCTATCGGAGAGGCCTGGAAAAAGGTAGATCTTACTTTGGATTGGGAAGATTGGAAAAAATCTTTCTGTAAGACGTTCAGCTTATATAATAATTGTTTTTTGCTTCAGGTTGCTTATATTTAAGTAGTGAGATAATGCTTGGAATTGTTCTAAAAATGAAGTTCTACTTCTCAACCTTTCCTTCTGTATGTGAACCTAGCAGAAGCTTAGTTTGAGACTTCGGTGCCTTAAGATTAAACCAGGAACTCTCAAGATGCATTGATAGCCCTATCATTCATAGATCAACTGCTTTCTAAACATTGTCCTTGATGCTAGAGGTCACCTGATGTTATGATAGCAAGTGTCTGCCACAGATCTGGTCTTCACTCTTGGTTTGGGATATTTTGAAAGGAAAAACTCATGAGATATGGTCTTAGTAAATTTTAGGTTAAATTAGTTTGTTTCTTTGGGAGATGTGGAGGAAAAAAGGAGATTCCAAATATTTGACTTAAATAGTTAGATGCCATTGAAATATTCTCAAGAGATCATAATGAGAAGTGCCAGGCAGGAGTTCTTGTCTTGCCTGTGTACTTGGTGTCATGGTTTAACCTCAGTCAGCAACTGAGCACCACACAGCTGC
>NW_008824982.1:3865661-3869138 GCF_000699105.1 Pygoscelis adeliae
TAAGAATAATAATAATAATAATATACAAGGCAAGTGATGCACAGTGCAATTGCTCACCACCCACCGACCGATGCCCAGCCAGTCCCCGAGCCCCGGTCACCCCGGCCAGCTTTCCCCAGTTTATGTACTGAGCATGACGTCCCATGGTATGGAATGTCCCTTTGGCCAGTTTGGGTCAGCTGTCCTGGCTGTGCCCCCTCCCAGCTTCTCGTGCACCTCCAGCCTTCTCAGTCGGCAGAGCATGGGAAGCTGAAAAGTCCTTGACTAGTGTAAGCACTGCTTAGCAACAACTAAAACATCGGTGTGTTATCAACTTTATTCTCATACTGAATCCAAAACCCAGCACTGTACCAGCTACCAGGAGGAAAATTAACTCTGTCCCAGCTGAAACCAGGACACTTGGATATCTTATCAAGTGTAGAGTCTGTACTTCAACTTCAGTTTGATAGCTAGTCTAATGCTTTTCCTGCATGAAAGAGCTTGGGTCCAACAGTTCTGCGTGTTCTGCTTTCTGTTATAAATTTACTGAACAAGGTATATGGATCTCTGCTTTATTCACTAAACTTTTCTATTTTCGTTGTTCTGATAGCCATATGCAGTGTGAAAATTCTTATCTATTACTATAAAAATTTAGTTAAGATGGAAAAAAGACAGCAGATGCTGCAAGAGCAGTTTTCAAAAAGTTCACAGTGAAGTAAAATTCAAACAAGTGTTTGAATCATTAAAATAACATCGGCAGCATTGAGGTAAGGGTAGCATACAAAGCTTCAGTTTTGGCTTCCAGCTAAATTGAAAGCATATTTAAACTATACGTATTAGAACTCTTAGTGGAAAACCAAAATTTAGCTGTGTTGTTTCACTTTATACTGAAAACTGGAACCATGTCTTTTTTTTCCTCCAGTGATCGTAAAATATTTTTTTAGAGAAGGATCAGACCAAGCTGGAAGAAAAAATTGGCTAGAAACCTAAAGATTCTTGTTGGAAGCGAGGAAGCAGGAGAGAGATTGAATGCAAGGGAAAGCGAATGGAACAGGCATTCTTCCTGTCAAATGCTGTATGCTTTTATTATGATCAGAAGTTTTAAAAATACAGTCACAATGTAAACTGAAGCAGAAAATATCGGAAAGATAGGACATGAATAGAAGAGAGACTTAAATCACCAGCTTGTGGGTATTTCTCACTGCTTTTATATATGAATATTATCATGAGAGCATACATTTTGATTGAAAATAAAATATAGTATTACTTACAATCATAATTATATCACAGTAAACTGTTTCTCATCAAAGAATGTTGGGTTTGAAACTTACAGTCTTCCTTTCATTGAGAACTTCAGGATTTTATTGGATTAAGGAGTTTAGTTCACTTGAATCATGCTGTAATTTACATAACTCAACAATCTGTCTGTCTTTATGTGCTTTCCTACTGTGTAACTAGTCAGTCTTACTTGAACTAACCTGTTACTCTATTTAATGTTTATCACAGGCAGACTGTTATATGCTTTTGATGGGCCTTTCCAGTTATTTGCTCTAAAGCACCACAGCGTTTGCACATGCACAAAAGACTTCTTTGCACATTAAAATGCCTTATTATGGTACAGAACATCACTTAGACAAATTGTTTTGACAAATACAAGATAAGTAGGCTGAATGTGTCAAGTTTAAAAAAAATCATGAAACATTTAACTGACAAAATGCCATTTCTTCACATCACTTTGGAGGTCAATTTGGGACTGAAGTGGAATCTACATATTCAGGACTTCAGGAATCGACAAGTTAGTACAGGAAGGTCACATTTTTAACTCTGCCATCTTGATTACTTTTTAAATTATTTTCTGTCATTGTTCAGTTTTAAAATGTCTGCCGTTTATAAAACATTGTACCATTTATAGTGTAGCAAAAATGGTGGACTTTAGTGGACTCTATCCAAGCAGTAGTTACAATTTTTTAATGGATAGACTGGTAATTTGTTTCCTCCTATTTTACACATCTCCTGGAGTTTTAAGACTGATGGAGAAACAATTTTTTTCTTGGCACATTCTCCTGGAATTCTGGGACAGAATTTGTACAGATGATAATAAAAGGGGAACCTAATAGAGCCAGGACAACTGACTAGTTTAATAGAGGAATCTTTTATGGATTTATTAGATCATGTTTATAAGAGAGTAAATTAATGACTGCTCACTTTCATTTGAATGGTGCAATATGCTTTTTATCCCTAGAAACATAAAACAGCTTAAATCATTCATCTTAAATATACAGTGTTGTTCACACCAATTATTTTCAAATATCATTTAAATTAGAAACTCCATCAAATATAAAAATGTGTATATATATCTATGTCTGTAGCTCTAATTATATCCATACTGATATAAATAAGTTTATATAATTTATAAATAAAAATTGGCAGCATTACTTAATAAATTTGATATTGAGTTGTTGACTCCAGAGGCTGTTATTTCAGGTACCTGTGACAGAAGTTTTAAAAATTTTTTTTATTGCCGATTTTTTGCTTTGGGAGTCTCCAGTTAAAAAATAAGAAGAAAGAGTTTTTTATTTTAAGAATTTTAATTAAAATGTTAAAAATGTACTAGCTTTAAAATGGTTTATACCCAAGAAAAAAATAAAAAATAAGCTTTTCTGGAAAAAAAATGTAGTGAAATAGTGTATTCTGTGCCAAAGGCTAGACTACAACCAGATCACTGTTATTTTTTTAATATGTAACAAGAGAATGAGCAAGATCTGGAGTTTAAAAATGGTGTAAATAAACAGTAAGGAGGTATTTATTTATTTATTTTTATTTCACAGATGAGTTTGCTTTCAGAAAGAGTACCCACTCCTGTAACTGGTGCAGACTCGACTTCATCAATAAGTCTAGAGTCAAAAAACATGTAAGTTGATGCTCAATTTATGCACATGCACAAATATGAACACATACTGCTACTTTATCCACAACTGAGGCATCATATAACCCTGTGCTTTTTTGCCAAAAGCATAGGGGTAGGTAGAGGGAGTGAAGTCATCCTAGCATAGGTCTCAGTAGAATTAAAAAATTGTTCTTGCGGGTCAACCAGGGCATCAGGCCCAGCCAGCACGGGTTCATGAGAGGCAGGTCCTGCTTGACCAACCTGATCTCCTTCTATGACCAGGTGACCCGCCTAGTGGACGAGGGAAAGGCTGTGGATGTGGTCTACCTGGACTTCAGTAAGGCATTTGACACCGTCTCCCACAGCATTCTCCTAGGGAAGCTGGTGGCTCACGGCTTAGACAGGTGTACTCTGCGCTGGGTAAAAAACTGGCTGGACGGCTGGGCCCAGAGAATTGTGGTGAATGGAGTGAAATCCAGTTGGCGGCCGGTCATGAGCGGTGTTCCCCAGGGCTCAGTTTTGGGGCCGGTCTTGTTCAATATCATTATCAATGATCTGGACGAGGGGATGGAGTGCACCCTCAGTAAGTTTGCAGATGACACCAAGTTGGG
>NW_008824982.1:3869503-3888548 GCF_000699105.1 Pygoscelis adeliae
AGGCTGGTGAGGGGTCTGGAGAACAAGCCTTATGAGGAGCGGCTGAGGGAACTGGAGTTGTTTAGCCTGGAGAAAAGGAGGCTGAGGGGAGACCTCATTGCTCTCTACAACTACCTGAAAGGAGGCTGTAGCGAGGTGGGTGTTGGTCTCTTCTCCCAAGTAACTAGCGATAGGACGAGAGGAAATGGCCTCAGGTTGCGCCAGGGGAGGTTTAGATTGGACGTGAGGAAAAATGTCTTTACTGAAAGAGTGGTTAAACATTGGGACAGGCTGCCCGGGGAAGTGGTTGAGTCCCCATCCCTGGAAGTATTTAAAAGACGTGTAGATGCGGCGCTTAGGGACATGGTTTAGTGGGCATGGTGGTGTTGGGTTGACGTTTGGACTCGATGATCTTAGAGGTCTTTTCCAACCTTAATGATTCTATGATTCTGTTGTATGATTCTTGACCTTTCAGGACTTTCTTGGCTTACAGAGTTGTGTCTAGTCTATGTAAAATTGTCTTATAGTTGATTCTCTCTAACTACAGAAATCGGTTTGAGGAAAATGTGAATGAGAAAGCATAAAACAAAATAGCTATCAGAGTTTATCTTATGGCTTTGATGTGGTGTTAATTTAAAATGCTGTTCTGCTGAATGGTATCTACACCTTCAAAATATTACGTGGCAAGATTGGCAGCATTCTGGCTGAAAGCCTGATATCTATTATGTGAAAGGCATCCTTCCGTTTATACTAAAACTTGATGTCCCGTTATAGATGTTTGTATGCTTTAAGATGAGAAATATACAAACATTTGTGAGCCTGAAAATTCAGGGTGATGTTGGTGTTAGTGCAGAACCTAGATAATTAAGTAGATTCTTGTTTATACTTTACCGTAGGTTTCATGTATAATTTGCAAAGATACCTCAACGGTTATTACTCTGGTCTTTAGTGGTGGCATGTGAACTGCTTATAGCAATTCAAATCTAGCGGTAAAAAGAAATCTAGGGATGTAGAGCTCTGACTGACGAGGCTGTCGCTAATCACTACCATTGACATAAGCTACAATTTCCTCCTGGCATCCAGATTTTTCATTTAACTATGGAACGAGACATGCTGATATATTTCTGGGTGAAATTTTTGCTTCTGAACATGACATGGCAGGGATTCTGCAGGAGAAGTGATTAAAATTTGAGGTAATGGTTGACTGCTACGAGAAAAGCTGCATGCTGCTTGCTGGTGATAGGAGTCAAAAATGGGAAATGAGAACTAGAGATGAGAATCCAGTAAGCAAATGCTTTTAGAGAAGCAGAATCACAAAAGTCTAGTAATACCTGCAGGGATGGTACCTAGTCAAAGGTGATGTAATTGCTTCACTTTTCTTTTTAGGCCACAGAATGTTTTGTAGGGCAGAGGCTATCATCATACTTTATTCTTGCAATTGGTGTTCCTCCTGTCATGTCCATAGAAAATATTTTCTCTTTACTGCTGTTAGTACATGAAGCTGTTGTGTATATATAGCACCTTATTTTCATAATTCTGTACTAATTTCTAGCAGGACCCTTTATCTCCTCAAACATGAGTTTTTATTAGTTCCTTATAGTGTTTTTACATTGGTGAGAAATTCTGTGCCTGCTTTGCCAATTTGTAACTGCCACATTAATACCTTAAAAGACTTGTCAGATAGTAAGTCATAAGTACATTTAAGGATGGCATGGCTCTTTTGGGTTCCCCATTACATCCTCTTTCTGTTCTGTGTTCCTGTCTAACCTTAGTTTTGCCAGGATGAGTTTGAACATTTGTACAAAATACAGTCTAATACATATTATAACTTTCTCAAATGATTTTTTTGAACTAGAATACAGTAAACATCTAGAGTAAACACAGAGTCCAGTGAATGAAGTGTTGTTGTTTTTCAAAGTTAGAAACTGTAGATTTTCTTTTTTCCCATGCTTTTTTACATATCTTTTTTAATTATTGTTTTGCTACTCTTGCAGTTTGTTATGGGAAGAGACTTTGTTAGATGCCTTGCTAAATTTTTCTGCCACACCCAAAGGACTATTTCTGCTTCATAGTACAGGTGCCATGAATGACTGTGTGAACTTTATGTTCAGCAGTTTATCAAAAAAACTCCAGGTAAGCATTACAGAGTCTGTACAGTTTTTCTTTCTTTTAATGATTATAATAAAAATGAATTTAAAATGTAGCTTATCTTTGATATTGATGCCACACTGATTTAAGTTTGTTGGATGTTACTCATCTTCAGAATGTCAGGCATATATTTAGTTTTTCTGACTTTTTACAGTAAAAAGTTTGAAATGCTAAGCAAAATATTTTTCCTTTTTTTTCTTCTAAGTGCAAATTTTTCTAGACCAAGTTGGTAGGTGGTGTTGAAGTCTAGATACACTAGACAATACTTGAAATGTAACCAAAAATTGGATAATATGCATTTTAGGAGAAAAAACATAATGTTACAGACATCCTACTGAATGTGTGCAAAAAACATAACACCACTAACGTTTTTATTCTTTGCTGATGGTGCATGTCTCAACCATAGTATTTTGCATTTAAATTTTGATGAGATGCTTGACAAAAATGTTTGGTTTGGAATCTGACCCTCGTAAGAGGATAATTATCTATGAACTGTTCAAGACTAACCATACAGTGGATTAAATTCTGTAAACAAGTGTAGGAAAGATCAATATTTAAGAGATCATTTGAGAGTTTCATGCCCTCTGAATAACTAACTATGCTTTTACATTTGTTACTAACAGACAAATGAGTATGAAGAGTTTGGTAATAGAGTGATTGTTACACAAATGGCAACAACACCAACAGGTGCAGTAGCTCTACAGAGTTCAGGTAAATTGAAGAATGATGTTATTATGAAGAGTTACATGCTGTAGTCTTGCACATTAGAAAAAGACGGTGAGAAAGATGTTAAAAAAGATCAGCTGAGTGGAATAATTACTCAGTATTAGCAAAGACTGCTTAAATGTCTATTGATTTCTTCTTGATCGAAATTTATTCTTTCCAATTTTTAAGTCATTCACTTATCTTGATGCAGTGTTGTTTGGGATTTTTTCCTTACGTTATGCAAAATCTTTACCTCATTGGTTTAGGTTTCCAGCAGTTTCCTGTATGTGCATGAAGACATTTATATCTGTTAAAAAATAAGTTGCTAACAATTTGCAAGTGCTTCTTATTGATCTACAGATCAGAATTAATAACTTGATTTCTGTAATTTGTATATACTTTTCCATGGTTACTGACTGCTCAAAGAGTGAGAAACTGCAAAGGCCTGAATGTCATTGGTGCTCTTATACTATAGTGAGATGGAATTGAGATTGTCTGAATTGATGATTCTTCTCATATGTCAACCCATACCACAACGACCCTTCAGATTCATTCTCAGATAACTCAACTGTTGCCACACCAACCAGCGGTCTAGGTAGTCATTATGCTAAAACGAGAATCTTATCAATAAAGTAAAGCTACCGTCTTAAGTTGCTAAGGAAGTCCATGAGGTACAAAAGTTACAAATACTCTCTCTGAGTATCTAGAAGTGGCTGGTGTGTAATAAAAATGACTTAATTGGAAGACTGTCAGAAAGGCAGGAAAATTCTGCCAGTCAAGGAAACTGATTGTTAGTTGCTTATTATTTATGCTTCTGGGATCTTTCAGAAAGCAGGGAGCAGATCTATTTGAGGAGTAACCCATCTGTCCTGTTCAAGGTTCTCAGCCAAGTTCCTTCTTATGGCCCTTGGCGTCAAAGACAAATGGTAGACCAAAGATAATCAGCATTGATTTTTCAACCCTGAGAGGAGGTTGTGTAATGTATGTGAAGTTTGTATTAAGCCTGTAACTTACATTTGGAGATTTCAGAGTTAGATGGCTATCTTTCTCCTTTAATATTTAACATTTTAAATTCAGCTAGGAGTGTTTCTCTTACAAAGATTTTTTCAGTCCTTTTCATTGTGGTACGTTTTCATTTATTAATGAGTTATAGTAAATCTGTATTTTTGAAACCAGAGCCAATGCTAGCTAAGCCTTGATCTGTAGCAGATAACTTGTTAAAGAAGATCAGCAGCTCATTTACGTGGAAGATACATAAAATATGATCCTACTCTAGTATAATAGTCTTTGCAAACTGTTGCTGTAGATTTTAGATTGAATATAAGCAGATCGCTGTAGAAAGGTAGTTTGACTAAAGGATTGGTAATAGCAGGGAGAGTAAACCTCAGGCAGTCTGTCTTGTGAAATCTTAGCCACAGTGTAGAGAATTTTGAGAATCTGAGTTACAATTGTAGTGTAAAGTGTTTTTTAATATGAAAATTGTTTTTCTGGTATTCTTGCCATTCTCATTATTAGAACAAAAATTTGTTTTAGGCTTTATAAAGGCACTTGTAACTGAATTATGGGCTCTTTTGGAGTGTGGAAAAGATGATTTGAGGATAACCCAACCCAAATCTACTCCAGTTGACCCTATTGACCAAAGCTGTCAGAAGGTGAGAAATTACTTAATCTTCTGTATTGACATGCAAAAAAAAACCAGTGGTGTATTTCAGATAGGATGATACGTACATTTCTGTAAATTTTTGTTGTGACTATACCTACTTCTTGGCACGTGGGGCAAAATTAGTACAGTACACCAGTGAAGTGATGACTGATTGAAAGGATTCTTGTGTTGCATGGCAGGTCACAATGCCAAGAATCCATTAAAGTCAATATAAAATAATAAATAACAATCATGACAAAAGTGAAAGTCTTAAAGTACTGGCCATCGGTTCATGTCTCTGATTACTGTGGTAAGATCAGAGAGAGTGACGTGTTTTAGAGTATGCTGTGTCTCTGGATTTTAGAATTATGTGATAATGAAAATATAATTTTCAGAATTGCTTGTACAATTTAATAGATAATACATATTTCACAGACACTACTGCCCTTTTAGATTATATAGACACCTGCCAGGGTTTGCAGTCTTATTTTGGGCAGCTGTATTTATGTCAAGTTCAGCCTACAAAGAAGGATAAGAACAAACTTAAAGTAAATGGCAAATAATTGTTAATGTTTACCTGATTATACTTAACTGATTAACATTCCCTTTTGTCCCCCCCTTTTTTTCTTTCTCTAGTCTTTTCTGTCTCTGATAAACTTGCTCACTTACCCTGCAGTTTTTGAACTCCTGAGTAAACAAGATATACCAAATAAACAAACGTATTCACTCCGCGAAGTACCTACAGATATTATTGTAAGTATAGTTTTTATTTTGAAAGAAAAATAAATACTTCTGTGAAGACATTTTTCCTGAGAAAATGTTACTGTAATAATAGAATAAGTTTTTTGTTCTTACTGAAAGATTTTGAAATTTTCTGCATTTTATATTATATACAGCATGAGGGCAGTATATGCACATATCTCTTCATGTTAACCTAAATTTTCATTTTGAAATCCTAAAGATAATACAAAATTTGATGCCTAATTTAAAGATCATCTTTCCTGGCTTGTGTTAGAATTGTGTTTTTCCATGGAAAAAAAAGTGACATACATAAACACCTCGGTGCATGTGGTTACATGCTGGAAAATGCTGGAAAATATCTATACGTGTATAGATATCTATATATATAGATATGCTTTATATAATATTGCTCTATCACACTATCTGTGGATTTAAACAAAAATTAAAAAAAAAAACCCCAAAACCCTCAGGCTTTCTTAATAGCACAGATGTTTCACACACAGAAAAAATCACTAATTGGAAAGTTACTCATTAAGGCATATTTCAGTCCTAAGAAAAACAGTATTACCATTTCTGTATTCAGTATTATTTTGTATTAGTTCACCCAACTGCAATCCATTAGGTTTTTTTCGCATCTATAAAGCACAGACAAATTTAATCTGTGACCTCGAGTGGCAGTTAAAATCAGTTTTTTTTTCTAATGAGCTAGCACTTTGAATTGCTGTTGTGTTAAAGTGTTTGTTTAGCACAAGCTCTGGATTGGTGGTAGTTTAAGTTGTTTAGATACAGTATATCATAATAGTGTATGTTATGTTTGGAAGGGTTTTTTGTAGTTCTTTTTTGTAATACTGTTTTGATGATTTCAGGAGAAAATGGGATGATAAACTTCATTTTTCCAATCCACTCAATGTTGGTGTGTCCACCAATGGATAGTTCTGTTCAGTCATCAAGTTTTCTGAGGCACTGAGAGCAAGGGAGATAGATGTATGTTGAAGGTGGTACATATTTGAGAGCTTTCAGATTGGGGTAGATATTAAGTAATGATTTTTGTGACTTTTGAAAGCCTATGTTGTTTTGGTTTTTGAGGCACTTCAACGTTTTGATGGAATTCTCTAGATTTCCAGAAATAGCAATACTGATACAATTGTTCAAAGTTCCCTGAACAGTTACAGATGTTTTGAGTGGGATTTGTCTCACTTAACTAATGTGCAACAGTGGGTTTTGTAAGCCTAAATTAGGCATACAATATTATGTAGTTAACAGAAGGGAAATAGTCAGTTCATCTAATGTTAATTTAATATATAATGGCTAAGTCTAAGTACTCAGAAAACTTCTGGGGTTAAGCAGACATACAGATTTGTCATAACCAAGTTTTTGGGCAGTGATTGCAGAAAGCTAAAGGTAAAAGATTTGACCAGATGTAACTATGGTTAGAAAGCAAAGTAAAAGCAGTTTCGGTGCCACTAGAAGATTTGGTTAGAAGACCTAATCGCTTTGTGTGCTTCAATTTTTCTATATTTCTGAATCATGTCACATTGCCACAGAACCTGACCTGTAATATTTATGCTGAACTATATTTGATAATGCACAGCACTTAATCATTTTTCTATGCCCTTTATTTCTTAAATATACAAGATTTAAACATTTTTTCCTCCTTTGTATTTTTGGCTAACTAGTTGCATTGTTGACTGAACAAATTATCAGTTGGGCCTTTACTACTTTTAACTGTTGACTAATCAGGTTTTTATTTTGTGCCATCAGGAAAATTTTTCTTAATACATGCCAGATTTTTTTTTTAACTCTGTTTGCAATATAAAAATATTTTAGAAAATGGAGCAGATGAATCAGGGTCCTTCTGTCTGCCTCCACTCTTCCTTTGAGAGGTTCTACAGTACACATATGCAAGGGACTCTAGCTTGGAAGGTACCCTCCAGATCTGTAGCTTTGAAAGACATGTTAAAGCAGGTGAAATTCTTTTTTTTTTCTTTTGCAGTGATTATGGAGAATCTCATATTTAGATGGTGTATCTTAGGGTATTCAAAGTAGGTGACATTCTACCTGTAATATTTAAACTATGCTCTGTAGTTGAGCAGTGCAGATCTATCTGCACATTTTTCTGATCAGAGCTTGTGTTGGACCTTGTTCTTCATCTTCCTTCCTGATATCCCAAATCAGACCTTGGTCTGCATTCTCAATAGTCCTCTCTCTGTGATTGCTCTTTCTACTCTTTCGCAGGCTCCAAGCTTTGATATATAGATGAGAGAAGGAGGTTGTTGCCAGAGAAATACCTCTTGGCATTTAACTCTTTATATGTGCAAATATCTAAAAAGCCTTGAACCCCAAACAAATCAATTGCTTGCATTACCGATTTTATGAACAGCCTTGAGGTCTGACTTGAATTGTTTTATTGTGAATTTTATTGTGAACATACTATGTGGAAAAAGTGCATTCTTCATGGCCCTCTCCCCTACCGCCCAAACAAAATCTAATAGGGAAAATACAGTTTCACTGTATTTTAAATAAGAATGCATTTTATGAAGACAGTTTACTTCGACAAGTTCTAGATTTTTTTCTGCTACTGGGAGTTTTACTTGTGGTGTTTACTTTTCTCTCTGTGGAAAACCAGGGCTTTAGCTGATTTCATGAAAGTATGGATCCTAACTTTTCTCTCATATCATATTGAAATGACTCATTGGTCTAACCAGTTGAATAATAACTCTGTCTGCTGTCTCTGAGACTATCCTTCTTAAATGTGGAGAAAATAAAAGTTTGGATTTAATCCAGATTAAATAAAGCCTATAAGGACTTTGTTCCTTCTGACCATAGCACAGCAATCTCTCTCTGAGATGATAACATCAGTGAATGCTTTTATGCATTTCTTAGTCTTTTTATGAAATTATTTCTTCAGAAGCAGTTTGGATATGCAGTGAACCAGAGGGGAAGATAATTAGGTTGGATTTGTGGAAGAAGTGGGAAGCAGCCACAGGTCGTTGTCTATTGCGTGAGATGCTATAGGATGAAAGATGTAAGCCTCAACATCCAAGCCAAGCCTTGCTACACTGAGAATAAATGGCCGTGTTCTGAAGCATGTAGTACTAACCAGTGTTAGAAAGAGTATTATACTAAAGGATTTGCTGTTCTTTTCATTAAAATCGATGTATACACATTTCAAACATACAAAAACCAGTTTAACATTTTTGTTGTGGCTTAATACTAAATAAGAACTAGGATACTTGATACATTAGGATCTTTTTGTATGTTTACTGATTTTTTCTTTTTTTAACTGAGGTCCGCCCCCCCCCCCCCCCCCTTCTGCTTTTTTTGATTGTTTGGTTTTTTTTTTTTTTTTTCTTGTTTTTTTTTTTTTTAAATGGGGGCCCCCCCCCCTCCCCTCCTTCTGTATGGTTTCTTTTTGCCATTGACTTTTATGGTGGAAAGCACCTCTTCTTACAGAAATAATTTCAATGTGCATTTTAATAATAGGTTTCATTTTATAGTAAACATCCCTATGAAACTACTATGTGCATAAAATACAAAATCATACATGAGTTTTTTACATTTGTCTTCCTTTGGCAGGATATCATTGACAGGCTTATAATTTTGAATACAGAAGCTAAAATTCATTCTTTATTCAGTTATGAACAATCACATATCTTTGGTCTGAGGTAAGATGCTCATTTTTTATTCTCTGGTCACATTAACTAAATAGGATATAAGATGCTTGGATGTGTTGCTTCTGATAAGATAACTTTGGTTTTTATTATGCATGAAGGTGAAATTCCCCCTTTTTTTTAACATAAGATTAAATGAAAAATGGCCTACAAAATGAGAATAGCAATAAATCTAATCTTACTGCCTGTAAATGGATATATTGTAATATGATAAGCAGTAATAGAAATTGCATATTATTTTGGCTAGTTGATTGAAAAGAACATGTGGTACATCCATTGTGGTACATCCATTGTAGTACATAAAACAAAAATCATACCGAAATACTAAAATAAACAAAGTATTTTTTACCATGTTTATATCAGTTTGGTTTATCTAGTCTCCCTGTACTTAATTTTTTTTTTAAATGTATTGGTTTAATTATCACCAATTTCACCAGAACTTACTTTGAGAAGGAGAGTACCATTTGATCCCAAATATTTCTAGAACCTGAAGGAACACTTAAAATATGCTCACACTCATGCTTATGTTTTGTAATGTTAAGTGCTTTGTAACATTTTAACATAGAAATTAGTTTCTGCATTTTTTTCTGTTCTCCAAATCTGAATACATAAATCCTTGAATTCACATTTTTGTTATGAACATATCTTGTGCAATTGAAATAAAAGATCTGTTGGATTGTACTTCATAGTATGGAAAACTTCGATAACCTTGCTTGGGCAAGATATAGCCCAATTGATTAAGTGCTGCAACGTTAGCTTTCTGCAGCTGTATTTCTACTTTGATATCACAGTAAAATTATTTCATACTATGTATGAATAACCATAAGATACAGTATAATTGGCTGATAAGGATGAGCATGGAGGAGATGAACAGTGGCAGAATTTGGAGTTGGGAGATACATGATTTTGTTGTATAAATCAGAAGTTATAAATGCTGTTTTGGAGGAAATCACTAGTTGGATAGGAATGAGAAGTTCTAAGATGAAATTGAAAGATAAGATGATATTCTTCATTTAGGATTATACTGACTCCATAAAAAGCTTGACAGAACTCCCATTGATTTAGTAAGGGATAAGGGAGAGTGAGGTGTTTTACAGTTTAAAATAATAGTTTGTTTTTAGATTGTGTTCTACCTTTATAAAGTAAAAGAACAGATTTCTCCTACAATGATGTTAGGAACACTTGTAAGGTATAGGCAAAAATTAATTATTCAATCTGATTGCATCAGTGGTTGACTCCCATGCTGTAAGACAGAGACTGGTACACAAATATATGGATCGTGTTGAAGTTGTGTTGAATGCTTACAATATTTTTAGCAAGGCCTATACCCTGTGAAGCAACAGAACTACCCATAACTACACATACAAGCAATGTAACAAGCTCATCTGTAATCACGTAAAAGAAGCTATATTGTTACACAGATAAGATGAGCTTCAGAGTTCACTGTGGCAATGACATTTTCTGCTGGACACTGACAAAGTTAAAAACCAAGTGAAAATCCAGTCAAACTGCCAGATTTCAAGAAAAGATTAAGTAGTATTTTCAGTGTGGAAACCTACTCATAAAAGTGGTAGATATCTTAATAATTAAGTAGTAATCAGATAAAGGAAATTTTTTTAAAACATATAAATATAATTTTCAATAGAGGCTTCGTGTTCTGCAGGGACTTCTGGAATCTCAGTGATACCTAGGACCTCATGTTTAACTTCATTTTTAACAGATTCAGTCTTTTTTTTAATTGTTCAAAAGCCCTATTCCCTTCCCCCCTGCCTTTCATTGCCTTTCCTATAAAAGAAAGGAAGATATAGTTCTAGGGATTTTAATATGGGCCTGTGTATACCACAGATAATGTAAGACTGTGTTTTCTTATTGATTGAATGGCTTTTCATGAGCATGTGGGGCTTGCTGTACAAATGTTTTTTGCAAATAGTAGAGAATTGTCACATATAAGCCTTTTATTATGACTAATTCAACTGCCTGCGCAAAGAGAATTTTTATTATTGCATAGTTATTCAAAGTTCCCTATTAAAATGATACCAAAACTCTGGATCACTCTGGGATTTGTCATGGTTACTGTATTGTTTACAGTATTAAGGCTTGCAAGAAACCCTAGGCAATATTTTCTGAATATGAGAGTTACACAGTTCATTTTAAATACCTTTTGAAACCAAGTTCCATGAGCTTTTCTGTAAGCGCTGCTGACTGCAGACATCTGTGTTCTGTAAAGTGAACCTTGCCTGGTGTAGTTGGTTTGCTCCTTGACCAAATTCCAACAAGAATACCAAATTCAGGAGCAGTTAGATCAAAAAATACCAGATGCTTAACAGATCTGAAAATTTAGAAAGTTAATTAGAAAGAGCAAAAGATCTACATTTCTCTTCGCTGCTATGTAGAAATAAAATATTTGTTTATGATAACTGCAACATTGAAAAACTGAACAGTTATGTGACCAAATGATTTTGGTGAAACATTTGTCTAGAAACATTTTTCTGCTAGACTTAATACCAATAGTACAGCCAAACCCACATTCTTTAATCATTCACAGATTACACAGCCATATACTTTGTTATTTGGTCAAGTATCATTGTACATGTGGCTCACCCAGAGCTGAGTGCTGAACTTCAGATCTGTTTAACTTATAGGTTGTACTCTGAGGTCCTGTAACCCACTTTTATTGTTCAAAAGAGTTACAGATTTGCTTACTTGAATGTTAAGCAACTTCTGCAATTCAGAACTACATTTTTCTTCATGTGTATACTGCGCTTCAGTGACTTAAAATTATTTTGGTTACTAGCTGTGTAACGACATACAAAACTTAAAATATGTAGGTATTTCCACAGTCTGTTTAATCCAAAAAGCACAGGTGTATCTCTTTGTTTTTAGTGTTAATATTGCATTTTCTGGTGGATAACTGTTTTCATTTTGAATAAGTATGAATTCTGAACTATTATTTTGAAGGACAGTCCTGCAGAAGCTCTGCTGTCAACTTTCCTTTTCAAGCTTGCCCACTCTGAAAAGAAGTGTGCATGCAGTAGAAATCAAAGGGAAAACATAGGGAAGCTAGTTATGGTTTTGCATAGCCAATATCTCTCAGTCTATAAAGAAAGCTCCCTAGAGTGCATTCATACAAACTAGGTCCTGTGTGATCAAGGTAAAATATTCAGTTCCACAGCAAGCTATAGCCTACTGCGAATCTGTTTTTTTGTAATTTTTAACTTGGAAGTATCTTAGCCTAGGATTCTTCTTCAGTAGTTTCACAGACACTGATCTGGTATTCCTTTAATTGCAGCTATTGCGTGCTTCTAGGACGAGATTTATTCTCTTGAAGGTCCTTTTCAACTAATTTTTTTAAAAATTATTGTTATTAAAGGGAAACTTTAGGCAAGAAGTTGGAGATAGGAATAGAAAAGTGAAAGTATATAAACAGTTCCTAACTTGTGTATAGAAAGATTTTTCAAACTGTCAGTTCAACTTTCAACTTCAAAGCAGATTTGTACTTATTTAGAAGCAGGAGGTCTCTCCATCAGCCAATATTGGTTGATAAAAGAACACTGAAGGCTGCCTCAGCCACTCTTTTGTACAGCCTGAAAATCTGGGTGCGCAGGAACCGATGCAAATATTCTCAATAGTCTTTCTATTTTGCAAGATTCTGAATTTAAATTGCCATCAGAGCACAAATCCTTGAGAAAGGGACTTCACAGCAGTAATCAAAGTAATAAATTTTTAACATACTAAACACAGAATTTTCTTAATTTAATAATCAGCTTTATTTCTCTGATACAAGTGTACCCATTGATCTTATCTTACAACTTATTGGATGTGAGAAAGACCAATTTTCATAAAGGTGTGACACTAGAGATCTTAACCACCTCCCTTTCAAGGCCAAGCTCTTTGAATCTCTGTAATTTATATTAACAAAGGAATTAAGTAAACAGTGGTAACATAGTTTTTCTTTCAGACTGATGAATTATATGGCATCAAAGCAACTTATCTAGTATTTCAGTACAGTAAATACAGCCACAAGTTGTGAGTTTTTACAGCCTGCCAAGAAAATATATGCATAATATATATTTTCAAAGCCTCTGCCTAAAGCATTATTCCAGCATTTACATATGGCTGTTCTCTCTATTCAGAAACTGAGTTTTCTGTGAATGTTAGTGACACTGTGTTGTTAGCTGGATTAAAGTGTGGCAAAATACCAAATTTTTAGCTTCGATAACCAACCCCTCGTCCATAAAAAGTATCAGTACTCCAAAATAAATTCAAAGATATTCAGTCAGTGTTGGCTTGTGTAAAAAAACAGAAGGAGAAACAGCATTACTGGGAGCAGGAATAGTCTGTGAGCAGTGGGAGAGGGGCTCAGAGTTGGTCTACAGGCAGCTTTGCAAAAATTCCCCTCATTTAATGGAGTACATTTATAACATATACTGGTCCTGGAAAAACGTTTTTTCCTTTTTTTTTTTGTGGATATATGATAATATGGCAGTAATAGGCATCTGAATATTTTAAAGAGGGAAAAAAACCCTCTTTCTTTGGCTACCTTATATATATATATATATGCTACTACAGAATTTTTTTGTTTTTCCCTTTTTTTCCCCAGTGGCTTATTTTGGCCATAAGTCAATAAAACTCCTAAATATTGTGAGGTCAAAAGATCTTTTGTATGTACATTCCGAATCAGAAGAATCTTTGTTAGCCCCACACTTGTTCACTGAAACGCTTCATGCTAGTGGGCGTCAAGCAACAAGGACAGCACTCTGTTCAAGAGTTTGGCTTTCTGCAGGAAAATACCTGGAAAACTCTGAGATTAAAATACTTCTCCTTCAGATGTGCAAATTGGGACTGTTTAATTTTAACGACAAAATGTGCTTGCTTAGCATTAGAGATATCTGAAGATAACCTATTTTGTAGAATCGTAATTTGAACTGCAATGAAAAACGGATTTATTTCAGGCCTGTGTAAGGTAAGGCTGAAAAAGGAGTATTTATTATAGTGCTCTGTGTGAATCTTCTAAATGCATTTATGTTTCTATGGAATTATAGAAAGTGGTAAATACTAGTCTAAGTCACATGTTCATCAATATCAGCCTCAGGATTGCAGAGTTACAGAGCCTGCTACAGATAGAAAAAGAATATTGGCTTGTTATTTTCAGATTTGTATAATAAATATTTTGACATTGTTAAGTAACTTTTTTTTTCTCATATAAAATATCATGGTGAACACGTTTTTTCTTATAATACTTTCTTACTTGCTGAATGGGTGCAGAAGATGATAACGTATCTATTTCTGTTGGCCTACAAAACTAGTAAGGGAAAGATTTAGGAAACAATTTAAATGGCTTATACTATATTGACATCAAAATCAATCAGCATCTTGAAATTTGCCTCAAAGCAGCATGTATTAGTCAAAATTTCATCTCGTGCACTCCACTGAAATCCAGGTGAATGACTTAAATCCTACAGGAGCTGGGAGATGAACAAACATGTGATAGGCAAGAGACAACTTTGTGGGTTTAGGAAATACAGATAATAAACACCCGTGCATTCTTTTCCATTGTGTTTTCATCTGCATTGTAAACACAGCCTCTTATATATAATTGCATTTTAATAATGAGATAGCTTCAGCATATGAAATAATTTGTTCCTTTAATTGTACTTACATTATGTGTGTTGTTAATGAAGAGAATGTGTGATTTTAATGATTGCAACACAATGGAAAGAGCATTAATTATCTTGTTTTCTAAAGGTAGAAGATATGAATCCTGATCATTCTTTTTCCTCAGGTCAACATGCTATTTAGATTTATCCCCTCTTTCTCTTTCTCTTTATTAAAAAGCATTATCAATAGCAGAAGCTTTTTGAAAATATTTGTATATAGTTCTTTAAAATCTCATTCATTATAAATTGAAGCAAGACTTCTTATTTAAAACTGGTTTTAAGCAAATTCAGTTTCCCCTTTAGAAAACATGGCATTCTTTTACTAGTTTCATGTTTTCTTTTCCGTATTCCTTGCAGAGCCAGAAACAAGGCTGTACCTCTTGCTTTCTGCATATCTTTGTTTTAAATATACTGTCATGGCCCATGAACACTGTTGTCTGATGTCACTGATGAATCTTTTTGATCACTAACATTTGAGTGACTGGCTGGTACATCTACTCTTGCAAAAACATTTACGGCGCTGTTGGCTGGATGTACTCGATGATACATGGACTCGATGATCTTAGAGGTCTCTTCCAACCTTAATGATTCTATGATTCTATGATTCTGCTGAAGAAACCCTTCTCATGCCCCATCCTGTGGCATTCAACACCCTTGTGTCTTTGTGAGTGGATGAAAGCCACGTTCATAGAGTTCCTCCTCTCCAGGGGAGGGAGGAGTATGGCGAGAGAGGGGAGGAATTGAGCCTGACGGTGTTTATTTCTTTCTCCGAATCTACCAGATTTGAATTCTTTTGATGGAAGCGTGAAATGCTACGTAGTCCTCCAGTTATTTCCTACCAAACCTTTTTCAATTAAATAAGGAGAATTGATTGAGTTAATAATGAATTAATGACCCATTTTCTATTCTTTTAAGTGTGTTTTGTATTAAGTAAGTGATACACAGTTCTTTGGAAACAAACCTCTTCCTTCCAAGTGTGCATGCTGGATGTGTGTGAGGGAAAAGATTTCTGCAGTAGTGGTCACTGGACAGTGCATGTGTCCTGTAAATCTTTGAGCCCTGTTTAATAATCCAAAGGTAAAAGAGGACAGAGTCTACATTAGTAGTGATGGGGATTTGCAACAGGATTATGTTGGCATGCTTCCACATCATGTAGTTATACAGTTAATTCAGTTTTTTTGTTAGTTTATGTGTTAATAGAAGTTTGTTAGGTTTATTAATTTAAAACAATTTATAAATAATAAAATAGGAAGAGCAGATTCTATGACAGGATTATGTCACTTATTTGTTTGGGTTTTTTTTCTTTACTTCACTGAGGGAAATTAAAACGCTTCACCTCCTGCAATTTAAAATCTGCTTCACTTCTGAGTCCTCTAGGCTGGCAAGTGATGCTCATGAAAAGCATTTTTATTTAGCTAGGGAAACTCTTTTACCATTAGCAATCACATTACATGTGATCTGTAAGTACATTGGGTAGCTAAAGTGCTGTAGGTGCTCTTTTGAAAATCTTTTCATGTGGAAAACATCATAAGGAATACATCAGTCCCTTAGCTTTCTTACTGGGAGAAACAAGGTTGCCCTGAGGTAGTAGCTTCCAGAGCCCCACCCCAGGCATCGGAGGTGTAACTCAGGGTATTGATAAACACTCTGTATCCAGCAGATCTCATATTTTTCAAAACCACTATGAGCATTGCCTTCAGTGGGACAATTAAAAGCTTTTAGAAAGACTACATGCAGAGGCACATTCTCCCTGCTTATTACTAATGTCCTTTGCTCAGTCTGCAAAGGCAGCATGCAAAGCTTTGCGTGGCTGAAGCTTCCAAGTGCCCCTTGTGTTCCAACGCTGACTAGGTAACTTTTGGCTTCTTTTTTTTTTTTTGCTAGACATTTGCCTTTGTCTACTGGTCTGGCACACTTCATAGTAGTTGCCACTCGCTGTTTGGATCAGTGTTCTCATTGGAGCTCAGGCCATTACTCAAAGCATAATAAAGAATAAATCAAATTGGTAATGTAGGCTCTGATGTTAAATGTTTTGAGGCTGTCCCCCATGATGACGACACTGGAATTATTTAATGAAATTTTGCTTTGGGTTTCTCTGTTACTATACATACTCATTTAGCAAGAAGGAGGTCCTGCTACTGCAAAGAGGTTCCAGTCCTTGGTTTTTTTGACTTATGTTTTTAATATTGATTCCTGGGAAAGACAGACAGACCTTACCTCGTCCCATAGCTGAGCTCTCTACAAATGTCGTGCTGTTTATTTTGCACTGGCCTGAATCAGCCATGCCTGTATCTATAGAAGGCAGTAACGGCAAGCCAGAAGAAAACCTTTTACTAAAGACCAGTTTAGCCCACCATTTCGGGGTCACATCACTGGAACACCTTATAGACAGCATAGGTGCAAGCATTTCAGGTTTGGTTAGCCATTGCACACTGCCTGAACACATATATTACTGAGATAAGTTGGAGAAGATCCTGCTTGCTGGTGCTTGATATCAGGTCATTGTGGTGAAGGTCTGCAGCATCTCTCCCTCTTGCAGCTGTGATGACTTTTCTGCTTTGTTGAGTAGGAGAGGGGTGATGTTTCTAATTAAAAAGAAAAAAAAAAAAGTCTTGTCCTTCTCCCTTCTTTGTTTGTTTGTGTTTTCTCTTTTTTTCTGGACAAATGTCCCTGCCCACGGCAGGGTGGTTGGACTAGATGACCTTTAGAGGTCCCTTCCAACCCAAACTATTCTATGATTCTATGAGATTGCAGTAGAGGTTACTTTGGGTGTGTCGGTTTCTTTTTTCCCTATGGTGGATGGACTTCTGCTTATAGCATGAAATTTTATCTTCTTTTGCTAGGACTATGTACTAGCTGGGACGGAGTTAATTTTCTTCATAGCAGCCCACATGGTGCTGTGTTTTGGATTTGGAACTAAAACAGTGTTGACAACACACAGGTGTTTTGGCTGACACTGTGCAAGCACTGCTCAGCAACAGGGCTTTCTTTTTTTCCTCACTCCCTAGCAAGTGGGCTAGGGGTGTGCAAGAGGCTGGGAATGAACGGAGCTGGGACAGCTGACCCGAATTGACCGGAGGGATGTTCCATACCATATAACATCACTGTGGGTGTGGGAGGTTGGTCTTGCAGGTAGCCATTGCCCGGAGACTGGCTAGGCATTGGTCTGCGTGTGGGAGGTGGGGAGTGAGTGAGCAACTGGGTGAGTGCTTAGTTGCTGGCTGGTGTCAACCCACCACAGACTATTACAGCTACTGTATCCAAGAACAGTGTTTTGCATCTTTCACTGCCAGCTGAGCATTTGCAGGCATCCCTGAAGTGAGGACAGAGCATCAGATTGGCTTTGGAAAGAACACGTTATGAAAGTAAGGAAGAATAGTCTATGGGAGTGTAGTGGGAACTGCAGAAAACTAGAATTGGGTTTACCATAATAAAGGTGGTGTTTGAGGGATGTGTGATTTGAAGTTGGGGAAAAAAAAAAGACAACTGAGAAAATGGGAGTATGGGGAACATCATGTTATTTTGTGTTCTTAAAAGGAACTCGTAGGAAAAATATTGAGAAATGTGATAATGAGCTATCCTCTCAATGGGTATTTTTAGCACGGAGAAATTCATAAGAGGTTTAATTATATTATTTTCAGGTGAAAAAATTTAGATAGGCAACATAAAAATTAACAAGGTTTTTTTAGCAGCTAGAATTATTTACTAGCTGTTTTATATCCCATGAAGGACCTTCTGTTCTGCTGTAATTAAAGAAGTCATCATGATTCTACCTACCAAAACCAAGGAAATAGTCAGTTTACATAGGTACACAAGTACTAGTTAGCATGCCTTCTTTCAGACTAGAGATTTCTACAGTGAAGTATTAGTTGTGACATTATAGTTGAAGGGGGAGAATCCAGGGAGCACCCTCCAAGAAAGACAGGGATGACATAGGACAGGAAATGCAGAATTCAGAAACAAAATTACTTACTACTACCATATTTTCACAACTATGATATGTATTTTGATTTTTCTGAATTTCTTTAAAATTACTGTTCTATAAAAGACTGCCTTCAGATAACCTTTTATTTTATCCGTATTGCAGTTTGTTCCTGGGAATATGGTATATCTTATTAGTAGTTTTCACAGAATTATAGAATTGGGATTGAAAGAGAGATTGAAGATTGTGTAGTCCAACTGCTCTGCTCAAAGTGGGTTCGACTAGAGAGCATTACTCAGGGCTGTGTCCAGTCTGGTTTAGAGTATCTCCAAGGCTGGTGATCCTGCAGCATACCTGGGCAACCTGTTCCACTGTTTCACCACCGTCACAGTATGTTAAAATGGAATTTCCTGTGTTTCAATTCATGCCCATTGCCTCTTGTCCTTTCACTGGGTACCACTGAGAAGAGTCTGCTTCCATCTTCTTCAAACCCTCCTCTCAGGTATTTCTACACATGGACAAGATCTGCCCTGAGCTTTCTCTTCTCCAGGCTGTGCAGTCCCAGCTCTCTCAGCTTCTT
>NW_008824982.1:3888559-3890650 GCF_000699105.1 Pygoscelis adeliae
CCCAAGCCCTTAATCATCTTTGTGGCCTTTTGCTGGACCTGCTCCAGTGCGTCCATGTCATTCTTTTACTGGGGAGCCCAGAACTGGACCCAGCACTCCAGATATGACCTCACCAGTACCAAGAGAGGGGAAGGGTCACCTCCCTCACATGACCTTCTGGCAGCGCTCTTCCTTACAGCCCAGGATGCTGTTGGCCTTCAAGGGCATGTTGCTGTCTGATATTCAACCTATTGCCCACCAGGACCCCCAGGTCTTTGCCTGCAAAGCTGCTTTCTAACTGGTCAGTCCCCTGCCTGTACTGATGCATGGGGTTACTCCTTCTCAGGTACAAGATCTTGCATCAAGGCATGTCTTCCAGTTTTCAGCAACATTTAGGTTGGGAATTCTATCTTCTCCTTTAAAAACAAAATTTTAAAATATATCTCAAAAAGATATGCTTTGATTTTATTGTATTATATCTGTCTAGGTTTTATATCTTTTCATAAGCATGCACTCCTTATAGATAGGATATTGAGCTGGGTAGTCTGATCCAATTCTTATGTTCCAAACGCAATTAAAAACAAACAAAAAAGAAAAACTCCACAACCATATTCAAGCATGCTCACAAGTATGCACACTATAAAATGTGATTTTTTTTTTTTTTTTTTTTTTTTTTTTTTTAGTTTCAAACTTTAGTCTCTACATTTATGACTTTGGAAAGTAAAGCAATCCAAATATCTGTACTTCAGTAATGGCATTTTAAAATGGATTTTTCCATGCAGATGAAAATTTCATTTGAATGCCCCAGCAGAGGCTGCTCATGTTATTTTGTCATTTATCCTACCACTATCCCTTCTACCTAATTTTATTTGCTTTTGGTTTGTTTTTTTTTTTTTTTTCCTCTGCCTTGTGTATCAGAGGAGGTGCTTATAAGCATTCTCAGCCATCAGTCTTCTCCCAAGTGGCTTTTAACTGTTGGAAACAGGTTCTTTTGCCATTTAAAGTCATCATACTTAACAGAAGAAATGGTCCATCTTCATAATGGCTTCAGTGCTCTTTTTGTGGATTTTTCTTCTATATAATAATGAAAAAATTTATAGTTGAACTGTCATTTCTTCTGTGATTTAGAAGAGTACGGAGAACAAATCAATGTCAGGAAATAGTTAACGTAAAATAAATAAAACTTGAAGAGTTTTTGAAACTGAACAGATCAAGTTATATTAAAAGCAACAGGGGGAAAAAAAAAAAAAAAGAAAAAGACATGTTATCATCTTGACTATTTAATCCTTGGCCACAATTGTGTGAATTTGCAGGTGTTAAATTATCCAGAGAATGGCTTGCAAATTTTTGCTATTGTCAGTAGAAGCATATTGGGAATTACATGGAAGGAAATAAGCATTGACTAACAGACTGCAAATTTCAAACAATATGTATTCTCTAGTTCATGTCAAGTCTTATGTGAATGCAAAATATAATGCTGATCAGACTTAATTTGTTGGTTTTGTTACATGTTACATCTTTTATTGTTTTTGAACTGTGTTAAATTTGATTGTACAGAAGTGCTTAAAAGCCTATTTTCTAAAGGAAAGATGTATTTTTTATCTCCCTCCCTTCCCTCCCCCCCTCCTTTGTACAACCTGATTCTGAGTTGCCTTACCAGCCTATTGTGTAATTTCTTAACATTTCACATGGAACGTCTTATTAAGTCTTCTGTGATATAAACTCAAAAGCAGACTGAGCTGACCAGTGAATATTTTCTTCGATTGTTCAGTGCACATGAAAAATCTGTTGGGAGCCATTCCTGTTTGCTCAAGGCTGTGCCGCTTGAGCGGCTAAAAAGGATATAAAAGAGTGTTCCTGACCCAGTTCTGTCTGGGTATTTTTCAGACACTTCAAGTTGGTTTTTTGGTTGGTTTTTTTTTTCCATTTTGAGATCTCATAAACACGTTCGCCTTTGTCTTACTCCTGCGTTACTGGATTCCTGACTGATGGGCTATCATTTCAATGTGTTCTGCTGCAGGTTGTTAAATGTGCTGTGCTGTGAGCTCAATACCCTTTTACTCTTGGAGACTCAGTATAAGGTGTCACAAGTTTTACTAACTGCTCAGCAGG
>NW_008824982.1:3890689-3914170 GCF_000699105.1 Pygoscelis adeliae
AAGTGACTGATGTAAATGTTATTTTAACTATCAAACTTTTCTCCTGAGAACAAATACATGAATACCTTAGTGGCTTTAAGCATACAAATGCTCTCACTCAAGTTGGCTTCTAATGTGCATAAGTTTGTTTACATGCAGGTTTGTCATCAATCTTAAATTATGAAAAGGTACAAAAGTCTTGTTCTTTCTCCCATGTCCACCTTAAAGTGTAAGAAATAAAAAATAGTTTTTTCATTTCTATTTGTGTTAATCTTATTTCTTAAAAAAAGAGTGTAAAATTTGTGGCTGTAAATATGCCCTTTTATTTTTATTTTATATTATTCTTTTATGTTATGTATATAATACCAGATTAGGATATTGTTTTAATACCTATGAATTAAAGGCATCATCAATACTTTGGTTTTTTGGGTTTTGGTTTTTTAAATTTATTTATATCTTGGTCGACTCTCCAACTTCTGTGACTTTCCATTGCTGACTTTTAAATAAAATCACACAATGTATCCTTTCAAAAGGAAAAGTGTATTTTTGGGACAGAAGTGGACAGTCATTTAGTCACAGACATTTTGTCCTTTCTCTCAGCATGCTGAATTTTGAGAACTTTCTCTTACTGTTTGCTATATGGGACCAGTACGGAGTCTAAATCAAACACTATGGGTGAAATCTCAGCAGATATAGGTGGTTGTTATATACCATTTGAGGATGAAACCTACTATTTCATTACTAAGGAAAAAGTTGTAAGAAACTTGGTGTATAAAAACTGATTCTTATTCCTTTTAAAAAATTTTGTACCTTGGGCTACACAGTGACTTCAGACAGCAAGTTGGCTGTGTGTTAACTTATGAATAACTCTGCTTATTTGTGACAGCAGAAATTTGCTGGTAGGCCAAGTAAGGAGCAAATTTTGATGGTCCGTTAACTGTCTCTGCCCTAATTACTGAGCATGTGGGCACAAGAAAGCTTGCCAAGTTTTCTACTCTTGTGTCCGGTAATTGCTCAGATGTTTGCAATCAGCAGTAGGTAGGAAAGTAGGAAGTCAGGATAATGCTTGCAGACATCTCAAAATACTTAACGTTTCTGTTTGTTTATTTATGCTTATGTGTTTTCCAGGTTGTGTTTTAACTCTGGTATATCTCTCAAGGTACCGTTGCTCACTAAAGTTTTCTGAATTAAACAGTGGGTAAATCAAAGTGATTCTGATTTTTGGAGTTTTTTGGCTTTTGTTTGTTTTTTCCCAGAGATTTTATAATTGATGGTCTATCAGTGGAGAGAAACCATGTTCTTGTAAGGATAAATCTGATTGGAGGACCACAGGAAAGGATTTTGCCTTTGAGAGTACTAGATGAGGTTAGAATCTAAAGTTTAACAGTTTCTCTTTCCATAACTCCTGCCTTCATTAATTGAACATTTTTGCTGATAATTTAGCATGTGGAAAATTATTTATCATTAAGAAATACCAGTCCACCTTTAGCTTTATAAAGGGCTAAAATTTTTAAGAAGCGATACACTGAGAAATTATTCCCACTATCTAGAGATTGGCACGTGCCTAGGATCTGTCACGTTCAGATGAAATGTTTATACTGCTCCATTTTAGTGATACTTTTCCTACTATAAAAGTGAATGCAATTTGTCTATTTTTTACTTACATATTTCTGTGTTTTCTTTATTAGCTTTCCATTTGTTATATCTTCCTTTTATTTGATTTTTTTTCTGTGCTTGGGTTTTCATATGCAGTACTAATACCTGGAGCTTTCATCGAAGTTCTAACAATACAGTGTTTGTTAAGCAGCTCCTTTAAATGTCCTGCTTCTCACTGGCTGTGAGTCTCATAAATGTGAAATGCAAATTACTGTCAGCACAGCAAAGACAGCTAGATCAATGTGTAGAATTGGAAATACAGTTTTGTGGTTATTTTATTTTTATAAAATCTGCAATTTCCTTTTTGGTGGAAAAAAAGAACTGTAAAATCAAAACTGTCAGTGGTATATACTGAAAAAAATTCTGGCTCAAACGCTTTTTGGATTTTGTATCCTTTAACTTTTTTTTTTTAGTTATGGAGTATCTTATTGCAAGTTGTATTATCAAGCATAATTTTGGTGTGTAGGCAATAATTCTGGGAACTTTACCTGTGTGTTAATCAAGCAAATGCTATTAATTCTTCTCCTAAATTAATTTCTTTCTGGTGCTGTTTCTAGGGCAGTGATCCATATCCTTGGCCAATGTTTTCATCGTTCCCTTTGCCAAAGTGCTATCTTGCAGAAATTCCTAGGAAAGCTGAATTCAGACAAGGTATGTACAAAGCATGCAAGCAGTGTAGATGTCAAACAAGCATCTCTGTTGATTTTTTTTTTTCTTTAATTTTTTTTCCTTCCTCCCCGCCCTCCACCCCCCATTCCCCAGATTATAATCTCATAAGTACTTAAGGATTTTTTTATTGTTGGCTGCTTTTGTAGCTAAATAAGTTCATTTGGTTTTGCTTGCCTGGCTTTGTGCAACTGTCAATCTGCAAAGCTCTGTTTAGTAATCTAATTCTTATGCAAACTTCAAGATTAACCTTTTGGCTCGTCTCAGGTGGGTGACTCATGAGATGTATTTGTATCATCTCTCTAGTAACTGAAGCAAGACAGTATGGTTAAGCTACAAATTTTTTGTACGCTATTTTCATGATTCAGAAATGTGTTTACAAAGCTTGGTGGTGTGTGAAATAGACAGTGTTTAGGGTAGTTGGTTTCCACACTGAACATCAATTTGGAATGTGGGCAGACTGAAGAATCCTTTGAAGAACTATCTAGGCAGAGCGGTTTAATTCATACAGAGAAACCGTTTTAAGGTTTCAATTTGCGTAGACAATGCAAAAGAATCTGATGAATGGTTATAGTAAATAAATCATTCTTTGTATTTGTTCATGTTAACTGTATCCTTGAGATGTATTTATTAGAAATTATTTGTGAATTTCCTTAGCAGATACAGATTTTCAAAACTGACAGAAATTCTACAGTAACTGTAGAATACAAAATAGTCTGTCTATAAATATCTAGAAAAAAATTAAATAAAAGGTGGTTCCCTTCTCTGACAAGAGGAAAGGCCGTGTAGTTACAAAAGAAGGGAGTGTTCTGTATCTTAACTTCGGTAATACCGTTCCAAGGCTTCCCAAGGCGATTTTCATAAGACAGCAATCAAATCACCGTAAAGTGGGTGCCCAGTTGTTTTAAATATGTCTTCAAGGAGGCAGGTAGTATTGGTCTTGGATTGGAAAAGCATATTTTATTGTATCCCACAGAACCTCTCTGTTCTCTTGTTCAGAGCAATTCTGTTGCTCATCATTAACAAGTGGGATAATGGAATGGAGATTGTACTTGTCACTTCTGTGGATGACAGCCGGCTAGGAAAGCTAGGGTAAAACTTTTTGACTAACAGTAAACTTGCTGAAATGAAGTTTCAAAGGTTTGCAAATGTGTCTGATGAAGCATTGAAATATTTTTATTTGAAATGGCATTTTGATATTAAAGGTAACTGAAGTAGGACTATATAATTGAAAAATGAACGGAACATTTAGTTTCATAGTCAAACAAAATATTTGGTGTTTGCTGTTTGAAAAAAAGGAAAACAAAAACATTGAAAGTGTTCAATTTCAGTTCTCATTTAAAAAAAAAAGAAGATTCTTCCACCAAACTGTGAATATCTGGTTTGCCAGACTGATGCTTTCAGGACGTGTAAGTTATTTTGAAAGAAAGTATCAGAATAAATAGATCAAAAATGAAAAGAATGAAATTCATAAATTGCTATTTCCAGTGCTTGGGAAAAAAGAAATCAAGAGCATGAGTAGAAGATGGGGAGTATCTGAACTGTATTCTTCAGCGCTACAGTATGGCAGGGATAGGAGTGCTCTTTCACAAGAGAGGTTAAAAGTATGATTATGAGAAAAATCTGTATATTTATACAAGGCAGATGATCTTTGTCAGTTGAAGGTGGTGAGTCCTTGGGTGGAGTACCTGTAGCAGGGGCACTGCAGTCTAGGGAAAATAGATACGTTTGAGGGATTCTAGAGCACAGCTACAGATCGTGACTTTGAAACGTGATACGCGAGTATAGATTGAGATAATTGGAACTGGCTGATGCTGAAAAGACAGAGGTCATGTAAGTCTCTTGGTATGTTAAAAGCAGTTATAAGGAGGGCAGATTGATTGATTGTTTTCTATGTCTCTGTGCAGAAAAAGAAATGGTTGGCTTACTTGGTGATAGAGATTTGTTACAAATGAATTAAAAAAAATAAATCTAGTAGGATACATTTGGAAGTCGTGAAATGACATTGGAGGTTTTAAGACCATCTTCTTTGATGTTGTGAATATTCAGAATTCATCTTGTGTGTTACTTGCACAACTTGCTCAGAGGTTTTAAAAACAGTTTAGACAAATACTTGTTACATTTTAATTCTGCTTCAGTGCAAGGGGATGGACAGGGTTCACACCGACTTCTGAATGGCAGGAGTTCTGCAGCCATGCAAACACTTGCACATCGTATGAGGGGGAATGCATGACTGCTTTGTTATACCTGTCACCAGGGATCGAAGGCCAGCACAATGTTTCTGCAGTTCCCTGAAGCTGTCTGCGTTCAGATTTCATGCTTGCAGTGTTTCATTGTGTAACCTGTGCAGTATGATTCCTGTCCTCTTTTTGGGGTGTTTCTATTGCGTGAATAATTAAGACTACTAGATTCTTAGCACTGTTAAAGGATGTACAGTTTCTTTGGCTGAAAAGACTGTAACTGTAGGTTTATTCTGTGTGTCTTGACCTCTTATTTACCTCCTCTCTTATTACCCAGGTGACATGGGCACCTGAAGAGAAGCTTACCTTTTCTTTCTCCTTTGAAAATTGGTCCTGTGTCCATCACGTAATTGTGATGTCAGCTGTAAAAACATAACCTGAGTTCATTTTTTTTTTTTTTAAATATATCTATGGAACGGATAGTAGAGATGGCTGGGGGGGGAAGGAAGGCTTTGCACTCAGATATGATATTGCTGTCTCTGAACATGTTTCTCTTCTGACCCTCCCTTTAGATGGAGTTGAAGGACAGATGCAATAACAGAACCTTTGTTTCCCAGGGGTGTGTCTTAACTAATGGAAGTTGCCTTTCTGAGTGCAAGCTGAAATTACTCGCTGAATATTTTGGAACTAGTGTGGCTGTTGCTCGCTGAAAAGATGATGTACTACTGAGGTCAGGGAACAGGAAGCTTCATCTCCACAGCCCTAGACCTCATGTAGCCTGTGAATCTATCTAGTGTAATGGAAACCATAGATAAATCTTAAAGTAGCATATGAGGGGTGATCACTGAAAAGGACTTATTCACACTGAGTTTTCTATGAAGAAAACCCGAGAAATAGTCTTTTATTTCCTTCCCTCTTAAATTCTTTTGAAGGGCAGTGGTAAACATGCAGCACTGGCACCTTTTTGGTTGTTCAATTTGGAGGGGAAAGGGGGGAGGACTAATTAGCTGTAAGAAAAAGCAGAGCAGTGCTAACTCTGCAGAGTGTCTGGAACGTGTTTCCCAGCACCAAGGCCTGAAGGCTGCATCTTAGAGAACTTTTTTTTTTATACTCTTGCTATTGTTCTGTGCTGATGTAGTGCTCACAAACACTGGCAACTGGATATTTTGCCTTTCTGGATCGAAAATGAAGCTATCATAATTTATGCTGGTAAAATTAGTAACTACATTGGAGTAGTAGAGTAATTCCTCCATGTCATGATGACACTTTGAATGGGTAGACTCACCCAAAAAGTATATTTGTATTTGAGGAAAATCTGTAGTGCATCAGTCTTTACAAATATCTGCCCTGGTTTTGTGGATGTTAGGCATTTGCCTGTACGGTATATGTGTTTGTAGGAAAGGATATATGGAAAAATAAACTTGCTGGGCTGTGTATTAATATGCATTAATTATTTCAGCCAGTATTTAGAGTTGGAAAACTATTGGATAGCAGTATATTAATGGTTCACTTCTGTCAAAGATAATTTGTAGTGAAGCTTCAAATGATTTATGCGGATCGTTATTTACATGTGGAAATTAGTTATGCCATTTCCACCTGTTTACACTGCAGCAAGATACCCTGTTGCTTTTCTTTTGTCTTAATTGTTCAATTATTATTTCAGTAAGATAATTTGAGGAAGAACTATTAAGTGGTTTTCAAAGAGTGATATAGTCCTTTGTTATTCAGGATACAACTATTAAAAATAATTATTTTTTTACTTGTAATATTAACTACACTCTAGGTTATTAAATGTTAAACTTTCTAGAACTGTGTTAAACTATAATATTCACTTTTCTATTTGCACAGAAGATTTATTTTCCTTTTCTTCTCCTAGCTCTGCAGTTGTGACAGGTGGTGATGAGTGTGACTGAAGAATAGTGTCCGTAATTGTCCTGCAGTGACGTGTTCACTGCTTAGCATTTCCATATACATAGGCACCCCATCGTTCATTAATCTTACTCTCTTCCTGACTCGTACAGTCCAGAATTGCTACCAAAAATCTTTTGTGATAATGTTCTTAAAGTCTTTTGATGTTTTATCTCAGCCACTGTTCTCTGAGATCTTTGCTTTGTACTCTAACTTTAATGGGAACATGCTGCCATGTTTCTGTTTTGTGTGGTGTTTTTTTAAATCAGATTTATTTTCAGCATGGTTTTTTGATATCTGCCTGAAACTAGCAGTTTCTCTTTTTTACATTTTTTTAAACTTTCTCTGTCAAAGAAACAGCTATATTAGCTTTCCTGTTATCTCTTATAATTTCACATAAATGTCTTCACCACCTGCACTTCTTTTACTTGTCCTCCTTTTTATTTTTTGCTCAGTACTCATGTATGAGCCTGTTGTCTTCCACTTTTTTAGAAGTCCACTCGATGAAAGAGAAATAAGTGGACAGGTCTATCAGAAATGTACATGGGCTTTCCTAAAATATATATCCTTATATGGATTTCTTTTCATGTGGTAGTCAAATATAATATAGTCAGGTTATTCATTATCTCTAAATTTAGATTTTGAATAAAGTACACATGGATTTACAGATCTTAGTTTCTTAGTCACAGAAAACCACTTTTATCACAAAATACAATCAGATGAGAAAGGGCTTGTGGCATTTCTGACATTTTCTAAAACATTTATGAATTTTCCTAGGTCTTACCTGCTTTAGACACAAAAGCTAGCTGAAGAATTATTTGAAGAATTATAAAGCAGCATCTTTTAGGGAATGAGATCAGTTTACGCATACAGAAAGTTATGGTGTGGTGGTTCAGATTTCATACATGCAGGTAACTATAGGTTATTTACAGTGCAGTTCCAAAGCTTCATAAACTAGTAAACATGTTTGTTTGTTTGTTTGTTTTTACAAGGCTACACAAAGCAATCAGTGCTAGCACAAAGGAGGGGATGGGATCACAAAATATAACCATGTATGAGGAAGAAGGCAGGACTGCAGCAGATTGATTAAATTGACATAAGCTTCTCTTCAGTCACACTGTTAGGGTATGATTTCTTGTTGTGGTTGAGCATATTTAAAAGCTCACTATCATCAGAAGAAGAGGGTCTTACTCATTTCCTTCCTTGCTTTTTCTTTTCTTTCTATTGCTTTTATTTTTTTTTTTTCTTCCTCTGTTCCCTCACCTTCTGTCCTTCACCTCCCTCAGCAGCTCTGGCATTTCTTCCAGAAAAAAAATAAATCAAGTCATTAATCTAGGTTAACTAGCAAACCCATTTAGTGACGTACCGGAAAAGAGAAGAAAGAAGAGCAGGACCTCTCTTTTGGCATTGGCATGTGTTTAGAACACCTCTAGCAATAGTGTGAAAGCCCACCCTCAATAATAAGCAATATGCATAGCCCAGGACTGTGTGGTAGTTGGAGTTCCAGCTACATGGTAATACTGTCGGGCAAGTTATAGTTGCCTACTAACTTGTGAAAGTGAACTGGCATTTATTTGGTATCATGAGTTTTTCTGAAAGAATTTTCATTCAACCCCTCCCCCCCCCAGGTTCTCTTTTTTTGTACTGTCATGAGCTGCTGGAGAAAGTGATAGTCCATGTTTAATGACAAGCTCTTAAGTGAATGATTTAGCTGGAAGAAAATAAGATACTGTGAGTTGCCACCATATGATACCAGTTACAGTATGTAATGGATATATTAAATATATGGTTATGCTATAGTATCTTGGTTGCATGGATATTAAGCTTGTTTCTCTGTCATATGAGTTTGAACATTCCTGTGTGCTCTCTGAGGATCCTAAGTCTTGTATCCTCCTTGACTAGGGGAAAAAAATCCATTGGTTATATAAAACGAGTTCTTGTTTTCAGTAGGTTGCTTGCCTGTCTATATTCTGATGACAGAAATGGAAATTAAGTGTTGATTTGGCAGTTCTGGCAGGTAGGTAGTTCATATTTTACTGAGAGTATTTACTCTTGGATTTTGTCTCTTCTCTAGACTTTTTGCAGACTCGCATACACATACATACGTTAGTTATATTTGGTATATATTTGAAGTTGCTGAAGTTCCTTTTTTGTTAAAGACTACCTTCCCAGAGGAACCTTAAGGCAAATACAGTGGTCCATAGTCTTTAGCAAAATTTCAGAAAAGACTCTAATATCGTAATCTTTATTGCCTTGTCCTATTGTTGGAGCATAAATTAACGTTGTAAAAGGTTATATGTTTAAACAGTACAATTTTTGATGCATTGACACTGCTAGATACTAGCATGTGTGCGTTTCAGCAATCACAAAATAAAGATTTAATTTTGTAAAACCTGCAGGAGAGGAAGAATATTAGAGAGACAAACTGTGCAAGGAAAAATAGGGGTCAAATCAAGAAGCCAGGAAGGAGGCAGCAGAGATGGGTGGGCCATGGTTTTGAAGTCCTACTTTCTTCAAATAGTTGGGGGAATTTTTTAGTAGTTTTATTTCTTTCAGAGGAATCAAAATTTCACCCTGGTCTCTGTTCGGTAAATTGACTGATAAATCTCAGCTTGTAGTCTCTGATCCTCATCTACCAAACTGAATTACTACAATCCTTTAGGAAGTAAAATAACTATTTAACTTGTAGAGGAGTGTTGCTTTGCAGTTCTAAGATTTTCTTCAACCTTCAGCTGTTATAGAAATAGCAGAAAAGGGCAGAGAAAGAACTAGAAATCCTACTGATAATACTATAAGGGTAAATCCTTCTTCACATTAAAATTTCATACTCACGTAAGGTGTTCTAAGCATCAGTGCATGTTATTTGGAAAGATACTGACAATTTAGTTATTTGAGGATGACAAAAGAATTTCATGTTAATTAATTTGGAATAACTATTATAATAATTAAGTTACTGTAATCAGCTTTTTTGGAAATAATATGTATCATATAATAAATTCCAGTGACAGGGGTACAATTTACTAATTATAAATCATTAAGGTCTTTACACCAGCTTAAAATAAATTATATGCAATATCGTAATTCTGTTGAAAATATTCTAATCATCTTAAAAGAATAAGATAATTTGAAAACAGTATTTTGTTTGGGGAAACAATTAAGTTTTATTGGAAAACAATAGTGAAATATTCAAAAGAAGTAAAAGTAACAGCAGGTATTCTAAGTAGCTGTAGACTGGCTCAAATCTGTTGAATCTTTAATCAGAAGTCTCTTTTCATGACAGTATTAATTTCTATAGTGGGTTTTTTTTTTCCCAAATGTAGAAACAGAAAAAAGGAGAGTTTGCAAGGTATGAAGAACCTTCATCACCTTAGTGAATAGTTAGTAGTAGTGTAGGCTACGATCCTTTCATAATGACGGCAACTGCATGGTCCCATAGCAAAGGGATTGTGCACAGCTGGAGTGAGTGCATGTGCATTTACCTTATTAATGACACCACCTTTATTTTTTTCCCCTGAAGTTGACCAGAAAATGTTTCACAGCAGCATCAAGTACTCTGGGAACCAAGTTGCCTGAGGAGAGGCAGTCTAATTGATTGTTGTAGGGTCAGGATTTTCTGTTGGAAAACTGAGTTTGATCAGTTTTCTCTTACATAAAATTACTTTATAAAATGATTTGGCATTTGAACTTTAAATTTGTTCTGCCTTCAGAAAGATAAAATTTGAACAGTCAGCCCTTCCCAATATGTTAGCATTTTTTAACAAATCTTGCATATGGGAAGAAATTATTTCCTTTTAGATTTGCTGAAGCATATGTATGCATTCTTTTAATTGCTACCTTGCATATATTATTCAGTGTGCTGTGTCATCATGCGTCATGGTAGCTTGCTAATATTAATTGTTCAGTGTGAATTCCAAGATAGACATTTTGGTTGCAGAAGATGTTTGATTTAAAGAAAAAATTCTTAAGGCTTTAAGTACAGACATCATGTTCTTGAAAGCCAACTTAACATTTTGATGTATGATTACACATGCTGGTGTTCTGCATTTGTCGGTATGGTTCTTCTGTTTTCAAACCTCTGTGGGACTCAGCTAGTTGTAAAATTTAGTAAAAACACATGCCAATGCCAAAAGAGAGAAGTCCTGCTCTTCCTTCTTCTCTTTTCCGGTACGTCACTAAATGGGTTCGCTAGTTATCCTAGATTAATGACTTGAATTATTTTTTTTCTGGAAGAAATTTAGTGAAATAAAATAACACAGCCTTAGCCTGTGTTATTTTATTCTAGAAAATTGGTAAAGTATGTGTAATTTCCTCTATCTTAGTAGAAAATAGAGGGAAAAAAAATCACTTTAGCCAAGAAAGAAGAGAAAATGCTTACTGTCCTTTTGTCATTGCATCAATGGCAATTCTAATTTTGAAGGCATGTCTCCCTGTTGTAAAGGGAGACTGTGTCTTTAGTAACAAGGTAAAAGTAACACTAAGGAGCAATCTTTGAAATTCTTTCTTTGCATTTAAAAGGAATCTTTCATAAAGATCTTTTTGTAAACTGTTCCACAGATTTGTTTTATAAGCAAGCTGAACATATAATGAAAAACGTTATCTGATACATTTGTGCCTCATGTCTAACAATTGTACCAAAAGACTGTGTTTTAATAGTGCTCAAGTAAAAAGTCAAGCATTTAGAAGTTAGAAAATGCCTGAATTATATTGTTGCAGCCTCTGACAGCACCAACAAAGAGCCTGTGGCCCTGAGCTGAAGCATGTTGGGTGCACCTAGATTCTTCAGAAAACTCAATTTAAAATTCTAAGTTTCTCTAAGTATTAACGCAAAACTTGCAAGGTGACATTTCAGCGACAGCAAAAGTATCCTTTTAGTGTAACCTTTTGTCCCAATTTTAAGTCCTTGTGCTAAAGTTGGGAAACGCTGGAGATTGTTGGCAAAGCTGCTATAAGAATTCTCATAGCATGGGCAGCCCAGTGTATTTTCGCAAAATTTACTTGATAGGTATGCCTAGCAACCTGAAGGCATACACATATATGCCATAATGTCTGTCCATAGTAGAAGCATCTGCAGGAAACCTGCTTACAGAAAGAAGCAGAAATTTTCTATGGAACACTGTTATGTTGCTGTCTTACCATGCTTCATTTCATGTTCTACAAAAGAGGGCAGCCACCTCACAGTTTTGTTATTAAACCAATGATATTTGGTGGAGGATCTTTGCCTATCGTTTCTATTTTAGATTCTCAGAGTGGTGAAATTACATGGAAATAACAAACTACTTTCTTTAAAATGTCTTTCCAATTCTTACCATTTCAAGACAGGGGAGTAATAACTTCAAGGGAGTTATAAAATGTGCCTCAGTAATGTCTTAAATGTTCAAAACCCAGCAGTAAGTAGAATGACTATTTCTGTTGTGTATAAAGCAGAATGTCGTCAGCTTTAGGACTGCTTCTCCATTTTAATTGTCATAGAATAAGGGATATTTATTTAGTCTTTTCTTCCTAAGGTATGAGGTCTGCCAGAAATACCAGGCAATGACAGGGCTCTCAGCTGCGTCTGACTTTCCTGTTCTTCTTTGAAATGGTTTCTAGTTTCTGAATGCAACTAGTTGTCTCTGTGGTACTCTGGAACTAATAGCTTCTTATTACTTACGTAGTAAGTTTAAGAGAAAGGAAAAAAAAAAAAGAAAAAAAAATGAGCCAAGATTATTGTTACAGAATAACACTTATTTTTCATTTCTTCTAGATAAAGATCTTGACAAGCTTTTATCACTCTTAAAAAGTCCAGAGAAGCAAACTGGGTGGACAGAAATTTGTAGAAAACAGTTCTGCAAAGTCATGAAAGCCAGACCGGATATCATCAGTGGGACAAGTGAGTATGACTTGCTGAGTTAAAGCAAGCAACCAGAAGGCCACTAGTAAGCAACCATTCTTTAAAGTTTCATTGAGGATTACATTATCTATACAAGTAGTCAATAATTTTGTGTTGATTATGAAAACTATTTCAATGGGATTTTCCTGAGAGGGCAAGGCTTATGCCTCGTGTCCTATTTTTCTCTTTATGGCCATCATCCCTCTGTGTTGGCTGTTTTCAGTGAAATTTGACACAGAAAGAAGGCTCAAATATAAGTCTTTGTTTCAGATCTCTAAAGGGTCCATTACTCAGATGCTGAGAAAATGGAAAAGAGAGCCTGAGAGAAAACAGGCATTTCCCAGAGATCAGTGAATGACTTTCAGGCGGGTTGGGAAATTATATTAATGGCCAATTTCAGTAAAAATTTTCAGAATTAAGCCATACTAAACATCAAAGAACCCACTCATTCAGGTTTTTCTTGATTTTCACATGTATTTTCTAGTGAAGAGTGTGTTCATGCAGGAGCATTGGTATAGATCAGTTAAAACAAAAAACCAGCCAAAACAAAAACAGCTATCACAGATGCGACGTAAATAATCAGAAATCAGATGTAATAATTTACTTTTAGTATCATGTAAACTTGTGTAGCAATAAAGAAGGTGGGTGTTTTCAGAAATTGCTGGCTTTCATTTCTGTAAGAATTCTGATTATGGTCAGATGGTCAGTACATAGTCTAACTTTTTGTTTACAGATGCCAAAGGTTTCCCTTCAAATTCTTTAGGTAAGCAATTAATACAACTGATCGTGAAGACAGATAGAATATCTTCTATATGGGATCAAAGTAACCCAGCATGTGTGTTTTACATGAGACCTGAATTTTATGATGAATTATATAGCAATATAAAAGTCATAGGGTGGTTTCAGAAGCCTTAAGGAAGTCATTTATGTAGGAACTGGTTTAATATTAAAATAGTTAATAACAAATTTGTCATTTGTATAATGTGGTTAAAGTCAATAATTATTGAATGTTTCTAAATTCTCAGAGCTTTCTGTTCTTAATGCTTGATTGAAACAAGCTTGAGTCTATAGTCTTAGGTGATTGTAAATTAGAGCTTTCACCTCCCATTTGGAAGAATGTGTGTGTGGACAGAATACATATGTATTTGTATATAATGCATATATGCACTTATAATGTACATTATATTGTACACATCCACAAATGCCTGTGTTCAGACAACTTTGTGAAACAGGTGAACAAATAGAGGTTCATAACCATTCAGAAACAACTGAATGTATTTCATATGAGCTTCTGCTAGTATAAGAAAAATAAATTGAAGAGTAGCAACTAAAAAAACCCCTAGATTTTTCTAGCAAAATGGTATGTTTACTTTTCTTGCGCGACTCTGATCTAGTAGGTCAGTGAGGGGTTTTTTGGATGTTATATATTGTGAAGCTAAAATAATTTAGTCTTTGTAAAATCAATTTTTTTTGAATGCAGCATGTTTTCTCGACTGATCTCTTCTTGGATTATATGAAATTTTTGTTGAAAATCATTAGTCTGTCTTCCTGCATCTAAAAGAAATTATTTGTTGAAAAAACATAGTTTTACAAAAAACAGAACATGCATTTAAAGTAGGTGGCTTACAAAGAAAAAGAAAAGTCTTTCCTTTTGTGCTTTATAGTTAATACACAACCTCAAAACCTGTGTAGGTTGTTTTCTGTAACTTTGTTGGAAGTACCAGAAGCTAGAATGAGGCATTATAGAGAGCCGTTAAGATTTGTTAACCCAAAGCAAAAAATTACGCTTGCTTCTGAATAACTGTTTCCAGCTGAGATGTCAGCAAGGAAGTATCCATGGAATTGTTGTTAAGCCTCACAGGGACTTCCGCAAGTGCTTTCACAAACCGCACAAAAAATAAAGTATGAAAATAGAAACAGAATAGCATAATGAAACACTAAACAAATAAATAAAAACGCCCTGCAAAAGAATAGTAATATTACAAACTAAGTGTAAGTACTGGTAATTTAAGGTGGAGGCAAAACTGTTCAAATGATGCATATCTGCTTGGAGATATTTCAGAAGCAGCAGAATACCTGCTAGCTGTGTGGTTTGAGACAACATCATGTTCACTGAAACTATTTTATGAGAGACAGCTGTGCTGCACATAATCAGCAAAGACGACACTGGATTCGATGACTGTATAGTGTAGTGTGTATTGATTTTTAAAATATTTTGTGATCTGGTGTCAGGATTACTAGATGCTGAATCTATAGAACCTGCTTGAACTCCATCAGAAAATTCTTGAGCAAACTGTATCATATCAATAGCTCTAATTCACTCTTCCGGTGTTGAGTACCATCACATTGACTTGGTCGATGTTTTTGTGCTAAATGCTATGGTATCACACTACTTTTGGAAATGTCCATCTTCATCCCCAGATTGACATTTTCTCTACTAAAGCATCACCTCTGACTGTAGCTTTTAAATAATTCCTGGGGTCAAACATCAAGATCCAGTTTTGAATGGCTTTACTGAACCACTAAAAGGAGATACAAACCTTCCTCAGGCTTGTATGTCTTCTATTGTGGCAGGACTGAAAGTGTGGGATTTTTTTTAGTCATCTAAAACAAATCATAGTGTAGACAACCAGCTTCTACATTCTATTGCTCTAAGCGCAATAAGCTAAGACAAAGGCATTCTTCTAGTCATTCCTTCTATAAAGGTGCCACAGAATTGTGGATGCTAGGGATATAGCTCCTTGTTGTTGAGTGTCTTTGCACAAGTCTTTGCGTCACTTTGATCAGTTAGAGAACCACGGATAGAGCCCTTCGTCAGGTTAAGTCTTGGCCTCTTTTGGATTACTCTTTGCAATGCTTGTGGCCTCCCTGAAGCATCTTTAGTACATCTAGATAAGAGCTTTCTGTGTGTTGGCATCTAGGCTTTGGCAGGAAGAGAAACAGGCAAATCAACTCCTCTGAGAAATAGCTTAGGTTTATGTAGAAAATTATTGGGCTTTGTTGATCTAGGCTTAGTATATTGCATGTTCAAATCATGCACATGAATGAGAGGTATTTTTTTTTGAACCAGTGATCTTCGCTTGACTGTTTCATCCATGCCTTTTTCCGTTGTCTCCTCCTTCTCATCCTTCAGGTTTTGCAGAAGGCATTTCTGTTGTTTTCGGCCCCAGCAACTCCTTTTTTATCTGTTCCTAGTTAGTGTTGTGTCAGCAGCTGATCTCTTTCCTGTCTGGGCAGATTCAATCCCTTTAATCCTCTCCTTTTTTAGGAGACTTTAAACTCTAAGTAACAGAAATTGAGGGTGTTGCAGAGATCATATAATTATATGCTAACATTCTTCCCTTCATAATTGAGAGGTAAACAGTCCTCAAATCCTAATCATTCTCTTCAAGCTTTATATCTATCTGCGGATATGGATAGGAGTAGTAAACTCAGCTAAAGTGACTTGTTCCATGGAGTCATTCAGAGTTTCCATGGCATATCTCTCTCAGGAATCTGGACTTAGATTACCAATATTCTTTAGGGCCTATTAATTTACCTCCAAAATGTTCTCTCTTAAACAAACAAACAAATACATGTGGGAGGCATATTTCTTTTTTAAGGTAATTTTCATCTTCAGGCAATTACTCTTTTAGTCTCAGCAACTATTGATGACTTCAAAGATATGAAAAACATCGCAGCTCTTGAAATTGCTTATGAGATCTTACTGGAAAACACAGGATTTTTCTTCATTTTTTACAAGCGGAATGGTTGATGAAAGCAGAATGGTTATGATCCACACAGTGTTCTGCGATCTGTTAGTGCTTTGTGAGCTCTGCATCATCTGAGGTAGCTCTGTCAAAACATGCTGACGAAAAATACTATGATCCTTTGAGGCAATGTCATTGTGACATTTGGGTGCTACAGCCTTTAGCAATTGCTGCGAAAAACTGAAAGTAATTGCAGAACTTTCCCCATGGGATGAAGAACCAAAAAGATGACTATTTTCAGTAGGTATGACTGTTGTGTGTGGTTGTAGGGTTTTTTTATTCAGGACACCAAAATGCTAAACTTTGGCAGTTTATCAAAATAGCCTAATAAGGCATTGTAAATGTATCTTATATCAAGGTATACATTACAGCTACTAGAATCTCAACAAGGAGGGTATCTCAGTTGTCACCACTCTGCTTGTATATAGAAGTATAGATAATAGGGACTTTAGTTTTTGTTGAAAAGGCTCTTCTGGATTCAAAGACAATGAAATACTACATTTTTAGAGCCATTACTGGCATGTTGTTCCTTCTTTTAAGGAGAAAATTATTTAAATTTCAGTCTTCATTAGGTCCAGCTAAAGAAGGTTTGACTAACTTTAGTCTTGCGTAGTAGTCTTCCATAGGCTCTCTTGTTAAGTGTGTGAGAGAGAATTCTCTAGGCTGTGATTTCAAAAAGACAAATCAGGGTAACTGCGTTAGATTTCCATTCTGAACTGATCCTCAGAGGAGCCTATTCTTCTCTGCAAGAAGAACATAGATTCTCTAAGCTGTTTGATCTTTTTAAAAGTGGACCAAATCTTCTGCCTCGAAGATCACTCAATTAGGTCTAGATTCTGCATGTGGTCTGCTCTCATTTTTTAGTATGACCAATTTAAAAATACTGCATTTGCGAAAGAGGTTTTTAGAATAATACAAAAAAGATGTTTACCTTTTTATGTCCTTACTTAATTTTTCAAGGAGGCTTGTTTCAGAACTAGAGTGGAACAGAGTGGGTCTTTTGTGTTACGCAGGAAGAACAATTGCAGATCAAAACTTTTCATCTATCCCCCAAACCAGTTTGCAGCAACTTCCAAAGGAATATCCTGCAAGCAGTGTGAGTGCATGAGAATGTGCATGCACGTGTGTGAAGATTACGACATTAGATTAGGATTTGAAAGGCATTAATAAAGAAGATACTTGTATATTGGTATAAATATGCAACCTTCATCTCTAATGGAAGCACTGTCCAATTTTTATAACCTTGTTTTTTTCTTTTCAAAGAAAATGCAGGTTGTTCCTTTGCCATTTCAATGTACAATAATTGACAGTCTCTCCCAGTATCTTAGGAATTCAAAAAAGTCCTCCTTATTGTTGCCATTAAGAAGGGAATTGCCAACTGTGTTTTTCATAGATTTATTAAACTGAAATATGGCTGATGAAGTTGAAAATTTCTGACACTACTCTTACAAAGAAGTCGTCTGTCCCAGGTTTTCACTCTTGAATTTTTAACCTCTAACACAAGTCAAGTAGGACTTCTCTTAAGAAAGTTCTTTTTCTTTTAAACTCCTCTGAAGCATCTGTGAGTTGGTACAGAATATGATCCAGTAACACTAGTTATATTAGAGGATCTAAAAAAATCTGATGCTTTTCACCGTTTTTGACCTTTTTGACTTAAACCTCTCAGAGTAGGAATTAGATAACCTCTCATGGTGGTTACCTATTAAAACAGTTTTAATCACATGAATTTTTTTAATCAGTGTTCTTATGCAGTTTAGAAGCCATTTCAATTACTTTCCTTTTGTACATTAGTTCTTCAAGAAAAAAACCCAAAACGTCCTGCAGGAATTCAGCTGTTTTATTGAGCATACCACAATCGTTTAGGGAATTTTATAACCCTTTCATTTATTTTGTATATGATTACACATCCCTAAATTAAAATTCTCTTTATTTTGGATGTGTGGATTAAATTTGCATGAGGTAATTGCCAGTCTCTTAAAAACTTCAATGTTAATACAGCCAAGCTACCATTATTTAAGAAAATCAACATTTTCACTGAGTTGGTAGGCCACAACACTAATCTCTGTCTCTGAACATAACCTCTGCATGAGAATGTGGGCTTTTGCAACAATACTGGCTGTGCTATGCAATGAACTTTCCTAAATTTCTTTTGTCTACTTTTCCAGTTAAAGGAAAAATCACTGAGCCAGTTTCCACCTTTATAAAGATTTTCAGGGAGTGTCCACATGGCAGCTAAATGATTTAGTATTAAAAGACAAAATTTAAAATAACTACTTGTCATTTCACATGGACATTATTTTTGGAAGAGACAATGTCCTGTGAAAACCCTCTATTTGTGTATGAACCAAATTTGTGTTGATAAACTCTTATGTATGTCTTCCTCTCTCAAACTTGATTAAAAACTTTCAAAGATCCTGATAGGCACTTAGATAAATACTTTCAAATGGTGGAAATCAATTTAGTGCTTGAGTTTCAAAAAATTGCTTAGCAGTTGAGCTGTCATTTCTCCCATTAACTCAAGCACTGAACTGAAATATTCGATTGCTAGATCAAGCATGCGGATGCCCTCCAACAAAAAGGGAAGAAATGTACAATGTTCTGACTTGGTTTTAAATTTTCTGAATTATGTGGTATTTCAGTCTTTTTAACATAGTTCCTGTTTGTTATTACAGCATGGCATATTTCAGTAGTCACAGTATTAATAATAGTAGTCATACAGTAAATATCTAGCTAGTTACAAATTTTAAGTTTAATTTCTGCTTTTTGCTATCTACAGCTCCAGGTATAGACACCTTTTCTCATTTTACACAAATATTTTTTATATTGTTTGTGGACCAAATTCCACTAAGCATATTAGAGAAGATTAGTGAGGTTGTTTATTCTGTTTATTCTCACAAAATGAATAAACTGTTACTCTTCTATAAAATAAATTGCTTTTTGCTAGCCCCGTGTGGTTTATTAACCATGATTAAAAATAGCTATATTATATTTAATTAGCAGTTTCTTCTCTCCATAAAAATGCATAAGAATATAAATTACACATGTAATTTTTTTGTTTTGATTTAGTAGTCCTTTGCAATACAAAATCAATTTTGTTACTGTTAGAGTTGGCTACTCTAACTGTAAATCCTTGTTTAGCCGTTGTAGTGAAACTTCTTTTCCCCTTTGCCCTACCCATCAACATAGTATTACCAAAACTCAACCTTTTAAAAACTTCTTCTGGACTCATTCAGTGTAAATGAATTTCTGTAAATGTTCTAGACAACTAATCAAGAAAAAAAATCATGATTTCATGCCAGTATATTAGCTTAAAATGGTTGGAAGAAGAGTTAATTGTCTTTATGATATCTTTTTCTTCATTATTTTTCTGGCATAACAAGCATCAGACTGTGGGTGGAGGTTCTGTCTTCCTCCTCCTCCTCACGTACGAAAGAGCTTGTACTGCCGTCTCCTGTGTTAGTTTTCCTGTCAGCAAGGCCAGTTGAAGAGTTTCCTAGCTTTCTCCATTGCCACCTCCACCACAGATGATTATGCCTTACTTGCGCTGCTACAACTGTTCGTACAGCTATCCGCTAAAGTGGTGGAGTGGAATTACTTGATCTAAAACCACCTGTGGGTGCGTGGAGTTCTGTGCAGGAATGGGGGACCAGGGCCTGAAGCTTTAGTGTTATTAAATCGAGGTGCTGCCAAGGAAATGGTAACATGCAGCCTTAAAACAGGAAATCCCATGGGTAGCAGCACACAGTATTTACTCTCTAAATACAATTCCTTGCTTTGCATTATTGTGAAAAGAAGGTTATATCTCTGTTCTTTAAATCCTGTTTATCATGACAACAGCAGCTGTTTTGGGATAGCATTTACTTATAAAAAATGTTCATTGTTGCTATCTTAAATTCTTAATATGGCTTATCTCAATATGGGCTTACTCTGTGCAGCATGCGTAAAGGCCTCCTTGTATCCTTTGTTTAAACCTGTAAGGTGGCAGTGTGCTCAGTTGCAGTAGCCTCAAACTTGCAGAATTGAGGAATCGGGAACAGTTTTTGCTAACGATTTGTCATTGAGAGTTCTCGCTAACCTCCTGGCTAACATCCTGTTAAGGTGGGAGATACAATTCCCTACATAGTGACCAGATGTCAGCATCTGATTTATCTATGCAGTGTCTGCAGACTCAAAGTTCCGTGGCAAGAACTGAATAAGAACATTATGGTCATCATAAAATACAGAATTTCCCAAAGGAAATGCTCCTAATCATAAAATACAGAATTTCCCGAAGGAAATGCTTCTATTGCTTAATTTAAAGTGAATAATTTTTATCTTGTGATGGCATAGGTGGTTTTATATCCTTTTTTTTTTTTTTTTTGAAACAGCACTTAAAACTTCATTTACTTTTGTTAGCATCATTTTGGGTGGTGTGGGTTTTTTGGTGTGTGTGGGTTGTTGTTTTTGGTTTTTGTTTTTTTTTCTTTGTGTCTACGTACACAGACAAATGTGGTAAGGTATTGTAGTTTAATGGTAGTTAATTTTCATTTCATATTGAAACCGTGTAACAAATTCTGAAGTAATCCTTGGAGGATATAAAGATAATACGGGATTCTCTTTCTGTTTACACTGAATATATTCTCAGTAAAGCTATTAAAATTTAATTTAAGTTAGGAATGGTGTTAGGAATGCAAAAGCGCAATGCATGCTTTGAATTGTTCCCCCATAAAAACATGAATAAACGTGCAGGAATTCAAATAGCTTTAGTTTCTCACATATTGTCATTTTGTTAGGTAATGTAGTTCCACATTTTATTATTGCCTCTAATGTTTTAATGGCTTTTTACTTTTTGCAGTTTTGGCAGAATTAATTGAAAAGTTCGTGTCACATCTTTCTGAAAGCCAATTGGATTGTTACTTCAGCACAGGAAACTATAAAGGTCAGTTTCCTAATAATTTATTGCCATGCAGCCTCTTCATATTTAAATTACTTCCCTTTTAAATGTATCTGTAGCATTTTGGGGGTTGTTTAAAATGTTCTTCAACAGCTCAGAAATCCATTACTTAACTGGTGGGAAATACCTCACTTTGGAGCAAAAGATGATGTGCTTGAGTAAACAGTACAGATAATTATTAGTGATGGGCTTTCACATTTCTGTACGTGTAATGGAAAGATGGAGATGCAGAACAGGTGAGGGTATGATTCAAAGTATTTGTTGACACCTATTATAGAAAGATTTGCAGAGGTGGTGGCATGAACATTTAAGATGGTGTAAGCAATCTGGCTCACCATCTGAAAGCCCCATCATACATAATCAATGCAAAGGTATGCAATTTATATTGCATTAAAGGATATGTATTAAAGAGCTGCTATTGTTGGCAGGGTAATCTGAGTGTTATTTTTATACAGATGTCATGCTTACAGCCAAGAATAAAGAATGAATGATAAGGTTAATTTATTCTGAGTGTAAAGTAATACGTTTTAATATTTTGAAGCACTTGCAAAATTAGAAGATTTAGAAGCATTGCTAATATCTGCCGGAAAATGCACTTTCATTCTTTACTATCTGTCTAGGACTTTTCTCTTAGGTTGTAGTTCAGTCATTTAGAATACTTATTCTGCCACTAACTCTGGAGAACCAAGCCTGCTTTGGGGAGAGTCTGTTATTTATACTGATATTTTATTCTCACATCCATAGGATGCAAATATAGTGTCCTTGGAGACTTCAGACTTGCCTTTGAAGTTTCAAAACATAAAACCCCTTTAGTAATTTTGAGGATCTCTTTCTTTTATGTAGTGGCCTTTACCTTCTGAAAGCTTGCTAACGGAATACTCTTGATTTTATTTGAGAATCTCTCTCTTTGCTTAATGAACAGAGTTGCTGAAGTGACAGTTCTTTCTGTCACTATTTTATTTTTCCTTAAAAGATCCTTAGAGGTTTTTTTGTTGTCCTGCATTAGTTTGTCATTTACTTTTCAACTTCTCAGGAGGCATAATGAGCAATAAAAATCTTTTCATGGACTCATAAGACTTGCTATTTACATATTTCTGACACTTCCCAATTCAAATTATGATTTTGATGGTTCCTTTAAAAGCCCACATAATGCCTTTATGACCTAAATGATTTATTTGACAACTAGACTGCCCCTCTTGGTCCTCTCTGTACATCTCTCTTTTTAGGTTGCAGTTCCAAGTATCACATATTCTCCAATGATATGGAAGGCCCAGGTGTAGTTTTCTTTTCTGTCTTGGGGAATGCCTATCTCGCATTTCTTTGGAGAACAGTATAGCCCGCAGACCTAACTTTTCAAGGTTATCTTAGTGTTTCCTGTTAGAAAAACAGGAAAACCCCCTTGGTTTGAATAAGGCAAAAACTAACTAGTGGAGGAACAGACATCTAACTGTGCAACCTCCAAGCAGATGCCTTGCCCAGCAATGACAGCATCCTGCTGTTTCTTAATCATAACAGCTAAGTGCTTCCATCTAGTGTGGAAGAACTGTAATGAAGGAAAGCAGTTGTCCATACTTTGTTCACTTAGATGTTGAATACCTTAGTTTCAATCCACTCTTCTCAACGTTTTGTTCAAAGTTAGGATTTAAAGCAACTTCAGGAAGGTTGAACCTGGATCTTCTACTTCATTGATTCCAGCATGAACTATTGATTAGGTGGAGGTGTGTCCTGGTTTCAGCAGGGATAGAGTTAATTTCCTTCTTAGTAGCTGGTACAGTGCTGGGTTTTGGATTTAGGATGGGAACAAAGTTGATAACGCACCGATGTTTTAGTTGTTGCTAGGTAGTGCTTACACTAGTCAAGGACTTTTCAGCTTCCCACGCTCTACCGACTGAGAAGGCTGGAGGTGCACAAGAAGCTGGGAGGGGGCACAGCCAGGACAGCTGACCCAAACTGGCCAAAGGGACATTCCATACCATGGGACGTCATGCTCAGTACATAAACTGGGGAAAGAAACAAGACTACATTAATTATCTAAAATTTAATCCCAACTCTGAAGAAACACCAGTTTCGAAAATCCTGTGACAATTGCATACATTAAATTAATTTTTTAGAATGGAAAATCCCAAAGAATAGGTACAGAAACAAAACAAAGATAACATAGTAAAAGCCTCAATTCTTGATTTTCTTGAGCTTGACAGATTTTCTTTCCATGATAAACCAACCCAGTCTGTATGACATTCCTTTTTGTATTTTCTGAATGTTTTTTTCATTCAGTCTTATACAGGCACTATTGGACGTTAATTCTGGATAAGTTTACCTGTTCAATTCTCAAATAAAAGCTCCAAAATTTAAAGGGTTGACTGATGAACATTTTCCATTTGCAAATGCTTTTGCTATTCCATGTGCTTTAATGAAGACAAGCTTGGAAATGGGAGAGTGAGAAGCCTTCTCAAGGACAGTCAGTAGTCTGGTGGTAAGAAACTGATGTGAAAAGTAGGCAAAAGGCTGGTGGTGTCTTAATGCTTTCTTTCCCTGTCAGCA
>NW_008824982.1:3914209-3951204 GCF_000699105.1 Pygoscelis adeliae
AAGAGTGTTGCTCAGGCAAACAGCATATGTTTCATCAAGGGTTTCTTTTAAGTTTTATAGGAAAAGTTACTAAAATTTCATAGGACCTTTTTCAGACAGGTGTAGCAATGAGTGTTGTTCAGGGAAACTAGTTTAGACCAATAAATTCATGGTGATTGACATGAAAGTGAAACAAAAATCTGGCTCTAAAATTGAATCTATGATCATACTTCAATCTGGAACAGTAAAAGGGCTTGACTGCAAGAATCAGTTGTATAGCTAAATTTACACGCATTTCAGGTTCTTTTTTACATCATAAAACATACAGTGTGGCATGCCTATGAAGATAGAGAATGCGCTTTGAGAACCCAAGTCTGTATTACACTTCCTATGTTTGTACAGAAGGGACGAACAAAACACACTCAAATCTTTATCAGACCATATTTACTTAAAATTAGGTTTCTCACAGATTGAATAATGATTGATCAGATTTGTATACATTTCCAGGGTTTTCTGCTGATGAGTGCGAAGGGTTGGAATTTCTCCAAGGAGAACAATTACTTACTGAATGCCATGTTATTTCACAGTATCTTTTCCATATACGTATGTTTAAGCGCTAGCTAAGCTAAATCCTAAAACTGCTGTTACAGTAGAGACATTTTTCTGAATTAAGTAAAGCTAATGAGTTGTTAGAAGGTAAACTATATTCCAGATGCATCTGTCTAGCTGCCCGTCTAAGTAAGCCAAACTTGCACTTGGCAATTGCGTGTGTCCACCATTCTCTTGAATAAATTCAGGTCTGAGGAACTGAAAAACAGTTTCTAATAGTTGTTTAATTTTAATGAAGAGAAGCCACAATTTTCATGAAAGTGGATTCAGTACAATGCATAGATACTCAGTGTTTATCATGTTTCTTGAAATGAGAAATTGATTATCTTAAAAAATGACAGCTTTCTAAACCCGTAGGTAGTTGTAATTAGAATAACAGTCATCCATCTGCTGTAGAATCCCTCAGGATTTCAGTCTATTATAAAATTTGCAACTATGAAAAAATCAGATTAGTTTGGGCTGTTATCATTTTCAAGATAAGAGAAAAGGAAAAATATCTGATAAACCACTATGCAGTTGCAGTGTTTAATTACAAACAGAAACACAACTCTTACTTGAAGTTTACTTTCTGCTAGCAGCAATGATACTGCTGTGATGTGGATTCAGATGAGTACAATAACGTACAATATGTATGCTAAATGATAATGAACTCTGTCTGTCCCCTTTCCCAGAATTAATACTTTCTAGTTTGCTTTTATTTTTCTTTCTTCTTAAAAAAATCCAAAACACTGAAAACCAAATCATTGATGTCTAGCAGTAATAGACAATAGGATGGCAAGAAACTGAAATTTGCTGTAGTAGTAAAATAATCATAGTGCATTAGGGATATGAAGTTCCTAAAATAGCCACTTGCTCTTCCTGTTAGCAAATTCCAGTTCACTGCAACGTAAATGCTTTGTGGAAATGTGTTAGTTTTCTCAAGGTTCCAACAAACCCATTTCTCAAAGAATTCCACTTGCAGAGTCATCTAGTATGTTGGTGTCTGGACTTCTTAATTATCTCCACCATGTGTTGTGGCTTGCCCAAACCTGGGAATGCTACGACCTTTCAGGATCAGCTGGTTTTTTTGGTGGCTCTGGCTGTGCAGATGACTTTGCAGTTGAGTTCTCTATTTCCACTAGACTTTGTCTCTGAAACAGCTCTGCCATGTACCGCCAAAGGGGCAGAACCTCAGGGATTTCAGGTCTTAGCCATAAAAGTCAAATGTCACGGTGTTTTCCTTCTCTAGATGAGGCTTAGTTCCCCAGCTGAACAAAATCTCATAGGAACTTTCTACCATTTAATGAGCTCTTAATCTTCTAAGGGTCAGGTGGATCGGGTAATGGACTGAGAGATTTTAAAAACACCAATGGGAAGCTATCAGTATAGAGCTGATCAGAAGGAGTAGCAAATGAGAAATACAGGACTACAACCCCAAATTGAGCTGAAAGGGGAGGAGAATGAAGGGCATTTGATGAATGTACCTCTTTAAAAATGGGTGCCCACTTTAAAGATGCTGTTAACAAAAAGCATTTTGCCCTTTGCCAGTTTATGTGTAACTGGACTGAAAATGTGGTTCATTCTTAATGATGTTGCTGCCAAAAATAGCTTGAGTATTTGTGATGACCAATACATAAAGAAGTTCTAGCTATGAATATTTTGATCTTGTATTGTTATGACAAGCATACTGATGACATAACAGATACTTTGAATAGTCAAGGTGGAATTGCACATGAGATAACCTAGCTCTGATGAGAAGCCAACAATATTCTCCAGCAATTGTTCTTGGATCTTGTTTACATTGTCTCCATTCACAGTTCAAATCCAACAATAATAATGCTTTTCTTTGAAATGGGATTTTTTTTATAGACAGTTCTAACAATGAATATGAGATTCAGACTGTCAGAAGTGCTCTAGATGAGTAGCCTGGTGGAGGAGATGACACCACCAAAAAATGGTAGCAAAATGGCAGAAGAGAATATAGTGAGAAATGTATGACTTCTGCTCTGCCCCAACTCCAAATAGTGTTTTAAAATAGAAAACTTTCGTAAGGACATCAGAAGGAGAGAGCATAGGTAGTGACAAAACATAAAGTTCTATACTGACTGCTTGGGCACCTGCCCACTGACAGTGTCAATGTTTAGGTACCTGTTGAAGAGTAAGTAAAAAACCTACTTTTTTTGGGGCAAGGGTGGGGGGAAGATAGATTTGTGAGTTCCACAATTTCAGTTTAAAGACAAAGCCAAGGACTAGAGATGTGATAGTGAACATAACTATATACTTTAAAGATTTTTGAAACATCTGCAGGAATTATGCAGGTGGCTCTGGCCATCATGGGATTTTCAACTGTTTGCACTATTTTTACTTATGTGGTTCCTTTGAATCAAAAGTATTTTCCATCCATACAAAGAAAACTAATCTTTCCTACCATCACTGAAGTTAAATTTTAACATTCATTAACATTCTGCAAAGATTATATAGCTATGAAAACATTTGGCCTGGGCACCAGGAAATGAAAAAGCTAAATCAGTAATGCGAGCAACAGCTTTAGTCATTTTCTTCACTTAACACAAAAGGGAAGCCAGTAGTTTCTTTGGGGTAACAGCAGTTAAACAGGGAAACAAATTAATTATTACCTAAAGACCATACAAGCTGTATGAAATATGCCGTAAAGCTGTTTCAGCTTGGTATCCTGTCATTTCAGTATGAATGCGATGTAGCCCATTTTCTGACTTAAAGACATAAAAGCTTCTTCATGGTAAGAGGGAAAATGAATAAGAAAGCAATCTTTCATGAGAGTTGTAAAGTTGATTGAAGTCTAGTCTGATCAGGAAGAATACTACTGGACTGTGCGTGCCAGTTAACTTACTCTGAAGTGTTTGTAGCTATAGATTGACTTTAATAATAATATGTAATTGCCTTTGCAAACCATGCCTTACGGGATGTCCGTTTTTGTGCTCCTGAATGCTACAAAACATTTTGAGAAGTACTGCCCATTGAGATGCTTGAAACGGGCATAGTCAGAGTTAGTACGAATGATCAGTCATGACCTCGAAGCAAGGAAACGCTAAGATTGCTTAAAGAATTGCTCCCTGTCTTCCCTTCATCCTGTTCTTCCCATTCCCCCTAACCCCTTTTGACATTTACGATTGCTCAGAGTTTTGCAGGAAGACCTGGAAGGTAAAAACCACAGAAGACAATCAGACCATCTTTTCCTGTTGACACAAGACGAAAACCTCCAAATTCCTTTCCATCACTAGGCTTTGTCTGCAATCAATCACTAAATAAGCAAACAAACAAATAAATAAATAAGGAAGGGGCTTGTAAGCAGAAGTTAATCCCCACTTCTCCCCAGGATCACCTGATTTGCATCTGGAACTATCCAGGATGCACAGGATTGCTTCTCTTCAAAGATGAGGACTAGGTAGGCAATGGCAGTGAAGCATACCTTACCTAGGAATCTCAGATTTAGGCTCACTGAACCGGGTGGGACAAGTTGCTCAATGAGCCCTCTTTGCCTTTTTTTGCCCTGCTCCCTACGCTCGCTGCTCCCCTGCTCAAGCAGCAGAGGTCCTAATTCTCTCTTTCTGGTTCTCAGTGGAACACTGAATTTAGTTTAGAGATAGAAGGGTTGGAAACAAGAGGAAGATTACCAAGTCATATGAAGAAATACTTCCTGATTGTAGAAAAAGATAATATTCTACAATTTTTCAAGTGTAGTGGGTTTTTTTTCGTTTAAAGTTATCACTGACAATTAATAGTTCACAGTCCTTGGTGTTTCAAAGGAAGCATTTTCTCTTTTGAATGAACAAGATTGTGTTAAATAGTGGATTTAAAAAAATATTTGAGAGCAGGCATACCAATATTTCTTATGATTAGCTTATCTGAAGTGTGTATGGTAGGTTGCTAATATAAAGAGCAGTTGCATGGCTAAAAAAGGCTAAAAAAAAAATATGTGTCATTTACACTTAAAAATGGTCCATACTTACTGCTGTGGGGGGTTTTTTATGCATTTTAGAGTGACAGATAAACTCAGCTTTCTATTATAATAATGTTTTTTAAGATTGTAAATAAACTCCTAGAGAAATCTGATATCCTTTAAGTCACTAGTTTAATTTTGGCTTAATTTCTATTTTACAGTGCTTTACATTTTTAAAAAAGTAAGTGTAAAATACCTGTTCAACATAGAATTTTTGTTTTATTAGATAAATAAAAAGGAAGCTGCCAAAGCATGTTGTTCATTCCATTTAATAATAGCCACAGTGCTGTATCATGTTGTTCCTAATTCACAGTTCAGAGAGGTGTTCTGTCCTTTGTTTGAGGATAAACGGCATTCTTATTTAGAAAATTGATCTGCCAATGCCTTTTGTTATGAAACCCATTGTGTTTCAAGACAGTTAGTTATATCAGGTGTATTGATAAATATCTGTCAAATGAGTTTTGTAGAAAGTTAAATTCAGTGTATTAAATCAGAGATATGAGCATCATTACAATAGTACAGTCACAACATACTCCTGCAAGCTTACTAGTCAACTTTTTATCCATGGATTGCAATATGCAGTATTTCAATATTCCGCTTCTTGTTAATAACAATTTTCTAAGCTTAATGGAGCATTTAAGGTTTCTAGGTCCAGTTTTTAACCAGTGGGAAGTGGTCCTTTGTGTATTCTAAATTACTCTAAAGCCTAGTCGTCCCAGTCTATTAATTGGTTAACAAAATGGAAAATCAAAACTTTTGACTGAGGACAGAGAACCACAGTTTGTGTGTTCCCATTGTGAGTTGTGGATTGGCAGCAACTTGACTGCCTAGTGTATGGAGCTATGATTCCATCAAGTACACTGGTGTGCAAAAGCAAGAGTTTTGCCTTGATGAGGTACTGTGTAATATAGAATTATTATTCAATCCAAACTCGATGTTAATTTTATCTTCTTTCACAATACAGGGGAAAATATCAAAAGGAAAACTGATAAGGAGAAAACCCTTTTCAGCAACTAAGAAATTATTACAACAGTGAAGAAAAGGCAATGAGAATCAATGAAATCGGTTATGTTCCTTTAATGTTAATGGGAGATAAGCATTCAGTACTTGCTGTAAACTGTTACAGAATGGAAACTGGGCTCAGATTGTGGGTTGTGGTACAGCTGTTCCTCATGACACCCTTGCTGGACTTGGATACCAGCTCCTGCATTGCCACCCACAGGAGGATCCACCTCAAAATGGAGACAGGGCTTCCTTGTGGCTTAGAGGTTGTTATAGCGCTTGCCTCTCTCCTGCCTTTAAATATGGTCGTGTCAGGACTGAATTAGCCATTAGTCATAGCCAACTCATGCAAATTCCCCCTGGTTTCTAGGATATAAGTATGCCTCTTGCCTTCACAGTTGCACACAGGAACCTGAAAATGAATTGACTTAGTATGGTAATTGCAGCCTCAGTAAACAGGTAACTTGGAACAGGAGCTGTAAAAAGATATGAACCGTTTCACTCATCTCTGTGGGTTTTTAACTGAAATGCCCTGTGATTTTATATGTACTCTTCCAAATCTTGTGTTGCTGGTATGCTATGCAAAAGATAGTTGAACTTCTGTTCTTGGGGTAAAAAAAACCCTCTCTGATATGGGTTTTCTATTTCAATCCCATCAGATTACTGAATAAATTCATTTTACTCAAAGACCAGTTGATTTTTCTTATGTATAAAAGTATTTGTCAAAAGTACAAGGTTAATTTCTCATGACCCTAACACTTAGATCATTGTCCTCTATTAAAGTTCTAATACAGAGCAGGTTTTTTTTCTTACCATACTTCCTCTGCTGAATTTTATTGCTTCACTGTCGAGTGTAATTTTGCTGTATTGTTTTCTTCATAAAAATTTCAACCTACTTCATGTCATTTGAGCAGGAGTGCTTCTTACTTTTTCTTTAACTTTTCTTCCTAACCAGAGGCATTTCCTCCCTTAACCTGTAAATATTTCGTCTTTAATACCTTAGTCCCTGTTTGCTTACCAGGAACATAGAGTGTTTAGCTGAATGGGTAGCCAGGGAATCCTTCAGTTTGATTTCTCTCTCTTGGCCAGAAAGGATAAAGCTCTAATAAAGAAATGGGACTGAAAAAGATGCTGTTTGTTTATGTCGTGCTGTAAAGCTAATGATAACCGTACTAACAGTGAAGATTTCCTTATAAAGAAGGTGATTTCAATCAAAAAAATAAATGTATATGAAGAATGCAGGTTCTTGATGCATCCTTTGCAAACACTACTGAACTCATTTAAAATAAGAAACAGTTCTCCAGAACTGGCATTCATACATAAAAGAAGCTTTAGGTGTATTCAGTTAAAATCATATTTATCATAATACTTTATTATATTTTTTCTTTGTTTTAGCCATGGATGCAGATGTGAAGAATGAAAGCCTTTCATCTGTGCAGCAGCTTGGTGTTGAAATGACAGTCAGGTACATGGTATTAAAATAATTCCCTAGTGTGTTTCTAGAATTTGTTTGATTTTCATGGAATTACTTTAATGATATTTAATCCATCAACTCAATGCTTTACACCATTTAAATCTAAAGATCATCTTTAAGAAAATGAATTCTAACTTTGAAAATGAAAAAGGTATTAGTACGTAATTAAATTATCTTTACAGATTATATAGGTTATTATCCTTTATTGTTGTAAAGGCTAATTGTATCTTGTTAGTAAGATTTACCATAAAATTACATTATCCTGAGTTATGTGTCTTTTTTTCCCCTCACATTACTTCTCTAAATAGCTCTGTTTAGCTAAGCTTAGTTATACGCCATCTAAACATTTTGTTTGGCTGGTAATTTGCAGAGCCGTGATGAAGGAAAAGCTAATGTTTCTGTACTTCCACAGATTGTTATGTTTAGTATTAATATTTGAATTCTGATGCTAATAACTACACATACAATATACTTGATGGCATTCTAAATAATGTATGTGAAGAAAATGAGTTGTGTGTGTTAGAGTACTTGCTCCTCCCCACCACAGTCTCTAAAACTGAACTAAAAGGAATTTAGGTGAGGAATTGTAACACTGAGTAGCAGATGTTTGGTGTGCATCCTTCCTAGATAAAGCATAATATCTTCTATTAAACCATTTATGTGTATATCTACAACATAGTGTTTGTGTTGAACAACGCTATGACAGCTTACCTTTCACAGGCCTATTAAATATGAGTTCTTGCTTTTTAGGAATTAAAAAAAAATATTTAACCTTTAAACAGTTTTGGTTTTTAACTTTTTGTGCTAGATACGGAAAATATCTAAGCTTGCTAAAAGAAGATGCTGAAAATGGGCTGTGCTTCGTGTTAATGAATTGTGAGAAATTTCTGAAACAACAGCAAAGAACTGTGGTATCCTCACTTTGTATCCTTTCCTGATGGCATAAATTATATTGCCTAAAAATGCCAGCGGAATTTGAACTCTCAGTTTGGGCTTCTGATGGTGATGTAGATGTGTAATATGTACTGAAAGGAAAAAAAAAAAGCAGCACTTTTACTTTGAAATTTTGTTGAGTTAAAATACATGCCCAATGACTCAAGAAAATTTTCCCCCGTTTGTTCCCATACTTTGTTAAAATTGTAAGTCTCATTCATTTTTGTCATAAACTGTTTTGGAGTAGGATCACATCTTTCTGTATGTGATAAAGAGTCTGCAGCAATGCACCTTTTGAGCATTAATCAGTATTTGTGGTACTCCCACAATACCAACAGTGTTAATGGTATTGCCCATGTAATGATATGTGGCTGTAATCTGATCAACGGAAAGGTTTTGACTTCTGACTGTTTTATATCTACTGTGGAACTTTTTTTTTTTAAATAAAACATACCCGTTTCCAACAAGCTTTGCTATATTCTTCAGGTATTAGACTTACATATCACTATTAAAATACACTTCAGGTGTATTAGTCAGAATATGCTTAATCTCTTTTTTAAAGCTTTTCTTTTACTGTGGTTTTTTTCCATAATCTTCACAACTCCTGTTTTCCTCCTCCACCATTCTCCTTGCTTGTACTATAAGCAGACTTGTTTTGGTGCGGGGTTTTTTGCATTTGCTTGTTTTTTGTTCACTTTTGTTGATTTTGGCTTGACTACTTATGGACTGGGAAAAAAGTAGCGTATAGGGAAAATAGCTTAAATTGTTTCTCTTAACTCAGTTTGAGAGGCAGCCGTGCCTCACGAAGCTGCCTTCTGTGCAGCTGTATTCCCCTTGTCCCACCTCTAACAAACCCGCTCTTGCCTCTGCGTGCCTGGGCCTGGGGAGGAGGAGGGCTGCGGTTCCTGCAGGGCAGTGGGGAGGAGATCTCTGCCCCAGTTCCTTGACCTTCTCACGCAGGCTGCTTGCGGGAGCGCTATGCTGGCTACGACTGGTTTGCATCTTCTGTCTTCCTCATCATGTCAGGGGACGGGGAGAAGACACTGACGTTTCTTCAGCGATTTGCACGTCTCCTTGTTTCAGCATTTCTCTGGCTACCAAGACTGCATATATCTGTAAGAAGTTAAAAGCTGTTTCTTTCTGAAAGGCAACTTTGAAAGTTTCTAAAGGAGACTTTATCAATTTCCTTAGTTTCGGTGGGTTTTTTTAATGCATTAAGTTTTCATTAAAGCCCTCTAACTGAATACGTGACCCTGAAAAATTCTCTCAGAAAAATATAGATTTGACATTTGCTCAAATGGTTGTTAAAAGTAGTGAAATAACAGGTGGACTGATAGTAGAGGCAATGTTATTGAATTTTAAAGCTGGCAGTAAAATAAACTTTGTTAGTGGCATTAAATTCTGTGTGAAGGCTGCGATACTGTTGAATGACCTTTTTTTTTATTATTACAGCATGCAAGTCCATCCTTTTGATTGTTTTTTTTTTTTAGTAAAACTATCAGTTTAAAAATTTACTAAATACACTAGAATGTATTTAGTAAATTTTAAAAATTATTACTGCCCATATATTGAATGCTTGACAATTTTAAATTATTAGTATTTTGGATCAAGTTTGTAGTATAGGAAACATAATTTCCATCTTTCGTTAGGAGTGATTCCATCTATTTAAAAGAAAACCCTTCCAGTTTGACTTTGTACATTGTCACATTGTCTCAAATGTTTTGAACATAAACTATAAAACAACTGTAGTCTTTACTAGAGAATTCTGGGGTATAAGAAGCATGGATTAGATTCCGTACCTGTTCTGCAGGCAATCTTCTGTATTAATACGAATTGGTCTGTCTTGTCGCCAGAAGTGACCGTATTGGTCCACTCACAGCACTGAGTCCAGCCCTGAGGTTGTTCCAACACAATGAAATTTTGCTCCATTGTGTGAATATAATTGTGCTGAACACTGCCCGTGCTGAGAACTTCAGAGTCGTCTTCCATACAAGAACTAGCCAGCACTGCAGGCAGGTTGCTGCAGTGCTAACATTCATTTTCAACACCTAAATGATTTCTTTTTCATAATACATCTTGAAAACACAAAGAGAAAATTCAATAATTAACCTATTTGCATAACGACAGCAATGTAAACTAAAATAACATGTCAAAACATGAATGAGGAATTACCCAGCCATTGGATTGTGATGCTGCCTACCGCAGGAAGGAGGAAAATTCCAAAGGATGTACCTTGACCTTCTAGCACGAAGCCAAGGATTCATTACCTAGAAACCAGGCACTGATATCCAGAGCTTTCCAGACTGATAAAACCTCTGTTCCTTTTGCTGCACAACATAGAAATTCACTCGTACTAGCTGCACATACTGCAAAGAAACGCGCACTCAGAAAAGAACTTCAAATACCGTAGAAGTTCCACTCTATCCACCAGTAAATGGGGAAAAAAAAAAATCCAACAGACATTAGTCTTTTTTTTTCCTTCTGTTCTTTTGTTTAAAATATAACAACAGTTTCTCCATCCCTGCTTTGACAGTTAAAGCTTACATGCAATAAAGAACTAGATTTCTAATGAAAAGGAATAGTCAGGATATATTTAATAACAGTTTCTAACTTTTAATTTTCTTTAGTTTAACTACATGTTTTTCCTGATAGTTACCAGCTTTTTTGTTTATTGTATTTCCTGTCTCTAAAATAACTGGGATGACTTATCTTACAAGTAAATGTGTATATTTTTATATATTGTTCTCAGGAAGGTATTTTAAAATAACACATTCTTATAGTCTGTAATCCTTTTCCTCAATTTTATTGTTGTTGATGATGATGATGTTGTTGTTGTTGTTAATCAGATGCACCTGCCTATTACCACAGTGGAATCCGGCATCCATCCAGTCTATTTTTGCAGTGCTCACCACATCGAAATGTTGCTGAAAGCTGAGTTGCCACTTGTCTTTTCAGCCTTCCACATGTCTGGTTTCACTCCATCCCAGGTAACTGATGAAAGCGTATCAAAGTATCATCAACTTTTTGACTTAAATCCACAAAGTCAAGGACGTTCAGGAACTACTCTGATTTTTCTATATAGCACTTGTGTGGTGGTTATGAAACTGGGGGTAAAAGATAGTATTGAATGCATAGTGTCTTAGAGCATCTGAAAATAGAAGGCAACTGACTTTGGTAGAATAATGACAGTGTACTGCAGCTGATGACCTTCCATTACATGTTCATGCAGAAAACTTGATAAAAGTAATATATACTAAAACCTCAGATTTATCATTAAAAATAAATAGAATACCTTATTCCCCGGAATAATTTTCTAAATTTTCTATAGGAGGGAAATGAGTAAATTGGGATAGGTGTATAATAGGAAGCAATTCAGGTGATATTAGAGGAAAATTAATTTTATATGAGCTACCATAACTATTACAATCGGGTTACACACTATTCTTTTATATTAAAGAGATGTTACTAAAGCAGAATATTTATCCGTAATGTTAGCTTTCATTTTACCTACTTAATACAATTCTTTGGTAATATGGAATGCTAGGTATGGAGCTTTACTTGTAAAGACTACAGTCATGATGAAGCGTAAACCGCTTAATGCAATAATGAGTTAGATTGCCAATGCAAAAGACCTCTCACCACAGTAAGAAAACTTACGGCTGTTCCAAGGCAAGAAAAATATTTTTCATCTTATGCCTTCAAAATTCCTTTTTGCCACCAGATTTGCAGCTTAAGAGACTTCTTAATGGGGAGCAGATGCCGGTGTGGTACAGATATTGCTTAAAATAGTCAGCTTGGGATTTGGTCTTTGAGGAGAGAAGGTTGGCAGATGAGGGACTTTATCTCAGCATAGGAATGAGGTGCTTATAATAAGGTTCCTGTTTTGGAGTGGGAAAACACACGGGGACAGTCACTCCTTCCTCAACTATTCTTGTGTAAGTTATACCGAATGCTTTTTTAATTGTTTGCACTCAATTAATAGACTAGTTATTGTTTTAAACTGCTGACAAGATTTTTTGTTTGGGGATTTATTTTTTTTTTTTTATTTAACGTGTTACTGAAATGCCACTGGTGGGTGCCACTGTATCTTCTGTGTGATTTTGCAGTTCTACTGCAGGATTAAAACCAAACAAACCCTGAACTGTGAAAACAACGCTGATGTATTTAAGTGCTTGTGTGCATCAATAAATACCCGAAAACAGATTTAATGCCAGAGTATGGCTGCTGTCATCTAATTATAATCTTGGTACTTCTGCTGCTGTGTATTTTTAAACACTTTAAGGACTGATTAGCAGAAGATTTGTGGTCTAGAACTAAATGAAATGTGCTGTACACATCTTAATACATTGTGATTTAGAACTGGAAAAAGGAGTCACTAAGTGTGTTCCATACCCACTTCATTAAATGAAAATGTGTCTTAGGGAAGGGCCTAACATTCATTTATAAGGCAAAGAACTACTTTAATTTAAAGGAAAATCCACGTTAAAGGCACCTTCATCACCCTCATTACCCTTTAGGCCACATTTTAAAATAACTTGAAAAATCACCTTTGCTTTCATTGGACTTCGAGTTTTATGTCTCAACTTCAGCAGCTGCCAGAATATACTCAGATAAGTGAGATGCATGGATGCAGGGTGTTACGTTTAGCAGAACTCACTGGAAGTCTATTCAGAGGCTGCGATGTAAAAAATGGTGATTCTTGGCTTCTTTTGTACTTCATCCGTTTTATTTTCATAAATAGGGTAATCTTATAGGAAAAAGGGTCTGTAGTATAGAAAAGTTAAGAGATATACCTGATCAATCATGACTGAATTTAATTATATATAATTTCATTCTCATCTAGATTTGTCTGCAATGGATAACTCAGTGTTTCTGGAATTACATGGACTGGAGTGAGATCTGTCACTACATTGCTATATGTATTTTCCTTGGTCCCGATTATCAAATATATATGTGTATTTCTGTGTTCAGACACCTACAGCAAGACATCCTACAGCACACTGAAGCCCAAGATCTCCAGGTTTTTCTTAAAGTAAGGGTTTCTTTTTTAATTTTTCAATTGCTGAAGGGAATCAAAGCTCTCAATACTGAAAAAATGTGTTACTTAATCTGAAGCTCTTACTGGATTTCACTTATTGATTTTAAATGAGTGAAATAATACTATAATTTTTTTACTTCCTGGCAGGAAATTGTGGTGTAGTGTTTTCCAGAGAATAGCTTTTCTGCATTTTGTCCTGATCAGTTCCCTTTGTAAGCAGTTTGATCAGTTCCCTTTGTAGGCAAAGTAAATAGCCACATTAAGTCACGAGGGCATTTGATTCAGTCCTCTCTATGTGGCCTCAATCTCATTAAACTGGATGTTCTCCAGAAAGGTGGGTTTGCACAGTGGTCTCCTCCTGAAGCTGGAAGATACGTGACACAAAACTCAGTGAGCTGTTACTTTGAACAGATGCCAATTACTATACAACCACCCTCACAATATCATATTCTTTCCATATTATAAATTACGTTTGGTTATTGGATTCTTTTTGCAGGGTACTGCTTATCTATAGATGCAGTCATGAGTAGATACAAATATTTGACTCTTCTTCCCAAAGACATTTTTGCTTTTTTCTCTGGTCTTTTTTTTCTTTTCCTCCAGTCAGAATTCTTTTGAGGGCTATATATCTGCATCTTAGTCTGTCCTAACAACAGTTTTCTGACTAGTTTGCATCCAACTTACTTAATATGAATAATATGTCAGCTCAGTCATTTGCCTTGAAAATGTTTGGTACGCAGTCTAATGAGGGAATTGTTTTGTTTGACCTGGTTTTGGTCAATGTGGCTTAAAAACTACTTCATCTTGATGGCATTATTGGGATAGTTTATGTAAATTATAGAAGAGAGAATTTGTATGTTGTCACCTACAGTATAAACAGGCCAAAGATTTGACATGGTAGTATTAAATTAATGAGAAATACTCTATATTAATGCACTACTGGAGTATTTACAATTCATTGAGTGACTACTGCAGAAAAAGAGGAGTTAATAGCATACTTAAACTGTACTCGTTTTTGATAGCTCTTAATTCATCTAAAGAAAAAAAAAATATTCTGTCACTGTATTCATTCAATTTTGGCTATATTATGGGCTTCATGTGAGGTTACTAACGCAAAGGCGTTAGTCAGCTGCCCTTTTATTGAAATAACCAAATTCAGTTTCAAGTTTTATCCTATTTCTCAGCACAACATTCACAAATTTGGATTACTGTAGTGGAGCAATTCTCTTAAAAGTGGAAGTATGAGCTATTTGAGAACATAATCCAAGTTAAGAAAAAAACCAACACGCCTACAACCTTTGAATATTCATTTTATTTTTTTTTTTAATGTAATGTCACATCTTGAACTTCATACTAGCAATGGTCATTTGCTATACGAACAAGTCTTGCTGCCTATTTTCCTTCCAAGAACCAATAGTACTTTCTGTTTTTAAGCTTCTAACATGCTTCATATCTGTAATGAAAAGATGATGATTTGACAGCAATACACCTTTGTTGGTATTATCTAATAAGTAGTTCCAGCTATCTATTAAAATTAAAAACAAATATTTTCTTCTTAAAATAAAAATATACTTTCATTTGCACACGAAAAAAGAAGTTGGAAACAACTTTGCTGTCAATTCAGATTACATTATGCCTAGCACTTAAAATAAGTAAAACATTCACCCTTTCAATGTGTCCTTATCGCTAGAAAGTGATAAGAAACAGATGACCACCTATGAAAGAGATCATCTTCTATTACTCTATAATTTGCCTTTCCTCTGCAGCAAGAGGAAAGTAGAAGTAACAAATTGTCCATGAACATTTTTTCCCTTTTCCTGGTTCTTTCTGTTGGCTGAGATGGGTTACTAACAGTTACGATCCTTTCTTGAAGTTTCAGCATTAACTGAATTTTAAATTTATTGCTTGGTCTTTTATTAATGCTTTCATGGAAGGATGAAGGTGCATAGCTTTGTAATTTCCACATGTGAACCAAGAATACTGTAACCTGCCACCTCAGGAAACCCATTTTGACTATTTGGTTTCATTTGGATAAAATAGAGAAACTGAGGCTACAGGGTTTGTGACTTGTTGTCATAGCACATGTAGGCCAGTATGTCAGTCTCTTCTAGGAGTAATTTACCTACTCTTCACTTTATTTTCTGTGAGTATGGGCCATATTATTGACAACTAAGTTGCTGACCGATGCTTTAATATGTGTGCACATTTAATCAATAGAGGATTTGACTGCTTAGGGAAAAAAAAAAAAGTTTGATACCTACTACATTTCTCTATTGGAGTCAGTTTTCTTTTCCACTGTAGTCAACCTTCTCACACTGCATGAAGAGCAACTTGGAAGGTAAAATCATGCCTTTGCTTTCACTTGTGAATAGGGGAGGAGAACTATAAAGACCATCTCGAATTCCTGTTCAGATGCCCAAGTGCAGCCTTCCAAGCCTGAGTAGATGTTCTCAGGAGACTTCTACTTCACAGAGATGCACACTCAATACACCAGCAGATACATGTGTCCACAAGGACTGTCTGGCTCCAGAGAGCTTTTTGCAGCACATGCTGCCAACGGTGGTAATACTGCTTAGTAGATGGTGGGCACACAAGTTGTTCCAGTTCAAAGCAGCAACAAATTCACCCATTTTACCCAGACTGTTCTTCAGGATCCTGCTTTCTGCAGTGCATCCTCCCTCTCCCACTAATATAGTAGCCGCGAGAAGAAACGTGGCCTGTTCGTTTCTTTGTCCTGAGGGCACCTTCTTTTACTCTGTGTTTTGGAATTAGTAAGAATTAATCGTTTGTGGTGATGCAGAAGTGTTTATTCTGTTTTTACTTAAGCACTTCATAAAGATCTCTCTTTATCGTTGACTTTAAAAATAAGTATCTACTGTTACTCTCCTGGTTTTATTGAGAATCTAGTTGGATATAAAAGCCACATTAATAAACTTTTAGCATGCCATGTGCTGGTATAGAAATCTTTTAAAATAATATTTTAGTACCTGGCTTTGCCTTCTTAAAGCTTCCTTTGTTTTCCTTAAGAATCTTCATATGGCGTGTTCTCCAAAAATGAGAGGAACAACATCCACCTGAAAAAACTATTTGTTACCAAGACTTGCAATTAGAAAGAACTGTTTGGAAGCAGATATTATGAATTCTTTATTTCTAAATGAAATGTAATAAAATATGTGTATTTTAAACACCCAGGCTGTGACAAGCAGAACAAAATAAGCTATCTTTAGAAGCTTGGAATTTATTAAATTTGAGTTGTACATCTTTTTTTTCCTAGCTAATAAATGTTTTCTGTGTGTATTTGTGCAGGAAGAAGCACTCCATGGATTTCGAGTGAGTGATTATTTAGAATACATGGAAAGCTTGGAGGCAATCTACAGACCTATGCTGCTGAAAGACATGAGAAACATAAGAGTGCAGAACACATAGATGAAGCAAACAAGCACTTTATTTTCCAGCTTTGGTTACATCCTTTAAAAGGATGCTGATTGATTGATATATCAATCTCACCTAAAACAAGTCAGGCTGTGTAAATGTACATACTGTAAAATAAATAAGGAGGATTTTCAGAATATAGTTTTTGCAAAAGGACTTAATCTAAGTTTGATGACCTAAAATACCACATTTTCCCAGCCAGGCTGTATGCGCAGCCTCATTTTCAGTTAGCAGAAGGCAGCTGCAGAACCCACCTGGGTTCTGAAGTAGGATGCTGAAGTGTCTTCCTTAGAACATAAGTCTTCCTTATAAAGCCTTGAACCTGTTCCCAACTCATTGCATTATCGTCATCTCCTTGTAGCACAGTCCTAAAACCTTCATATTTCGCTAGGGTCTGACAAAGTGATTTTTCTTAGAAACAACTGCTAGTGTGTATTCATATGCATGAAAAGTCAACAAATGAGAAACAGATTCCCTGTACACAGCTGTTCTGACTTTGTGGATAAGGTTGAGAAAATGAGGTGTTCAAATGCATGCAATGAAAAAAGACTGATATTCCGGTCTTTTTTTTTAAATAAAATAAATCATTTTATGTCATAAAACATCTATTTGTAACATACACTCTCTGTCTGCGTAAGTGGATGAGAAGTCCTTGAGCAGCCTGCTTTTCATATCTGTGGAAAATGATCATTTTTAAAGATTCTGGTTTCATTCAGACAGGAAAACTAATAAGAAGCTTTATCTGTGCTTGCCTTTCATCATCAGTGAAAAGCAAGAATTAAGGCTGCTAGATATTTTCTAACAGCAGTGCAGTGTAGGTAAAATTTCAACATTGTTGAAGACTGAAATTCCCAATTTCAAAAGAAACATGGTTTTCTTGAGGAGCACTGCATCCACTTGCTGTAAGGATAGGGTTTAGGTAACGGTCAGTGGGCAGCTGAGGAAACATTCTAGCAGCTTTCTTTTCCACATTATATTATATTGTTAAATATTATTTAAGAAATCAATATATATTTGTGCACCAATTAATAGTTGAGTTTTTTTATCCAAATTTCAAAGCACTGGGCATGATGTTGAGTCAATAAATAATACTCAGATGACAACATATTCCTAAAATTAATACTACAGTTGGCTTGTCAAGAATTAATAAATGCCTTTATATTTGATTGAAATTATGGCCAATAAAATGATAGTTATTGGCAAGCAGGAGGGCTTCCTTCAGTATTTGCAAGTAATCAAAGGATGTAGATGGAAAATACCAAGGTATTATCCTGTGGCCATTTAATATTTTTCATACAGTCAATCAGATCTGCATCAAAATTTCAAAAAAAGAAAATATCAAGTAGAAATATAACCTTTACAGTGCCCACATGAGGTTAGATGAAAAGTAGACATTTAAGATGGTAGTTTACTAACTGCAGAAATTCAGTCACATGGAAAGAAAATCTAAAATTAGAACAGTTGTTAAAATTTATTCTCAAATTTGTTATACTAATGTCTTGAAATGGAAGAGGAGAAAAAGTGTGGTCTGTTTGGTACATCCTACCCATCACCAGCCAAGCTTCCTCTCCTGTCTTCCTCACCCCGCTCCGCCCATAGTATTTGCAGATTGCTTGTTCTTTTCATTTTGCAAGATTTTTTTTTTTTTTCTTCTCACTTCTGTATTTTGTTGGCCTCTTCTGTTCAGGGCTTTTCATCTGTGCTTAAAGGTATTCTCTCAGTAGATGCACTAATTCCCATTTCTCACAACCTCTATTCTACCCTATTTTTTTCGTTCTCCGCTACAAGAGGCATTATAGTGATGTGGACTTCCATCTGTTTCTTATATACTACCTCACAAGTAGAACTTCACAGTTTGAAGCTCTGCCTCGTGAGTTGCCCAAGTTCACTGTCTGAGTATTGGGAAGGTTGAAAGAATTCACACAGTGGGATTGGCTCAGCCTACAAGGTTGGAGCAAAACTTTCGGGAGCATTTCAAGCAGTAGCATCCATCCATGAAGTGAAACACGCTTGCCTGCTTTTTCTCCTTTGCTACACTAGGTGCAGAACTGGCATTTGTTGCATGCTGGCCCACAGCCCACCCCTCAGAGTAACAGTATTGATGTTTTATAACATTCATTCATCTATACAGGTAGTTTTGAATGATGATCTCTGACTTTGGTCTGAAGGCTGGGTTTGTCTTTTTGTAATTATTTCACAGATGTTGTCTTTTTCTAGATTATCTATTAAGAATTTTACGGTGCATGATAAAGTTTTACATTAAAAGGCCCAAGGAACCTCTGGACAGGTTCTAAAACGGGTGCATAGCTCCTTCTGGGTGCTGTGAAGAAACTCACCAAGAAATCCTGCTCGTGTATTGTGAGTTGACTCACTAGCAGCTGCTTAGGCAGTAACTGCCATTTCTCTTCCTGTCTTAGAGGTGGGAAGCAGTCTGTTTTCAGAAGTATTGCAGGCAGTAGGCAAATCTTAGGTGAAAATTGACTTAATGGAAGAAAGGAAGTAATGGTTTTAGTGGAGATTTTGCTTAGAAGGCTTCATCTCTAGGCACCCTCCCCCCTTCTCTCCCTTACACACACCCTTTATTAATGCATTTTTTCAAACTGTGTTCTTTGAAAAGTAACTTTCAAAAACTCAGACTTAACACAACCATGTTCTCATCTAGCCCAGCTTTGGTCAAGGTTTATCCAGCACCTGGATTTACAAAGTCTTTCCACGAAACTGCCTTAACTTCCATTTAACGTCTTAAGATCCTGTGTTGTAACCTAGTGTCACTCACTAACGGCATGTTCAGTGATGGCATCTAAATAGGCTTTGCAATTGGATGAAGTTAAAAGTTCTACTCCATAGAAAACAGCAAATACTAGGTTATTACTTACTCTCAGAGTAGAAGAGATTCTCTAGTGTCATCAGTTTCAAGTTCCTAAACAGCTTTTTGAAAACAAGGCTATTTTTGGCTTAGTCTTGGAAAATAAGCCTCTTCTCACCCTGAGATACTAATTTTCCCTGAGTAAATTTGCATCAATAATTCTGAAGTTTCTTGAAATTTGTGCTTCCTCCCTCAACCACCCAGAGTTTCTAAAAGGCAAATACTGAATGTATCTTTTTATTAGGAGATCTATCCTTTCTTAGGATTTCAGTTTCATTTCAGCCAAAGTAGTAGTTGCACTACTTCAATTTAGAGTGAAATGCCCTGTTCCTGCAGTTACCTTTAAAGAGATTTTTGGTCTTGGTAATTATTTTGCATAGGAACTTGGTAAATTGCCCTGTACCTTGTAATATCAGACCCTTGGTGCCTTGACGTTTCCAAGGACACTACTTCTTTATTAAATGAAACAAGATTCAGCTTCTCTAGCAAAAAGTTACTTATCATCTGTATTCTTATAGGAAGAAGTCTTTACACTGTGAAGTGTAAGTAGCCAGTATAATTGATCAAGTCCCTGCTGTAGCTAGTTTAGTAACTAAGCAGTATAAATTCCCTAAATGCGTCCTGGTTATGTAGGCAACATTACCAGATGATGTTACATAGTGAAAGATAAGCATTAAGTAGTTCTTTATTTGGTTAAAGAAGTAGGGAAAATACTATCTTTTATCAACACCTGCAATAACATTTTCTTTACAGAATGTCTGGAATCTCAAAATATTTTGATAAGAATTTGTGATGTAATAAATGTTTTAGAAGTCCAACAGAAACCACAAATGTTGAATTTAGACTTACCCAATATCATTGCCACATTCCTGAGATGAACTAAACATTACTGCAAAGTTCTTGAAAAACAACTTCACTAGATAAAATGAATGTGTGAGCACATACACAAATTCAAATTATGAAATACATTAGAACCTGCAGTGAAATTTCTGTAATTATATGCAACCTAAGAGTGAATGCTGACAAAGGTTTTGCCACTAATTTCTATTTTCCTGACTCTGCATTTCATAAGTTCATGGGTTTAGCTTTTTTTCCTGTGTAGAAAAAAAAAAAATGTTTTAAATATTTTTGGACTTTTGTGAACTGTGTTGGCTCACCTACATTAATAAAAGAGGCTGGCAAGTGTGAGGAACGAATTATGACAACGACTGATGGAACCAAGTATTTGCCTGACACCAGGGTCAAAGAATGCTGACTCCCATAAAACCTGTTCTTTTAACCTTAACAGCAGTCTCTTTTTTTAAAATAACTTTTTTGGTGTACATCTCAAAATAACCAAATGACAAACATCCAGATGGTGAATAACACTAGAACGCTAATATATATGTGTTTCTAGAAATTCTATAAATTTTTAAAGAGACCATGGTTGATTAAGCTACCAATTATGAAGTCATCAGTTCCTTTATCAGGAGCAGATATTTGTCAGGAAAATTAGCTCTTGTGCTAGGCATTTGAATAACCCAGGGACTCTTGCCATCTAAATAGCTGCCACTTTGTATTCCTCATCCCCCAACAAAGAAGAGAGGGGCACTGCAGAGCTGACCCTTAATATCAACGACTTTCATCAGTATTGCATCAAATCAATGCAAAGAGGTACAGTACACAATAATCAGGAAGATGAGTCGAATACAAATATAAAGCAAACAGCCTGAGTACCAAGTGCTGCTACTGACAAAAGCATTTTTTGCATTGCCTCCAGCAATTCAATCAGCTGCAGTTTCCCCATCTGCAAAACAGCTACAATTTCATACAGTCCGTATAGGTGCTGAGATGATTAATTAGAGAATATTTGTAAAACATTTAGTGCATGAAAATTCTATCTAAATGCTAAATCTTAATACCTGATAATAATGTAAAATTCCATTGTGCCCCATGACAGAAAGAGGACATTTCTATCTCTAAACCTATTTGTATTTTTCTGATTGCCTCTTCCAGCTTCTTTTTCCCTGCTTTCCATCTTGATTGTATTTACCTCTCTCAGGTTTTTTCTCTCATTTTCAGCTGTGTCATTGTTCCCAATCCCCGGTGACAGTCCAGTCACTAAAAGATAAGTGTTTCCTTGCTTGTACCTAAAATTTATAACTAAACGATTTAAAATAAACACAATGGGGGAAAAAAAACCCAAACCACTACATAAAACCGCGACTTGGAAAAATTGAGAAGCCAATTGTAGGAAGACAAGACCCCCCAAATAAGCTGTCAGCGGTCCTGACCCAGTCTCCTACTGGAGGGAGCTAAGCACTCCTGCTTCTGCCTCTCTGTCACATCCCCCTAACCATCAGCTGGGATGCCGTGCTGAATAGAAACATCTGTGTTATCCCTCAAAGACATGCAGTTTCCAGGCCACCTCCTTCAGCAGCCTCTGCAGCATGACTCAGCCTTTTGGGATAAAATCAGTAATCTACAGAAATATTTTTCACCTGTTCATGTCTGCCATGTTGCCTTTTGCCAAGTTATTTTACTTCTGAAAACTTAGAGTACCTATCTAAAAAAATAACAAGTAATGCCTACTTGCTTTTGTAAAAATGACAGTTCTGCAGGTGGAGACGGTTTCCTCATTACCATATATAGTGTTCATGCAACGAGAAATACTGGCAGTGGAAGCAACTAGAAATTTAAAAAAAAAAATTCCTTTAGATCTGGTAGGAAAAAAATAAATCAAAGTTAAATAGTTACACTCTAAACTCTGTTTTCCACTGTTTTAAGATGTCCAGCTCCAACAATTACTACGTCAACAGATAAACAGTCTCAGCTTCTCTAAACCATTTTGTGTTGTCTTCAAGTAACTTCCAGCTAGTCCATAGCAGTATTCCATAGATTTCAAAAGGAGCTAAGCTTGAGTAACATTAAAAGATCCCGGTAAACAGACTGAATTTCAGTATAACATGTTGTCATTAATGACAAGAGATCACAATACAGAATAAAAGCAGAAACACTGCTGAGTTGACATTCAGAAGAAAGTTAGAAAATGCCGGACTATGGGCAAAGCTGTGGTGTCATATAGTGCATGGTAGTGACACAATGCTTCATTGCCAATCTCTTTGCATTTCATCACCTCTGGCATGAGAATCGTCCTTTATTGCTTGTCCAGGTAGTAGTAGTGAACACGTACTCCGTTCAATCATTTGCATTTTTGATACAGGGATGATGTTTCAAGAAATTTGGCAAGAAGAATGGAGTTAGCACTGGTAGAGTTTCAGGATACGTGTGTTCTCTGTCCCTACTAAGAGCAATGCTCAGATTACAGCAGGTCCCTCACTCACTAGTGAGTTACAGCAGCAGCTTCCCAGGGAAGGAAACTGGGAGTCTGTCATCATCTGAGAAAAAAGGTACGTTATCAGCCATCGTTACTGAAAACCAACCACTGAAAGCAACTACTTTAGGCTGCATTTCCTAAGGAAGTGAGCAGGTTAATCAGGCTTATGGACACACCAGGGCAAGGGCAAACTATTCTATGATTCTATGATTCTTTGAAACAGGAATTGCACCAGCAGAAACTGCAACAAAGCCAGTGATGTGGGAGAAATTATAATACCCTCTCTCAGAACATTTCCAGATGACCGCAAAACTGATTGAGAGGTAAAGACTGAGATAAGTAAGCGATGGTGATTGATCTGGGTCAGTTGGTGAAGCAGGCTAATTAGAATGCATGCATTTTAATACCGCCAACTGCCAGGTTGTGTATCTCAGCAGAGGCCAAACATCATGTTTACAACATGAAGGACTTTGTTATGAAAGGACGGTGACAAAGATGAGAGTAAATTTGCTATCCAAAAGAATCCCATGCTGTTGCAATAGAGACATGAGTTGTGGCTGAGAAAGAAATCCTAATTTGTAAATGAAAAGACTATTTTCCTCTATTTTTAACATAAGGGACTATTAAAGAAATAATGTCCTATTCCATTCCTAACACTTCCAGGAAGCATGTGTAAAAATTAGAAGGCTGAGATAAGAGCTACAGTAAGTGTCGTACTAAATAACTGTCATACAGTTAAGAACCTATGAAGCATAGTCTAATTAGTCCGTTCAAGAGAAGATTGTTAGGTTAGATTGTTAGAAGACGATTTGCTCGCTGTCTGTGATTGCCTACATGGAGAACAGATTTCTGGTAACATCTTTTTAATCTAGCCAAACGTCTTCCCCCCTTCCCCCCCCCCCACAAAAAAAAAGAATGTGTGAGATCTGGGAATGAGGAGCTATGGAAACAGACTGGAAGAGGTGGTCATTTTACAATGAAGGTAACTATCCAGTGGAACAAAGTTACTTTTAAGATAATAAATCATCAGATCAATATTTTCAGTCATGATCTGATTTTTTGAGATGCACGCTATTCTAGAACACATGCCATTCTAAAATATGTAATTTATTCCAAGTTCCACAGCCCAAGTTATACAGTGAGTTAACTCTCTGATATCTGGCCTTTCTGTCCCTAAAATACATCTAAAAAAAATAAGTCAGTATCGATGGGATATGATCTCTTCCAGTTATCTTTGATGCATGTTAGGCAAATCATAACAAAAAAACCCAAACAAAACCAATACAAGGAGTTAGAGATGGACAAATCTGAGGTAGAACAGCAAAAAATTTATATAAAGAATTTAAGAATAGATGGTAATGACAGCACACATTTCCCCTTTCAAATTATAATATATACCTATATACCACATTGGCCTAGAACTGAAGATACAATTTTAACTCGTTTGAGCAGTTAGAAAATCAAAACTTTTTTGAAACATAACATTATATTTGTGTCAGAAGAAGTAACTAGCATTTATTTCCTGTAAGGAAGCATTTGGAGAGCTGCAATATTTGTACCGTTTCTGCAAATCAGTGGAGTATTGTCCTGGTTTCGGCAGGGGTAGAGTTAATTTCTTTTCTAGTAGCTGGTACAGTGCTGTATTTTGGATTTAGGGTGAGAACAATGTTGATAACTCACTGATGTTTTAGTTGTTGCTAGGTAGTGTTTACACTAGTCAAGGACTTTTCAGTTTCTCGTGCTCTACCAACTGAGAAGGCTGGAGGTTCATGATACCTCTTCTGGCATTTTGTTTATTAACTGATCGCACGTAAGTAGACAGAGTTATGAATCTTACTTCAAAGCTAGATTATTCAACCTAGTTTCCAATCATTTAAAATGCTATTTCCAGATACACAGACCATGTCCTTTCAGATTTCACTTTTGTTCAAAATCTAAGCTGAAGCAGAACAAATCTTTTAATTTCAGGTCATCAGTGAGGTACCAGTTTTATTACTTCATCTAACAAGAACTGGTTAAAACAGTTTTGTATACTCAGCAGAGTATCAGAGAAAAAACACCTTCCCTGTTCCTCTGATACCAAACCACCAGTAAATTAAAAAAGCCCCACAGCTCCAGAGCATAATGCTGTTTGATTCTGTTTCATCACAAAAAAAAAGGTCTTAAAGCTTAACATACAAATGCAGTGGTGCATAGGGAGTGTCGTGGTTTAACCTCAATTGGCAACTGAGCACCACACAGCCGCTTGCTCACTCCCCCCCACAGTGGGATGGGGGAGAGAATTGGAAGGGGAAAAGTGAGAAAACTCATGGGTTGAGATAAAAGCAGTTTAATAGGTAAAGCAAAAGCCGCGCACACAAGCAAAGCAAAACAAGGAATTCATTCACTCCTTCCCATGGGCAGGCAGGTGTTCAGCCATCTCCAGGAAAGCAGGGCTCCATCACGCGTAACGGTTACTGGGGAAGACAAACACCATCATTCCAAACGTCCCCCCCGTCCTTCTTCTTCCCCCAGCTTTATATACTGAGCATGACATCACATGGTATGGAATGTCCCTCTGGCCAGTTTGGGTCAGCTGTCCTGGCTGTGCCCCTTCCCAGCTTCTTGTGCACCTCCAGCCTTCTCAATCGGTAGAGCATGGGAAGCTGAAAAGTCCTTGACTAGAGTAAACACTACCTAGCAACAACTAAAACATCGGTGCCTTATCAACTTTGTTCTCATCCTAAATCCAAAACCCAGCACTGTACCAGCTACTAGGAAGGAAATTAACTCTATCCCTGCCGAAACCAGGACAGGGAGGTATCAACATGGTTTGAAAAATTAGTTTGTGTGGGGTTAAATTTGGAACTGACACTTGACTAATATTTCATCAGGTCAGTTTCCTGCTCAGAAATAGAATGAGACAAGAATAATACATGAAATTGGCTTAGAATGATGAATGGGGAAAGCAGGCTTTTTTTGTGGTAGATTTTTAAAGAAACAAACACAACAAAAATAAAAACTCCAAGGGAAATTAACCATTTGAAAGAATCAATGTTTACTCTCTCAAAAGGTTTCATCTGCTCTTGGTATTTCCTGTGCTCTAACTCAAAGCCTATCATGGTATCAGAGTCATCCATGATGTGGGAATCAGCAGCTTTTAAAATGGACTCACCTTTTAATATTTTGCTTTAAATTAATACAGACATTGGTAAGCCAACACAACAATCCATTTACACTGCAGCACTCCTTTGCACCATGGCTGCAGGTAAGGTCACTTGCTGAAAGCAAGCGATATTCCTAACAAAACCAGGAGGCTGGGGGTCTCGGCATGTTGATAAAATGAGCGTTAATTGAAAGGGGAAGGAGCCTAATAAAAAAATCCATTTGTCAGCTGTTCTCTAGAGCAGAAGGTGAAATTTCAAGCAAAGCAGTAAAAGTGGTGAAAAAAAATCACTGCCCATTTTGTCATATTTGCATTCATCTATTTGAACTTCCCTGTCCTCCAAATTCTTGATGGTTTAGATAAGGTACATTTTCAGGAGTTATCAAGACTACCTCCTGCAGCACAATTTTCACTTAGAAGGCAAATTACAAGTATTTTTTTTTCAGATCAATCTTTTCTTGGTTTGTAAAACCCACTGTTGTGAACAATGCCGTATACTGTCACAATTTGTGTCATGGATCTTCTAGGTAAAGCTTTCAGGACCAAAATAACTTATTCCCATTTTGATTCAGGATGGTGTTTAGTTATAATGTTATTTTTATTATTAGTTATAATGTTATTTTTGCTGAGCATATTAATAACATTTTATAATGTTATTAATGTTGTAATTTTTATTTTTCTAGCCTCCTGCTAGAAAACAGGAAACCAAGGTTTGGAACAAGTACAATTTTGGCAAGGAACTCCTTCTGAGGGAAATTATAGACCCATGAAGCCAGTTAGACCACCTGTCTAAATCACTTTGGAGTCATTCAGATACTCATAGGAAATTCATTTTGTACAAATCCTGGAGGTGAGGGGAAACCATGGCCTCTACATACCCAGCCCTTTCAGACTTCCACAAAAATTAAATTTAATGAATTTTCAGCCAAATCACTTGGAGCCAAACAGCTTTCTCCCTTAGAGAAACTAATTTTATATGCTGAATAATTGCCTTCACCTTCAGCACGCAGTAGACTTGAAGCTTCCAAAACATCCTGAACTGCAGGAGTGGGAGAATCTCAGCGTAGCACTTAACAACCACTGTTCTGGATTTATTCTGCAACGCTGCTGCAGATTGCCACCATGGCTATTTTTAGTGCCAGCTGCTTTTCATCTGTGAGGCTAGAGTTTCAAACAGCTATTGACAACATCGTGCAATACTAACATGCTATGCTGAGGAAAACAGTATTATCTTCCACCTGCAAGCTGCTAGCTCATTCTCTATTGTGAATAATAATGGAATTGTTTGCTGCAACAAAATTTTGACATCAGATTTCATCAAATATTTTCCAAAAGCACAGTGATTCTTTCCAGAGAGGGAAACCCTCTTAAAGGTATCCTGTAAAAATAGCCCCCCTCTCCATCAGCACTGCCCCCAAAACCAACAAGGAATTATTTAAAATATAATACTCCTTGGAGAAAGACAGTAACAAAGAACTCCCAGGACATGATCTTACATGCAGCTAAACCAACCTAACAACCTGCTACTTTCTATAATCCCTGCTCCTGGAGTATGTTAAATACTCCCACTGCTTGCACCAGTCTGATTCTTACCAGATCCTTCCACTAGTTGGTTTATATCATTAAAACAGCAGAAGGACATCTTATTTTGTGGAGGTTGTTTTCTAGATGCTCGGATGGGGAGTGGGAACCCCATCAGGGTTACAAGCTAAACCTGTAACATGAGTAATAGTGCACAGATGGAAAAATCTCTCCTCCACTTGTGTCATGCACAGTTAAACTGTCATTTGTTACAGTAGAGAAGATGAAACTGACAAAACTCCAATGTAAGAATAGTTTGGTTTCCCCCCACGTGAACGTATTCCTACTATAAATTTCAACTATTGAAGAAGTTTGAAAGTTTTAAAGAAATACATTAACATACTTCATGGTATAGCATGGTCTGGATTCTAAGCAGCCAGTTTGACTTGACTTTAAAGAGCAGAGGAGGTAAATGTCAGAACCTGGTCTTCCAAATGAGCCTTTCAGAAGCTATGAATGGGAAATAAACTAGAAAAAGCCAAATGTTTTCTCCTATTCTAACCAAGAAAACAAACTCAGCACCTACAACACAGCAGTTGTTTTCCTCTGGGAAAATCCCAACTGTGACCCATAGTAAATTTTCTTTGGCACATAGCTTTTACTTCAGCTTGCTGATTGAACTGTCCTTTTCCTCCACTATCTACCACAGTTGCCAGTGTCTATCTCTAAGGTCCTTGTATACCCACCACTTACTTACACTTTTTTAAAAACCAATAGCAAAGTTATACAATGACTGCAGTAGTATAAGATCAGGAATTCATTTTAAAGGGTTTGTGATCTTCAAGCAGAAGGGTGCACTTGAACCAGTAACTGTAAAGGGGTACTTGAACCATTACTTGCAAATTCCAGGTTGATGACAATACAGTCAGCTCATGATGGTTTTGGGGTCTCACAATGTGTGTTGTGGATCGGCCAGGTTTAGCCTTTCTCCAGCTTCCCTGACTGCAGCCACAGGCTCCTTGCATAAGGCTTTGCTCAGCCTGCTACTGCTTAAAAGTTGTCACAGCTCCTAACAGAAATCTGTCTGGAAGCTTGTCCCGAAGTGAATGCTCTAAATATAGTCTCTAACTGAGTATTAGTTACTTAAAAGTATGAGCAATATGGGAAACTCCACATATACATCTTCAAAGGTCTTTTGTCAGCAGACACTCAAGACAAACAGTTGTGCTTAGTTCCTGACTCGGCATCCCTCCTCATGGGCAATGGTATGCAAATCACAAGTTCTCCATGCTGCAGATCCACAACTGTACAACATGGAAAATAATACTTGGTCCCTCTCCACCTTAGCTACTGCAAGATCTTCAGGAAAGAGCCTCCTCCTTAGTATTTGTACTAACAGTTTCTACTGCAATTTCAAAACATTTCAGGACATGGGACAGGGAGGCATGAAGAATTCCTTGAATTACAGTAACAGTCTCATGGTTTATGTTTATGAAAAAGTCAAAGTCACAAAAAGAATGTGCTGCTCACAAAGGCTAAGGGACCTAGCCACACTTTATCACTTTAGAAAAACATGCCACTCTGCCATGTAGTAGAGGACAATGTTGACATCTTTGCTTTATTTAATCCCAGTGATAATTTCACTGAGATTAGATTAGGCTATTTGTAAATTCAACTTCAAAAGTTTCATCTGTGAATACAGAAAGCCATGCTAAGACTTGCTAAAGCTTTTCTGCAGAAAGGTAGATCGAGGAATTTAGGCTAGATGTGATGGTTAAGTTAATATGTAACTTTAAAGTTATTTAATCTGGCTGAAGAAAGTAAAGCTTTAGGTGTTCTGCTTGCAAGGAAAATCTTAGAATTATAAGATCAGTGAACAAGGCAGGGCAGTCAATTTAAAACAGTAGCTTGGAAAAGTACATTTCTCTGTTGGCTTCAAAGTAACATTATATTAAGATACATCATTACTTTTAACAAAGAACAGGGTTGGGTTTTTTTTGAGAAATCTCTTGCTTTTATTAATTCCAGAGCAACTGACCTGATAAGATCCCAGGCTTTCTTCTGATAGAGCTGAATGTTAGGTAAAGTTTCTAGTCAGGTGTCAATATGGAGAGTGAGAGCTCATAAAATTCAGCAGAAGTTTTAGCAAACATACTGTGATCATTTGTGAGGTGACCATGCAGTTTGATAGATTGCAATTATTGTCAGTTAAATGTTCAATTCTTTCTACAAAGTAATCAGCCAACAAAGATTAGCTCATTATGCAAATGCAGACAGTGAACACTGTGTGCACAGTGGTGTAGCAAAGATGCTGCACTGGCAGCAAGCTACTTAAGGTACAGAGAGAAACCAGAATTTAAAACAGTAAATGTAATAATAAAAAACAATTAGAGGGAGTGTAAACATTAGGTCTGAGACTAAGAAATTAGAAAAGAAATAACTATCAAATTAGTATGCCAGCATAGAGTTGGAAAGCAAGGCCCTTCACAAAATAATCAGAGCACAAGAGAGACCATCTGAATTTAAAATTGCAGTTCTGATGGATATGAAAGTATCATCTGCTTGCAACAAAAATCAGCCCCAAGGGGTATATGAAATCAACAGACCTCTCACCCTACCGTAGAATGGTGTCTTCTGTGCAATGCTGTCCTGTGTTTATAGAGCTGACAATTTCTTGACAGAACCATTTTGTTAAAACTGCCAGTGTATTGGCCTCAGGCAGCTCTTTTGAAACATGTTACAGTGAAGGGTTTTCCATAAACCCATGGCAGGTATTTTAAAAACCCTGCTTGGCTTACCTGAGATCAAGCTCTTCCCACACTCCCAACATGGCTGCTCTGGAAGTGCTGGCAACTTCATCAGAAGCAAGAAGGAAAGTACTAATCTTGTAACACCAGACAAGTTGCCCAGGCTATAAGCTAACAAGGCACAGCCCAGTCCAGGTTGGGAAGCCTTTTAGAGACATGAATGCTCATGTGCCCATGCTATGTCCATACAACTTCCAGGCAAGAATGATCAGCTTTGAGTCAGCATGTAATTGCACATCTCCATGTCAGCCTAGCCAGTTCCAATCCCACTGAGAAAATGCAAGCTCTAAACACCTTCTTATTACATGGAAGTGCTTACATAGTTCCAGGTTTTTGAATCAAAAAACAATTTAAAAATATCAACTGGAAGTCCCAGGTCTACACATTTGTTTAGGCAAAGGTATTCCAACAGCATTACAACAGATAACAAATCCTGGAAACTAGCTTAAAGAAACATACTTGTTTCAACATTTGGGGCACTTAATACTTGGCATCCAATTCTTTGTATAGGCATTCAAATTGCCATAGGTACTTAGAACCTTCTAAAGATGTTTTTCACATCTTTAGAAGGATCTAAGGCTTTAAAACTCGTGTTTGGGTGTTCCACTGCCAACTATGGGTGTGTGTCCTAAGAATTTATTCAGTTTCTTTCAAATATTTTGATCATTCACAGACAGTCTCAGATATACATCACTGATACATTACCGTCCAATATCTAGCTGCGAATAGTTCACTGCTTTTCAATATGATCTTCTTCAGGCTTTATCCACAAGCCACCAATAATCTATCTCAACTGCTTTCTGCCAAGCAGAAAGCAGTAATGGATTTTAATTAGCCACAGACAGTAGGAAAGCGTTCATTCAGGAGACTGCTTTCTTTCTGACTATTGTCGAATTGTGACTAACCCCATCTCCCCACTCTGCTGTGATTCTGCAAGAGCCATTTATTTCTTTGTGAATAGGGAACACTGTTAGAGAAAATCTGTTCTGAAATGCAGCAATGCAGCACTCCGCCTGGTCTAGAGAGGGAAGGTACAAAAGCTCTTAAGCAGCATAGGCCATTCATCAAAGAGAAGGATTTCAGACTGGAAAAAAAATTAACCCTCGTCACCCACAAAAAAGTAGGGATTAAGCCCATGTCCAATTTGATAGGGAACATTTTCTTTGCTGTATGTTAGACTGAAAGCGAAACACCAGTCTTAGAACCTGATATAGATGAGATGTTTGCAAAACAGGAATTTCAGAGGAATTAATTACAAATTATCTTGGTTTCTCAAGTTTCCCAGTAAACACCAAAAGTTAATTGGAGAGGGAAGGAGTGAAAGAAAACAAACAAACAAACAAACAAGCCCTCAAACCACCAAGAATAAATAAAAATGGGGATAGTGATTTTTCTTTCATTCTCTTCTGATACCACTTCTGATACTTTCTGTTCTGCACCTCAGTCTAATGCCAATAGCAGAAAGGTATTTATACTTTATGATTGTGATGATATTATAATACAGGCTGTTTCCCACAATACCAAAAGAATTAGGACCCAAATACCTATGAATCTTTTGGTGAATCTGTCTTTGATATTGTAAAAATCACTGTTGATCTCTGATCTAACCCTGTAGACACTTCAGCCTCTGAAATTTCAGATAGGCAGATCTCCAAACCGAATCCAACCCTTTTAGATTTACTAAAACTCTAAAATTTGCACCTGGCTCTTCCATAATACCTAAATCTGCACCATATAATACCTAACTCTTGGGTGTAATCTCAGCCTGCCTTCCTGTGCACAAAAGAGGTCAGTAAAAGAAATTTATACCAGCTACTCCACTACATGTATAACATTTCTAAAGAAACTCTAAGGACCTGTTTTTTTCACAGCCTAAGGCCACTGATAACACTCTTCTTGTGTTTACTACGATTACTTTTTCTACTTTACCTCTTTTTCCATACTGCTTGTGCACATGACACGGATCCTCGTTTGTATTGCTTCAGTTTCCCTCAAGCTCAGTTTGCTCGTAACACCAGGGCTGCAGTAGGCTCATGAATACCTGTAGTTTAAAGCAGTAGAGTTTAATTCATTAAAGGCCAGATTTCTCTGACATAAACTTTATAACTGATGACCCACCCAAAATTATATTAGCACTTAGATAAACACTTATTTGAGTAGCATTTCTACTTAATCTTTTTCTGCTTAATCTCCAGGAGCCAGGCAGGAGCACGCAGAGCTGCAGGCTGTGTGAAGCCCCAATTTGTAAGGGGCTCCATGACGGCATATGCCGCTTCCAACATGGGTTCAACCCTGCTGAGTTTCCAGCAGGTCATTTGAAACATCGAAGTCCTTAGTCTTTTTATAAAATGTCTTTCTGAACCTTTGCCAAAACTGAACTCGGCATTTTGCATTCAAAGTTCATATTTTAAAAATCAGAAAGCAGCAAGGAAGGCACTCCAGCAGCCTGCTGTGGAAACACACCAAGAACAAAGCAGGGAGAATATTTTGGCTGTCCCTTCCAGATATCCATATAAATGAATACCACAGTTTCTCTCTGTCTGCTTTTTCCTCACCTCTTCTACAGCATATGCCGAAAGTTCTTGTTTTCATTTTTTTTGTTCCTTCCAGCAACCCTTTAGTGTGTGTACAGGGTGCAGGTGCCCAGGCGCTGGCAGCGGGGGGCTGCAGGGCGGCCTCTGTGAGGAGAGGCCGGGGCTGGCCCGGGGCGGACTCAAGGATGACAGCGTCCGAACAGGCGAGAGCTATGGGGCCTTCCCTCCATCCCGTCCCCCATGTCTGCACAGTCATTGCTCCCTTGTGTCCAGCTACATGGGGGCATGGGCATAAGTTTCACTAAGATTTGCAAGAGGTGAGGCAGAGGCAGACTTATCACGTGAGGACATACTCAAGGATGACAGCGTCCGAACAGGCGAGAGCTATGGGGCCTTCCCTCCATCCCGTCCCCCATGTCTGCACAGTCATTGCTCCCTTGTGTCCAGCTACATGGGGGCATGGGCATAAGTTTCACTAAGATTTGCAAGAGGTGAGGCAGAGGCAGACTTATCACGTGAGGACATACTCAAGGATGACAGCGTCCGAACAGGCGAGAGCTATGGGGCCTTCCCTCCATCCCGTCCCCCATGTCTGCACAGTCATTGCTCCCTTGTGTCCAGCTACATGGGGGCATGGGCATAAGTTTCACTAAGATTTGCAAGAGGTGAGGCAGAGGCAGACTTATCACGTGAGGACATACTCAAGGATGACAGCGTCCGAACAGGCGAGAGCTATGGGGCCTTCCCTCCATCCCGTCCCCCATGTCTGCACAGTCATTGCTCCCTTGTGTCCAGCTACATGGGGGCATGGGCATAAGTTTCACTAAGATTTGCAAGAGGTGAGGCAGAGGCAGACTTATCACGTGAGGACATACTCAAGGATGACAGCGTCCGAACAGGCGAGAGCTATGGGGCCTTCCCTCCATCCCGTCCCCCATGTCTGCACAGTCATTGCTCCCTTGTGTCCAGCTACATGGGGGCATGGGCATAAGTTTCACTAAGATTTGCAAGAGGTGAGGCAGAGGCAGACTTATCACGTGAGGACATACTCAAGGATGACAGCGTCCGAACAGGCGAGAGCTATGGGGCCTTCGCTCCATCCTGTCCCCCATTTCTGCACGGTCATTGCTCCCTTGTGTCCAGCTACATGGGGGCATGGGCATAAGTTTCACTAAGATTTGCAAGAGGTGAGGCAGAGGCAGACTTATCACGTGAGGACATACTCAAGGATGACAGCGTCCGAACAGGCGAGAGCTATGGGGCCTTCGCTCCATCCTGTCCCCCATTTCTGCACGGTCATTGCTCCCTTGTGTCCAGCTACAGGGGGGCATGGGCATCACAGTGAGTGATCTCTTTGCCTTTATCTCCACCCACGAGCTTTTTCATCGTATTTTCTCCCCCTGTCCTGTTGAGGACGGGGAGTGAGAGAGTAGCTGGGTGAGGGTCTGGCAGCTGGCCAAGGTCAACCCACCACAATGTGGTTTTTCCTGATATTGCTTATCACCTTTTCCCCATACTTTAGGAGGAAATCAAATACTAACTTTGTCTTTAATTGTTACAGCTTCTTTGCTTTTCTTCCACCCAGGAAAATGAACAACTATTTCTGGTATTTTCCCCATTTTTGTAACACTGGAATAAATGATGTAACTGTTTTTTAAAAACAGATAGCATTTACCTCATTCCCATCCTTTCAGATGGTTACTTTCCTGGTATACTGATGAATGGTGTGATGCAACTTTCACCATTTTTGCGGCATCATCAGTGGACAAACTATAGCCATGTTCAGCTTATGACAATTTAAGAATTCAACTGTGGAAAATCTCACTTATTCTATCCCACTTGAAAGGATAAACCAAATTGTAATACGTGATCAGCGGAACAGATAACTATCAGGATTTGCCACAGTGCCTATATTAAGAGGGCATTATTTCCAAACCTAGAGAGAAAAAACCGTCTATGACGGTGTACACAGACTGAAATTTTGAACCCTGAAGCCCTTCCCAAAGTCCCGTTGCATTCAGATTTAATACCCAGTCCTCAAAGGCATATAACCAAACTAATTGATCAAAACGTAATCAACCAAACCTTAACCGAATACCCAGATAGAATTTTCTTTAGTGATGATACTTACATGTATATTAATACAGTACAGGATATCAGACTGATCAATTCTGCACGTTCATTTCTGAAGTATGGTAAGAGTGGACCCAGCAATTTGTCTTGCAGACTTGCAAAACCAATCTAAAGACACCTCCACCTATATAATGAGTTATAGTCAATTTTCACAGGCTGATACACAACTCTATTCACGATTAAGCTACCTGAACCCTGCATACAGTGCTTGGCAAAAGGTTCAACAGAAATTTGCTGTTTTGCCTTACCATTTTTCACAATATATTGTTTCTTCCAGCAGGAGATTCCTGTTTTCAACACTCCTCAGGATACATGCCTCGGCCTCACTAGTGCCTTCAATCAACACAGGTAAGCCAAACAATATGGTTTTTATTATGTTCTAAAACCAGTTTCTCTCCAGGTTGCATCCAGACTGATCAATAAGTAGTCATCTGTGTTTATAGTCTGAGGACCTCTCTGTGGTCCTGTGCCTATACTTTCAAGGCTTTTGTTATCATCCCAGGATTGTCATTTGACAGCCTTAACAATTCTAAATTATGTTTCCTCTGAGGTGGTTTCTGACAACTTCAGCACACCTTATTGATGACTGGTACACGTGCTTGTTACAGGGCAGCTGAAAATTCATTCTGTATAGCAGTGATTCATTAAAAGAATCTAGATACATAATATTTCCTCAACCTCTCATTATAAATATCTATGTCAACTTTATTAGTATGTGTTTGAATTTGGTTCTTTTCGGGTTATAACATTCCTCTCTTCCTGAAATGCCTGTCCATACATGTGTACTATACTGTTTGGACAAGTAAAACTAGGTTTGGGACTTTCTGGCTAGCAATGTTTGTTGCTACATCAGCAGAATACATTTAAGTGTACTTCTGCCTCCAGCCTACGCCCTCTCCTTCTCACCATGCATGGCTGTAAACAGGAACTTACACGGTTTCTTCACACATTCTGGAGGTTGCTTTCCTTTATGCATTCTTTAAAACAGATTAATAGTTCACTATAACATCTATCAGTACTAAACATGTATTTATTGTCATTTATATTGTCATGGAAGAATGTAGATTCCCAAAGCTAAAAACTTTCCCAACCCATGAGCAGTTAATGACATTCAGCAGCATTTGATTTCCCTGACCAAAGAGTATCTGGAAAGCAGATGTGCCATTGGTATTTCTGTTTCACAAAACACCCAGCAAGCAACAAAGTTTAATCTTAACCAAACAGGTATTTCAGAGGTGGGTGCACCCTGTCACTGAGGTTGTTGGCACTAATATTTGGTCTGGAAAAAACAGAAATATCTTACAAATGGTATCTTAACTGGATACCAATTCTTCTGCTTTAAAGGTATCTTACTGGTACAAACTCTTCTGTCTTAAGCAAAGCAATACTGGGTACACCACAACAGACCTTAAAGCTGTCTACAAACACAGCCCCAGGGGAGTCATTACCACCATCCGTTGCCATAGCCCAGTGATTACGGTTCAGGAGGATTCTTTCCCTGTTGATGCATCATGTCAGGTGACTAAATAACACTGAGTAGCAACAAATTGCGCTATATGCCAGCATGGGGGGGACTTTAATGAGAACAGAAACTCCTTGGCGTTAGCAATATTCCTAGCAATTTTCTTCTGTTTTCCCATGGATATCAGAGCAGTGGAAAAACTTCCCCAGTTATATTCTTGAACAGAAACAGATAGGCTCTTCTGTTAGACCCCATAAGGAGTCTACCATCACCCATTAAGCACTATATACCTTTTTCCTCCTTAGAATAAGAAAATTCAGAAGGCGGCTTCAATTCTTCCCTTTTTTCTTCTGCTTTCCTTTCCCCACTGTCCCCACACAAATAACAAATGAGGGGGATATACCTCGTCTGGAGCAGATCCTGTCCAAGCTCATTACCCTACCACTATTGTTATCTAAGCCATGACTGCAAGTTACAGGCAAGTGAATAGGCACTAGTGAGATGCTGAGGTATATCAGCCAGACAGCTGTGCTTTCAGTATCTGCTGCCAGAACTGAACTTTCAGCCATTTAGAGTTCATTCTGAGTTCATGGTGGCCTCTGATAAAGTCAGGGTAGTTTTCCCATCAACTTCAACAGCATCCATAATTCACTTTTTGTTTTTCCACCTTTATTTGTATGTAAAAGTTAAGATTTAGTGGCATATCATTCACATGCTCAGCGATAAAGTGAAAAGAATAAAGATGCTTTTGGTTTCCTTTTGTCAACTCTTTTTTTTTTTTTTTTT
>NW_008824982.1:3951231-3983713 GCF_000699105.1 Pygoscelis adeliae
GGGAAAGCACTGAGAAAATTAACAACAAGGAATAATCATCTTACTGTTATCACTATCCTATTTTAGCAGCCTGCTAAGAGTTACATATGTAAAAAGATTACAGAAAACATTTCAAAACTCTAACATTACATTTTGCTTCAGACTATCCAAGCAACCTTCACTAATTGCATTTATTGTTACAAAAATGCAATCCCTAAATTAGCAATGGATCATTATCAACATTTTTTCACCTTTCCAAGAAAAGCAAAGCACTTGCTCCAGTAAATTTAATTAAAGGTGCATTAAGCCTGAATCATCAGAAAGAAATACTTAGGTTATTAACGTTCCAGTTCTACTTTAGTGCTACTGGCTTTAGCAATAGGTCAGTAACAAAACCAATTTTTTTCATTACAAAATAATAAAAAAAAGAGCCACTCATTCAGTCTTTCTTATTTAGCACAGATTTCTCTTGCTTTATTTGAATGTTGCTGTTTGTTCTCTCTGCCTTGCAATGCTGCCTGCAATGATTAGCTCTAATTCAGTCCTAAGCTCTGAATCAGACATTAGCATGCCAAACCTGCACCCAGACCAAGGTCAACTTTGCCAAGGGTTGGATTTTTGAAGGTCCCACATGGTTAGTTCATCCCAGGCTTTTTAATGTCATCCTACCCGCGTTTACTACACACCATGATGTAGAATAAAATGGTCTACTCTCCTGTGAGGATGCCTAGTAATGTAATAGCAGCAGTGAAAAAGAAAAGGGACTTCATGAGCAATAAATCCATGTTGGATGTGCAGTGTGTCAGGGAAAATTGACATTTGGTTCCTGTTGATTACAAGAATTGATCATTTTTCAACTGATAGTGACTTGGTGCCTTAGCCCCTTTGAGGTACTTAGGATGATTCTCTGTGCTCTCAGAAATATCTGAAACATAATCCCTTTTAAGAAAGTAACAGTCATCATCAGAAGCTCAGCCTTTGAGATAGGAGTAAAATAGAATACGTCCATTTTGCCTGACACTGTGGTCTTGAACAATAGTTTTTTTAGTGCATGACTGATAGGCAATGAGACTCTTCTTATAGAATGTCACTGCTGATGAATTGATTTCGTATTACAAAGTTAACACAGACAGCTAAAAAGGCAGATGAGGAAAATAAGGAACTGTTCATATTGCTTCCCTGTTCCATGTAAGAACTGATGCCACTCTCCAGGGAGCTTTCATTTACAAGTTGTCTATTATTTGCTGAACTGACTCTCACTAGATCAACCCTCCTTATCCTCACTCAGAATCAAACTGGTCTTTACCAAATATATAGAAAGATTATATTTCTGTAAATAAAAGTTATGATTCTGAACATCATCAGTGCATGAAGAAAACTTTACAATACATGGATAAAAGTCTCAAAAATTTTAAAATTTCCCCTCCTCCTCAATTCTAACAGAAGTTAAAAGTGAAAGTTTCTATACATTTTTAGCATGTTAGGAAGAATAAAAAAATCATGTCTTTTCCCGTTATTGTTAAGGAAGTTCTGATTTATTTTTGTAATAACAATGAAGCTAAATTCTGGCTCCATGTTTATCTCATTATAACAGCTTGATTCTATGCAAAACTAAAATGACTCCCAGACATTTAAAAAACTTTATGAATCACCATTTCAGGATCCAAATTTCATAGCTGACACCTTTCCCGACTTTTGCCTGTGAGCAAAGCTCGCCTCAGTCTACATCACCTATGCAAAAGTGATATTCCACAGTAGCACAGCATTATGAGGTGACTGTGGGGTTCAAATGCTAGACTGTTGTACTCTTAAAAGCTAGTCAGAGATGAAAACAGCCCTAATGAAATAGGCTCCCAGCCTATGCTTCTCTTCCAAGAAACTGTGCGGATTTCTACATGCCTCACATAATTCTGTAATTTTCATGATTCTCAACTACACAACAGAAAACTGTTTCTCTTTCATGTTTTGTTATTTATTTCTGCATGCGTCACAACTGGCAGTGTTGATCCCCTCGCTATTCATTCAGCAGAGACTAGAGAGTAAGACATTTTTAAGGTCAACTCAGAAAGACCTTTACTGGGAAAATATTTCCTTTCGTTATTCTCTTTCTTGAACTTCAGTAAAATCAAGAGCAACCCTCAAATAGAGCCTATGGGGTATCCTGGAGGCCCTTTAAAAGCCTTCCCTGAGGCTGTTTCCTGCTCTAGGCATTACAGTATGCTGACACCTTCAACAACTCCTGTCAGCAAATATCACTATGCTAAAATTTCTCCTACTTCCTCAGATAGGCATGGAAAAAAAAGAAACAAAAAGAAACTTCTGGTTCAGCAATCTCCAGGTATCACAACTTTTTATAAAGCACAAAGCACAGATATGAAGTTCTATTTCAATACAGCCTTTTGGGACAACGTAATTTCTATTCTACAGCAGCAGACAAGGAATGATTCGCCTATGCTGTCTCCTGGCAGTGGTAGCTGTACTACATCTTTTAAACCTGTTATCAGCTCATACTGAATACTGATGCCTTTCTATTCAGGCTAGCACACTTTGATGAGGAAATCACCCTTTCCTGACTTTAATTCAGCACATTGGAATTTTCTAGTGCATTGAGCTCCCACTGTCCTCACAGGGCCAAATTTGTGGGCAGAATACAGGCGGTGGGTAGGGCTAAGTACAATTCCTCCCCACACTTTCCTTACCCACTGCAGGACACATTACAAACTTGTATATAAGTCATCGTTGTGTGAGAAAGATCTTTCCTGAAAGAAGGAGTACATGGTACTGCACGGCAATGAATTCCTATTTCATCTGCCTATTATGGCCAGATATCTCAACTCTTATAAACCATTATACCTTTGTCTCCCCATTTCCTCCACCCTCCAAAATCAATCCTATAATGATTTAGAGTTACAGAGGATATTGCCTCTTTCCTATAACTCCATTTTTCCCTCAAGAAGAGATGAGAAAACTCCCGGCAAGATGGATGGAACATTAAATCTGAGCAGAGACGATGCTCTGTTGACATAAAGTGGTCAGTGCTTCGTCAAAATTTCTGGCAACTACAAAAATTAACCCATATGAGGATCTGCTCCTAGGACTGCAATGAGGATTAAACTTGAACGCTAGTTTTAACAATAAGCAATGTGAACATAAATAAGCAAGTAAATGCCTTGGTATTCTAATAAAAGATGTGAAGCCTTAGGTAAAAAACAAAGCAAAACAAAAATTCCATCTGCCTTTCCCTGAAACACAGATATATAATGCATACAGTCTCTGGCTATCACAATGAGAGTTAGTGTGAAGTAAAGGTAGAAGTGCTAGATAAAAGCTGAAATAGGCTACAATTTGAAAAAAACTCAGAACAGGATTTTTAAAATCCCATTAAGAACAATAGGCTATTCAAGAAATCCTAAAGTGCTGTTCTGCACCTTTGCAAAAGTTCAGATTTCACATTTCAGTCCCTAAATGAGTAACAAAAATAGCAAAGGGCTTATTTTTTCTGTTCTTAGCCTCACTACAAGTTTTATTAGTAAAAGCCTAGTCTCCATTCTAGAATCACAAGTTGAATTCAGCTGAAAAGATGCAGTGCATTTGGCCTCTAGTTCCCTTACACTCAATAAATACAGGAGATTTTAACCGCTATGAAAATTGTTTCAGGCCACATCTAGAAAGCACAGCCCATGTGGCAAATGATATTTCATTATAAAAGCAAGTGATTTCCTCCTGTTTTTAGGGGAAGGGATGTCATAAGTTTAGACTTATGTGGCATTTCTGATTTAGCTAACAAGGGCACTATAAACCCAAATGATGCTAGCATTGTAAAGAAGTGAAGCTGACTTGCTCATTGCTTCTGGTTTCATTCGGAACTGATACCCAGCCTCTGGATGTGTAATACATAGATCTGCAAGAAATTAATCTTACTAGGGTGAGTAAAGACGGCACAGACAGGAAAAATACACTGGTTCTGGACATTCAGGCAACTGTTTACTTGTCTCTTTACTGCTCTGTGGGGGCCTTTCCCCATCTCTGCCCCAAAAACCAAACTGCTGCATAGTCAAAGAGCCATGCAACTTGAACCCCAATCCATCCCAAATCCACCTAGTGATACACAGAATACACTCCTACCTTCAAAAGTGTTAATGAGATGGATGGATGATTTTGAGGGAATTAGGATGTAAGTGTTCAATGAGGAGCATTCCAAAAAGGACAACATAAATGCTCTGAACAAACCTAGCTGTAGGTGAATTGAGGATTAAAGGGAAAAGCTGTTTTCCTTGGAAATATGGATTAAAGCACTAATAAGAAAACTGCTTTTACAGAAAAGTCACAAATCTTCAGGCCAAATAATTTATGATCAAGTACTGACTTTCTCCATAACATAGGCCACACACCTTACCCAACCAATAACTTCTATTTGATCTATATCTAAATCTTGACATAAGGCTCAAGTATTAAAGGATTGTCATGCTGCTTGATGGCCATATTTAATTGCCATCCTTAAGAAAAGTGAAAAGTAGCAGTATAAGCCTTGTTATGGAAACATACCTGGTTGAACTCAACCTTTCTTTAGTGGTTTGCATTTTTCTGCTACTTTAATAAGCTCCTTGCTTTCAGAAATCTCAATAGCTAGGTACCTCTGTACTGTAATCAGTTCACCTCTTAAGTTGCTTTGAATTAAAATAAACACTAAGTTGACTGGGTTTCTTAGATGTCTCACTAAAGTGGAGTCTTTAGTGGTTTTTTTGTTGTTGCTGGGTTTGTTCTTTTCTTCTTTTTTTTTTTCTTTTTTCTTTCTCCAAGAGCTACAATTGCCTGATTTCTTTATTAAATCCTTTCCAAGTTTTCAGTGTGCTCAGTTGTGGACTTCTCACTATCTTTGTTGATAGATTCCTGCTCTTGCATCCATGGAGCATGCCTGTTCTAGCACAGGAGGGAACCACTACTTCACAGTGAAGGGAACCACTAGTTCAGAGTGAACTGACAACCTACCATCACTCATTCTCATCCTCAGAGGCATTATGCAGGTGTAACCTGTTTTTTTAAATTTATTTATAGATACCTGAACTTGCAAGAGGAGAGCTTCAACATGCAACTGTTAAATGTAATAGCATGAAATGGAAATCATTGCCCAAACTGCAACCCCTTTTTTTAACGCAAACACTAACAGAAATTCTCCATGAGAAGAGGACTCATTTTACACATACCCTATTCTTATTCCTACTCCTGTATCAGAAAGGTTGGACTACACTCCTAAGTTTGTTCTTTCATTCTTCCATTCTTTTGTTATTTTCTTTCTTTCATGAACAGAAAACTGTCTTATATGAACGATCACAGGTTTTAATTAGTCATAGGATTCCTGCTATGCCAAACGTTTTGTTTGGTTGCTCTAAAGGGCAGAAATATCATCTTCCTCCTTTCGTTCTTCACAGTGAAGCAAAATGCCCCATTTAATACATAGTTTTCAAAATTTTATCTACCACTTATTAGAAGACAAAGCTTCCCACTGATGTATCTGTCTCCATGCTCCTGGGGGGCAATATGGTCTGTATGTGAGAATAGGCACAATAGATGAAGAGAAAAGAATACATTCAGCAATTTTGCATCATGGTGACTCTGCAGTGACTCCATATATGACCTGATAAAAGTTACTTAAAACACATTGTATCTCACTTCTCTTATCCATGACAGAAGGCTAATACTTTTCCCTCTTGTAAGAGAGTTATGAGACTAAATTAATGTAAAAGCCTTTCAGATAAGTGCAAAAATATTGTTTCCAGAAAAAAAATGAGGTATTAGAAACCTTTGAGCAAAAAAATTGGACCACTCTTGTTATCTGACATTGCAGATGACAGCATATTAAAAAAAAAAAAAAAAAATTCCCAGCAGCTTACCAGAAAGAGGCATTTTATGTAGTACAGTTAAGGACTTTTCTTCTGACAAAACTTTCTGCAAGAAACATTCCTCCCTAACATTTTGGTCTATTAAACAACATATAGGAATTCTACCTAGAACATTTCTTGCACCAAGGAGAGAGGAGTAATAGCTAATATGTTATTTCTCTCTTAGAGATCAGCTGAGGCCCTCCTCTCAATTTGCAAGAGATGGAGAGCAGATATACAGCTAGTTGGACTGAAGAAATAAGAGGCAAGCAGAAGAGTATTTTATAATCTTTATTTATTACAGGCTTTGACTTTCTGCGCAGTACTCCCAAAGTTATCTTCCACTGTAAGAGGTAAGACCAAGGCTCTAGCACAAAACATACTACCTGCATTCAAATGAAATATAAATGACTATGTTCTGATTCATTCTGCATCTTTTCACAGTTATTGGGCAAGGCCTGAAAGACCAGAAAGAGAAGACAAAAGGAAAGTCACAATCTAAATACAACTTTTCTTTTGTACTCAAATGGTTTCCCTCATAGATTACAGGTACCCTTTTTAAGGAGCATCACTTTCCAACCTATAAAGCTGAATTAGATCAGAGATTCTTTCAAAGGTCATCAAGGTTTCTGTAGGACCCAATCAGACTATTTCACATCATTGTTATATGAATTCACTGTGTCATGTTTTCTGAGTACCACTTTTCATTAATTCCCATTTCTTTCAACCCCAAGATCCCTTATAAAAACTTCTTCCTAAAACTCAGTACTCCAGAACTTTAGTGTGTATGAATTGTTTATACAGCCCTTGCCTTATTTTATAGACTGAATCATGTAATTTAGATGAACATTTGGGTACTAAAAGAATAATCTCTTTTTTGCACTTCCAACCCAAGAAAACCCACAACATTCCTATTCAGCCAATCTCTGTGGACACAAGAATAGTTTTAAAGTTGTTTTATACCATTTTCACTTGTTTAATTAAAATATGTAGAGGGGGAAAAATGAACATAAACCTCTTCAGAAAAAAACCCACAAAACAGGTCATAAATATTTGACCTAGAATATTAGTGACTTCTGAAAAGCAAGTTTGTAATCCATACCTATCCTTAAAAACCTGAGAGATTAAGAAGGTAGATTCTAGATTTTTTTCCCTGGGAGATCTATTCTCTGTAACCTATTAAAATCCATGGTTTCTCAGCAGCTAATGAATTTTCTTTCATATCATTCTATACTCTCAGACTTTGATGGTTAGGTTGTAAATCTTCAGGGATGAGGATGGAGTAGTTCCATATATCAGTTCGAATCTGCATAGATTCTTAACCCTATACTGAAACTACACCTCCTCCATGGACCTGCAGAAATACAGTTCACTGTAGCATCCAAGTATTTTTCACAGTCCCTGAATTTATAGACAATCAGCTGCATAAAGAGTGTCCACTCTTTCATCCACTTTCCAGAGAAATGGCTGCACGATGTTTTACTTTAGTGGGGCCTGGATCTGGGTTTTCCTTAGTCAATGGTGCTGAACATTAAGCCCTGCCCATGACCAGTTCAGAATGTTCCTGCCATGCATTGGCCCAGCACCCAGTGAGCTCTGTCTTCCTCATGGCGAAGCTCTACTCTCCTGTAGAAACCTCTGTTTCACTTGAGCCGACTTTTAGGACAAGGTTTCCATCTTGGAACTCCAGGTGTCAAGGAATAACTTTGAAAACACAGTCTGGATGATGCTGAATCCCTTACTCTGTCTTGACATTCTGTGGGAAGCCAATATGCACATAAAAAACCTCATCTGATGTGCACTTTAAGGGCTAACTCCTTAACAGATATAAAAGCTATTACCTCAGTCGGTATTCTCGGTGGAAAGAGGGGGCCATTGCAGGAGACTAAAGATAGAAAACAATGAATGCTGTTTTACAACATTGCCATAGTTCTGCAAAGCCACAAATGTGTCTACTACCAGATTCAATTACTATAATCATTCTGAAACATCCCATACTGGAAAAACTAAACACACAGTCTCTCCTGTTCGAATGAGGTAAGGAAGAGAGAGACGCTACTGTCATTGTGCCTGTTGTTTACCCAGCCTTTTCATAAGTAATTTATCAAGAGGGTTTTATGTGTCTCAGGGTAAGGGCCAAGCACTATGAATGTCAGGATCTACTGACAAGGTAGATAATGCAGTACCTTTTACTGAGCCAACAAATAAAATATTATGCGCTAGTTTTCAGGCCAAAAAGGCTCTGTCTTTTGGACATTGTCAGAATTTCCAGAGTATAGCATTTAAATGAGGCAGCTGATTTAAAGCATTTCAGCTGTCCAACCTAAATCACATCATAGGGCTAAATCAAAAAGAAAAGCCTTCTGGGAGAAAAAGACAGGCAAGATGTCCATAAGCCCTATTTCTTGTGTTTTAGAGAACCTCTCCTGATGCATCTAACTATAAAATTATTCTATGCTTTTCTTCAAAGGTATTTGAAGAACAACATAGGTTCTGTAAAATATTGTCAAAATAAGAATCAGGAGTTGGGATACACAAAGACAAATCACATTGCCTAATTAATTTGCAAGTGGCTCAGGAAGCCTTAAAAAAAAGCAGAAGTTTCTTAGAATACTTTCTGATGAAACTGATGGACATGTTCATCACCAACAGATGATGGACACTGAGAGAAACAAGTAGAGACAAAAAAGAACATTAGATCTCCGTTTAATTTAATAGAAAACAAGCTATTCCAGAAGAAAACCAGAAAATTCCAGCAGAAAAAAAAGCCAAAAATTCCTGCGGTTCAACTGCCCGGATCTAAGGAATCAGTTATCCGAGTAACAGGACAACTTCCTGTATGCTTGACTAGCTTTTTTGGTGAAGGCAGGTGAAAGACCGAATCACATTGTCAGTAAAGGTTCAAGGATGGGAAGTGCAAGAGTAAAATTTTAAAATTTCTGAAATGGTTCTAAAGGCATCTCACTTGCTGCCTTTGATTTAAACTTTGAAAACTATAATCGTCACAAGTGTAGATGAAGTTTTTACTTGTCTTATTCAGAAGAGTAACATAAAACATTAAACTACCTTCTGAAATGGTGTGTGAGAACTGCAGAACCTGACAATAGAGACCTTCTCAGCTCTAAGCCTCTGGCAAGGAGCAGAGCCAGGGAAAGAAGTCTAGACAAAAAGCTGACAAGGGCCCCTCTGTAACCTCTCAGCAAAGAAGCTGTAGCTGGCCAGGGAAACTAGTGTGAGGGCACACATTGCTCCTTTGTCTGAAATTACTCAGCTTGTGAAAAAACAGATGGCCTTATAAAAGGATTTTAGACCTTCAGCTAGCAAGATGTCTCAGGCCTCTTTTCCAGCTATTTTCTTTCACTGATGCATCTTTGGGGAGTTAAGGCACCATTTCATTATTAATAAATCCTGATGCTACATGTGAAAATAACAGATTATTCTCATCCTCCTTTACAGTGCCCAGTAAGTTTTGTATATAGCTGCCACTGTTGATTGCTTTATGACCCATTTAATGCTTTTACACCTCTTCCAGAAGTGTCCCCAAATCCCTTTCTTTTCTCACAAGAGTTAATTTCACTGCAGACCCCAAGATGGTAAACCTTTTTAACCTTTTTACAATGGCAAATTAGTACTCTCTGTGCTAAAAGACAGCAGTAAGCATTCTTTAAACAAGCTTCCTTAATCTTTAATTCCCAGCGTAATGGAAGAACTACAGCCAGCAATAGGCAGTCACTTTAAAACAATCGTGTAAGGACACTAACTCATCGGCACCTTGGCTTATAAGATTTATGGAACCATGAAACTGCTTAACCTACGCTATACAAAGGGCAATTTTATAGCTTGAATGAATGAGAAGAACGTTCTGTTTCTTAGCAGTGAAAGCAGGAGATGTAGTTGTCTAACATCTCAGACTCAAAAATCTGTCACTAAATTAGGACAAATTAAAAAATGTAGTGCACCTGAGCAATAGTCCATACCTTATTTTTTGTAATTTGTAGATTAACCTTTTCTATTATTTGCAATAAGTTATCAAGTCCTTTCCAACTAGTGATCTAGCAGTCATTTTTGCCTTTTTCCTTATAATAGTCCCTTTGGTATTACCTAAACATTTTCTAATATATTACTTGTGTTGTCAAAGTGTTGATAATAATTAACAAAGTAGCATACTAAGAAACACAGCTGTCTCTCTAGATTAGGAATCAAATGCCATCTGTGGATTCATACAGAATTTTACATTTTCAGAACTCTGTGTACACTCTGGATAATTATTTCTCCTAGCAACAATATTAAGAAAGCAAGTATGTCATATATTACTCTCTTTCTAAGCATGGATGAAGTGACAGAGAGGTAAAATGATTAGCCCAGGGTCACACAAAACAAGGTGGGCAGAGGCACTGTTACTAAGGAATACCTGCTGCCCAGCTCAATACCTAGCTTGCTTTGCAGCTGCACCCATTAGGAATTATATGGTTTTACTTGTCAGTCAGGGTTTAGCTTCTTATTTGCAGAACATTGTAGTCTACAATACAAGCCTAGGAGCTGCAGTTAGGCAGGGAACAGCTTACTTTTTGAGGTCCAGGTGTAAATCCCTTCCCTCATTCGCATATACCTCATAGATGGCAAATATCTGTTGTTAATTTTTAAGAGGGACTATTAAAATCACAAGCAGAAATTTTGACATAGAATCTTGGTCTTTGCCACAACTACATCTGAGCTCAACTTTACAGAACAGCTGCTCTACCTCCTTTACCCACCAAGAGCTTAGCAACACTTTTCATTTTTGGTGAAAAAGGAAGTCTTGGTAGCAGTGTGCTTCATGTGTTGATCTGGACACGCAATCACAAGACTCACTCCAGTCTTGTTTCAAAGACCACTCCACTTGTCCTGGTGGAAACAAGCTCCTGGATTTTCAGGTTGGTGAGGCACATTTCCTTTTCGAGCTGGCTTCAGAAATGTAAATGCCTTACCAGTGTTAGCATAATGGATTAACCCTCCTATGCCTGCCTGGTCCCTTTGGAAAATCTTAAGTAACGTGGTGGGAATCCAGGAGTATGGCACCACAAGGATTTCCAGGTTATACAGTTCAGCTAGGAAACGAACAGCAGCAGAACTGCAGACTTTGTTTATCATCATTGCCCTGAGTACATGGGCCACAGGCAGGTTAGGGTTCTGTATAGGGGAGTAGACCAAGGCCTATAAGAATCCTGCCCACAACTAGTCCTCAATTCAAACACTGAGTGTGAAACAAATGGAGATATACAGATGCATATACACATTCACAGGCACATACAACAAAATGTAAATACCAAATAATAAACTTTCAGTTTAACAGAGGCCAAAACATTATTACTTACTTTTAGTTTTTACTTATATTTACTTTTATTTTACTTTGTTCTTTATTGTATCAGGTGTAATGATGACTTATACAACTTCCATGAACTTTTCTGGATCATAGTCTTCTAGGAAACAAGAGAAGACCTACGTGAAGACCATTTGCAGATACTTCTCCAAAATGGCTGAATGCTCAGACTCTTAAAAATGGGGATAGGATATTTTTGAAATGCTGCCTGATTCACTGCATTAAGAGAGTCCTTTAGGACCATGCAAAAAATGTCCTGGAGGCACACATATTCAGCTTCGTATTAGTGGGGCGAAAAAAAAAAGTTAGTTATGATTAATTGATTCTGGATTAATCATCTGGCTTGTTATTTCACAACAAAATTTCAGTGTACTGTTTGGTAGCCTAAACAATAAGGTGATATAACAAGGGACCTTTCCAGTGCTACTATAAATAAATATTATTTTGAAATTTTTAACTCCTTATATTTCCCCAGTTACATTATTAATTACCTAATTAAATTTCTTTGAAGTATTAGCCCATTGTCAATTGTGATACACAATTTTTTATAAAAGCAACACAACATTAGAGCAAAAATGTTTTTCAATAAAATCACAGAGCCCCAAATGAAACTTGTTCCAGGCTATATATTTAGCTACACAAATATGTCCATGTTAGTATGCAGGAGGTAGAAAATCTGGAACAAGGAGTATATACCATAGAAAATAAGCAACAGTATGTTTTTCTTGATCATGGTTCCTGTGTCAACAAAATTATATAAGTATATGGTATAAATATCAGTTCTACAAATAAAACACCTTGAAGTACTTCATATTTGACTGTTCATCAAGTAAAAAAATAGGCTTTAAATTTCTTTTGAAGGGTGATCTCACATCTCCAATGGATTACAAATAGATCATTTGTCAAATCTCTAAAGTATTAAGTACTAGTAAGAATTTTCTGACAATAGCAGAGCACATGCTAAGTACATGCTGGAAAAAATAGTAACACCAGTTGCACACTTTCAAATATTGATTCATTCTAGTAAAGCTCATTTCCTCTGCTGATTCATGTTACAGTTCATTCCTCTCCTGTCTAACTTCCACAGCATCAATAAAAGCAAAAGACGTTTTCTGCTCAGAAATTTAATGAAGCCTGGCTCCAATACACATTAGCTACATTTCTTTTTTTTACCGGTTAAGCACTTGTGCCTCCCTTTCAAATAACACTATGTCATACAGATACATTCAACCAAATTAAATCAGTTGTCCCCCCTCCCACATAAGCGTTATCATCATGGGAAGTAAAAGACAGTAAGTCACTCTGGAAAATCAATCTGAACAAAATAATATTTTCATATAAACAGTGTTGGTTTTGGGTTTGGGTTTTTTTTTTTTTTTTTCAGAGGTTCTGCATCAGTTAGAAGACAAGATAGACAGAAACCATAATCTGATAAAAATGGAAGTCTCAAAAGAAGAAAAAGAAACAGCGCACCAGGTTAAACTCTCAGCCAGAATTTCAAATAAAACAGTTAGATCTTTGGGAGATCAGATGGTTCCAATGATTTTGGTAAGGTTGCCTTTGATCTAACTGAGAATCTGGCCCACTTTTTTAACACTGGTTAAAACATTAAGACATGCAATATTCTGTTAGAACTAGAGGCAAAATATTTCTTAGTCCACACAAAAAAAGTGTATCTACCTTAAAAGAAAGAGGATTTCCAACATGGTATCTTCCAAACATTGCATAAGAACTTTTCTAAACTCCTTCAGAAAACGACATGATTATGTACTTGCACATGGTTTCAGTGCCAGAATTTAGGGTCAAGTTTTGATGCCCTGTTCTGCTGTAAAGATATGCTACACCCATGCAGACCCAGCTCTCAAAATTTCCCATCTCCATCGAAATATCCTAGTCTCGCTTTTCTAGTGATGACTTTGAGCAAATTAAAAAGTAAGCATAGTTTAAATCAGAAGATGTATAGTGCTTGAAACAAGCTAACCAAAGAAGTGGTAAATGTTGATTTCTTAATATCTTCACATCAATAATTTATGCCTTCTTGATCAGACGTGCCTATCAAATACTGGTTACTGAGCTTAGCGAATTTCTGTCAGTCAGTGACATGTCATACATGAATGAACAGACAGGATCCTATCGTCTGACGCTGCGCACCATGAATCTCATTATCACTTGTGCTTGAAGTTCTAACTTTAGATGTCTAAAAAAAATGGGTTTAAGGCTTACCTTCAGGGTCTATGTTTGAATCTTTTTCTGTATACATAAAAAGAATCAACTGTATTCAGTTACCCTTTCTGAAAGTCTAACTTACCTTTCATTGTTAACAGTGAAGCACTGAAGTTTAGAAAAAAGCAGAGACTTGAAGCCAGTAAGAAAGTCTTCTAGGAACAATACAGTTTTGCACCAGATGCTGTACTTGCTTAAGTCCAAGCACATTATACCTGATCTCAGACCTACTAGCACTGCCTTTTTCGTACAGGCCTTCCCCATTATTAATGAAGTTGTATGCTTCCACGCACAGATTCAAAAGGTCGTGCAAAATTACTTTTGCCTGTGCAGTTCTCCAAATCGTCTATGCTTTACATCCATCCCATGTGCCTGTCAGTCACACTTCTGAACTTTACTTAACTTTAGCACCTGTTGAACATTACAATCTATTTGATGAAGGTAGAGACACAGCTCTTGACCTTCATGAATATGTGACAGCAGCTTTCAGACAATGGAACATGGCTCATTTGACAGACATTAGACTTATAGTACTCACTTTCAAAAGCAATTTAATTTCCACATCTTCAAAGAGCAAACGTATGCTTCCAGTCTGAACAAAATTAAGTTTACATTAAGAGAAACATTTAAGAAGAGCGAAGACTCCAGCAGCTTTATCCAAACCTGCTTGTGTCAGTCGGGGGGGATGCTGAAAAGAGAGAGAGGAGAGAGAGAAACACTCTGCCCTGTAACATCAGCTGTGCCACTAGGTTCTTCTTGAGACAAGAAACTCTCTTCAATGTTTTAGAGATATAGTTGCACATAAAGCTGTCTCTCCTGTGCAACTAAGTATCCTACCTAAGAGGAGTCTGGAGATCACTCATTCAGGCAACATTCATAAAAACAACTGGGGATGCCATGTGCTTCAAGGTACTTGAAAGTTTGTCAATACTGAGAATGGAATAAGAAAATATCAAAATCAAAATAGATATGGAAAATATTTACCTGCTTAACTAATAGGCTGTATCTCCACAGAGATGATTTTTGGTTGACTAAACCAATATACTAGTGAAGCCACATTTTTCTTCTCTAGAGACTCCCAGTAAAGGAGCATGTGTACCAAGTCCACTTCATCATTTTATGTTATGGCTATTTTAAAAGACAGACTATGTATGTCTTCCAGAAATGTTCCTCAAAACAGCTCTGTAGTCACAAGTCTCACAACACACTAACTCTGCTTAGAGCAGTTTACTTATAGGTTGGAAGTGTACCCTTCTACAACATGTTAAAAATAATTTTTTATGTTAACAAATAGAATATACAAATGCCATACTTACTAACATTTGCTTTATAAGTGTCCAAATACACCGTGTTATTTGTTCTATCTGTTAGTTACATTTCCATATTGTCTTTCTCACACATTTTGTTAAGTTCACATTCTCAATGTTAATTTAAATAGCACTCAGAAGTGACAAAGCAAAAGCAATAAGATTAATGAACATGCAATACAAACAGAATGAGCATGCCAGGAAGTTTACTGTATGCTTCAGACACAGTTGTTTATTGTTAAATGCACTCAGAAACAATGTTTTTTTTTCAGCTGTGACATATAAGAGCAGAGTCTTGATTACGCTGTTCTCCTGGTAATGGATGAAAGATGCAATAATGGTTAAATTTAACTGACATTTTCTACTACTTGGCTACCCAGTGAGCAGGTCAACAAGTTAAATATGTTTGGAAAAATGTTGCAATACTGTAAATACCCAGAATTACATATTCTAGCTGTTACATGCTTGCATAAAAGGATGTACTGCTGTATAACTTTTCTGACTCTTTCTGTAATTGGAATGCATTTGCTTTTATTACTTTTGACTGAAGAGAAGGATTTCTAGAATTTGTTGTTTCCTAACAGGATGGCACCTTAAATAAATGCTAAAACAAAGATGTCTGCTCTGCATGCTGCAGATGTAAGGAGGGCAAAAAGTCGGAGGAGTTAGAGAGAATCTCTCAGTGACAAATTATAAATTTAAGAAAGATTCCAACCACTTAGACATATATTTGGAAATTGCATCTAAACTAAGTTTACACATAGAAGGGATCCTTTCTCTTACAGAAGTCATGAAAGTATTCAACTGATCTTGTTTTTTGTAGGTTGACTGGAAAGAACATCACACTAAATCCTACTCCTCCAAATGTAAAACAGATCTCAAGCATCATCAAGATGCTCTGAGTGTCCAACAAAACTGCTACCATATTAAGATATGCAAATTGTACCTATTGGTGTAAAATTCAGTAAGAAGAAAAACTACAGCAAGACAAAAATAGTTTAAAAATTATTAAACTGTCTTATTATCTCTGGTAAGTATGGTAACCCGTGGTTTTCCCTAGAATATCTACATCTTAATATAACCTTTAATTCAAACTTGAATTTTGCTTGGTCATATACAAACAAGTTTCAATGTTTTTCAAGTATAGGGAAATTCTCCCCTGCCACTCAATTCCCACATTTGGATTTCTGAACAGGCAGGCATAAGAAAAGAGGATTAACTCAGCAATAATTGTGTGTTTATTACTACCATTTAAACAGCTTACTCTTCCCACATTAATTTCCTTTTCTAGATGTTTCCACTTGTCATATTTAACTGGGCTGGTTTGACGCGCAAAGAAACAACTACATGTATTGATCGACCCGTGATGCAGCACAGCATTTATCAGTCCATAGTCATACAAAAAATAGCTGTGTTCCATGCTCAGTGGAAGGAACTTGGACACTTGGTGTCAGTATCTTGGTTATTTAAGCCTGGCCAGCGTTCCCTGGTCTTGCTTCAGCTCCTCCTGCAGTCATCCTCTGGTCTGCAGTGACCCAAGGCAGCAGAAGGCTGAGGAGGAACTTAATGCAAACTGTGGCTGCAGTGACAATACAGACCTCCTAGCTTTCTTCTTGGTCTGTGCATGAGACTCCTCATCGTGTTACATTATGAGGACAGCGACTGTGATAAGGCCACAAGGAAAGTCTGGTTTTGACCAGAGCTTAGGCTGCATCTCAGAAATCCTTGCCAGGGGTGAATACTGCAGAGTAGTGTGGCAAGTTAACCAAAACTCCAGGTGTGACAGTGAAGTGAGGTCATGAAGAAACCCCATGCTTGGTAATAAGAACTTGCCAGGTGCATAAGTTGTGATTGTCAATTTCTGAATGGGAACTCTTGATATATTAGGCCTGGTTCAATCACGTAAACCCAGCCTTTAGTGATGTTGGTGATCAGCTTTCTTATCGTATGTTACAGTGGCTTTTCAATCAAGATAGTCCTATGCTGTTGCCTTGAGTCCATGTAGAACTACATACTCACAGTGATTAGGTAGAAGTCATTAAATATTTTAGTCAATGACGATGTATTCTGTAAGATCATGCTAAACAAGACTGGAAGAGAATTTCAAAAGTTCATTCTTCAAACACAGACTGAAGTCCTTCTGTTAATATTTTTTGAGATAAAAAGCTTTACACGTATTGGTTATTCTGTTAAGAATTTCTGGAATGGAGAAAAGTTGGCTGCAGGTATCAAATTTCTTCAAGGATGCAACTTTTAATCAATTAGAACACAGGCCGAGAATATACAGAGGCTTGTGAATTATTATACAGAGGCTCAAAAGAATTGTACATTTGGAAATGATACTCTGCCGTTTTGTACAGAAATAAAAACACAGAAAGACTGCATACCTGTTTCAACTGCAAAATGGAACTTTTTTGAATATTGGATGGAAAACTGAAATTTCTTTGTATCTACTACATTAAATACCACAAGAGAAAGTTTGGCTATTAATTAAAGGAAATGTGTTCCCTTAATTACAACACACATAAGTTTAAATTTTTTTTTATTATTTGTCTTATTTTCACACTACAAATAAAGAGTACCACATTCACGTACAGCACAAGCACTTTTGAAATGTCTTTAAAGCAGACAAATAGTATTCATTTACACCTAACTCGCCAACAGTACAGCTTCCATTTAGAGAACCATGAACCAAGAAACTCAAAAGCACAGATCCATTCTAGCTAAAGAAGAGGCCACCTCAGAGAAATCCCCCTTCTGTCTTTTTCAAAGGGAGAAACACTATTTAAACTTATAGTGGCCAAGAAGTAAATTTTTCAATCAAAAATAAAATGTGGATAGTTGATTCTGTAGCATGATGAATTATTGCAATGCTTAAGATGCAAACATCCTTTACATGAAAAGTATTTTACACATATAAACTGGTTGCAAAAATATGGGGCAAAATAATCATTTACTTATTTTAAATTAAGACAATCACAGTAGAATTTGAACTCACAGTCTTATAAACATACAGTAGTATTACATTAGCCAGTAGGGTACTTTTTCATCAGTTAAGAGCTATGGGAGCTCACAGATATTAGACTACCTATAAGGAGATATATTCTTTTTCCATGACTTCAGTAGAAATGGATTAAGAATTGCAAAGGAATACTAATAAAGATGCTGAATATCAGTGCTTACACATTTTAAAGCCAATACATTCACTAGATCATTTCATTAACTAAATTTTTAGATGTCACAGAGCTTTGTTATGAGATACCTTGTACTCCTCAAAAATAGGAAGAGGAAATGAGGATTTAAGAGTTAGCTTTATAAACACAGGTTTTTCTGTGTAAGTTAGAGTTATTAGGCTTGTGTAAAATGAAAAGTTAAAAAGATCCAGCCACCTGTTAATATTGTCTGGGTAGTACTGCAGCTTTCCTCATACATGACCTGATAACAATTATCTCAAAGGTAAACATTAAAATTCACATTGCTTTCAAGGAAAAGCTGAAAAATAATAACTCATTTTGCAATTTAGCTTAGGGTTATCATTGAAACGTCAGATATATGCATGGAAATGTAAGAAGGCTAGAAAGATCCTTGCGTTACAGGCCAGGGTAAGGTGGCAGCAGCTAGTTCAAACCAAAAAAACCAGGAATTAAGAAACAATCAGGAGGGTTGAAACTGTTTCTTTTTGTAAGGATGTGGTATTTTCCCAGTCATTCCGGTATTTTTAACCTCCCATTTCAAGATAGCAGTGTAGAAAAGACTACTTAAACCACAATGTCTTAAAAGTCTACAACTAAAGGAGAAAACCAGATGAAAGAGAGTCTTAGATCCTTCTGGAAATTAAAAGGAAATAGGCACCTTTTCCAATCTGTGCCCAGGAATTCACAGTGAGTTCTTAAGTGGCAGTCTAATAAAATACAAACATTGCTAGCAATTTGAACAATGCTAAACTGATGGATCGCTTAAAATACAACAGCTTGGGGCTTTTTTTTGGTTTATTACATTGCTATTCGTTTCTAACACTGAAAGAAGTTCTTTAAAACATCCAAGAAGAATATTAATGAGCATAGGAGACTTTTATTTCCAAATAAACACTTGAAATTGGTGTGTCAACAACTGGAGTGGTATCATAATCACCAGCTGTGTCATAGTTCCTTCCTTCCCTTTTCTGGCAAAGAAAAAACCAAGCCATTAAAATTCACTACCACATCAGAACACCATCACCACACCAAAACAAAAAACAGTCCTTCAAAACAGTAACTTCAAAACCTTTGCCTTCTAGCAAGTGCTGAAAGAAAATACAGTTCCTATTCTTTAACCACACATAGTCCTAAATCTCAAAATCACATTGCATATTTTTGTCTGAGAGTGGTATCTCAGTAAAAATTGCTTCCTATCTCTATCTCCTTCCAGAGTCTGGAATCTTCCGCTCAAGCATTTTATTACTCCCAAGATCTAAATTTCCAATCTCAGTTGTATCTCTTGGGACCGACCGGAGTTTGTCAGAAGCACGAGGTTTCATGTTCCAGCTGCCTTGCAATTTTAAAATCTCAACTTTCCATCCGAGGACTTTCATCAGAGATTGCACCAGCAAATGAGGTTTAAGAGAATTTAAAACTTCATCATCATTTTAAATCACTCCCTTCTTCAACACTAAGAAGAGCATATTTTAAATCCATGGATAGGCTTGCTTTTCTTCCCTCAGTTTTGAAATACATATTAAAAAGAGGATTTCTTTCATATACTTGTGTGAGCAATGATGCCTGAATGTAAACGAAGGCCTTTTGCTTGTAATTGCTTTTATCTTCCAAATCATAGTTGTTTTCTTCAAAGCAACAGAACACACTGATTCCTTTTCAAAGAAATCTTTTTGACAAAATGGCTCATACACCTGTCAGAGTAATAGAGGGTGATTTTTGTTAAACAAAAACACAAAACCACTAGCAATACCACTGTTAATTGCTGTATTGTTTCAAGAATTCACAGAAAAAATAGCAACTGCCTGCATAACACTGTATCTAGAAATTGCTGGAAGCTAATTGCAACAAGCCTGAGACAGTTGTTCCAGCACTCATATTTCACAGTGCAGAGGCTTCAGGAAAAACTTTTTTCATCTTTCTGGCTTTTGAAACTTTGGTTTTCTTATCAGCTTACTTCACATGTAGCGACTGTTGCTTTTAAGTAGCTACTGCAGCACAAACTGTTATCTGAATTAGGAGAGTTACTGCTTCAGGCAGAAGCACATTTCTTGGGGAAACCAAAGGGGCAACAGCATCCGCACCGCTGTGGCTTGGCGACGGGTGGGCTGCCGGGCACCAGATGCGGTACCTGCCCTCGCATCCCTTGGTTCAGACCACAACCCCTCTCACCTGTGGTTTCTACAAGCAACTGGGATAGACTTCTGTTCAGTTATGATTAAATCCGGGGCGGGGGGGAGGTGGGACATGACACGACAGGGGACAGAACAGGACACGGACACATGACCAAACCAAAAAAACAAAAGAAACCCTCAAGTTACTACTCTGGGAGACCACACTCATTAGCAGAAAGGCAGAGTGTTAACATCTCTTTTATTTGCAAATAATGTTATCTCTGCAAATTAATAATTATCCCCATAAAACTGAAATACCACTGTAATTTTATAACCTATTTAATTTAAAATCCTGCATTTTCAAATCAAGAAACTGGAACTGAACTGTGAGTTAAGAGTAACTCCTTCAGGTCAAAGACATCTCTAGTTTGCCTCAAATGTCACAGAAAAGGGAATTTTATGTATCTTTTTTTATAACTGGTTCTATCATATAATTTGATTTTGTAAAAACACAGACCTAAACAGTCAAGTGGAAATTTCACAGTAACACATTTCCTTTATCTTCAGTGTGGGCTCTCTAAGCAGCGGGAAATAAGGGACAACAGACACTGTAAAGTCTCTTCTCACCTTTCAGAGTGTTTTGAAAGCACAAGAAAGAAAACTGAATTAAACGATTAGAGAAGAAGCATGATTATACCATATGCGGTAAAAGGATCTTTAAGTTTCTACCTAAAACCAGGTAAGGCAGACTAACCACCAATGTTGCCCCACCAGCCTGAACTAGAAAGGACTGCCAAGCATCATGCAACCCTAACAGTCAAAGAGCTCACAGCTGCACTACCCATTCCACATGAATTCCTCCCTACAAAAATGTCTACGGTACAATTCCAACAGCTTAAACTGGGCCAAAACTTCGCTTACAGATCAATTCTCAAACAACACCCCAAGTTTATCTCCCAAATTCAGAACTCAGCTTTGGCCTTAACTGCAACAGATTTGTTACACAAAACTTTCTGGATCAAGCCTGAAGAGATGAGGTTGGGTGGGAATTTTTCTTTTTTTTTTTTCTTAAAAAAACAAACAGCAGATGATAGATGGCTGTGTATGGATTTGTTTGACTAAATGTCAGTATCTGAATCATTCAACACAGACCCCCTTTTGAGTCAGAAGAGAGCTAGTCAGAGTTAATTCCATCCCAAAGCAAATGTTCAGCAACATTAAAAACAGCTGAATTGAAGTTCCTCCTAAAGCACCCAATTCTCTCCACTTGATAATGAACAGAAAACTTACACCAAGTTCCATACATCTAGGATTTTACCTTAGGAATTCTTAGCCTATGTTTAAAATAAAGTGATGCCCTTAAAACTGCATTTCAAAACCAGGTGCCTTCTCGATTCATTTATTTTATAAAGCATATCAGGTTTTAATGAGCTTTCCTAAAAAATAAAACTCAAGTGATTATACTGTCTGTCACTGTCCCCTCAATAGGTTGATTTCAATCATGCTTGAAAGTGGACAAAGTTTTAAGGATATTAAAGTCTTTCCTCCCCCAACCCCCGGTAGAAATTTACTTCTAGGGAGAAAAGAAAGGTGCTATTTATCCCCTTAGTAATGAAAAATCAGAAAGAGCTCAGTCCAAATCTGTTCCAAGAGGCAGCAGCCAACATACAGGAAAAAAAAAAAAAGAAAAAGTCTTTTATCCATTAAGCAGGTGCACAGCTCCAGACAAACTACGCTGCCTGCTGTGGTGGCTGCATGATAAAATATACAAATGTGGGCTGGTGTGCAAGGATTGATGACAATAGAAAAGCAAGTTTAATTAGTTCTGCTACTAATGGAATGGTTTGTTTTAGCTTATAAACATTCTAGAAAAATTTAATGGCTATCAGAAAGTTTGAAGATTACCTTTGATCATTAAAGTGTGAAATAGAGAAATTTATGTTTGTTTTAACTGAAAAGCTTAATACAACCTTTACAGCAGAGTTACCTCCTGATATATCTGCAAACGTCTGCAGAAATTTTTTTACTGCGGATATTTAATATATGCCAGGAGATTCTAACTATGAGAATTAGATAGTGAGGACAGAGACAAATTAATGAAGATTCAAATAAGATGTTCATAATTAAAATCTGTACACTTAAGACTGATCAGTTTGTCCTTTTTACCTTTTCTAGTTGTATAAAGCAAGGGAAAAAGTTGGTGCAATCCTTGTCCTGGTTTCGGCAGGGATAGAGTTAATTTCCTTCCTAGTAGCTGGTACAGTGCTGGGTTTTGGATTTAGGATGGGAACAAAGTTGATAACGCACCGATGTTTTAGTTGTTGCTAAGCAGTGCTTACACTAGCCAAGGACTTTTCAGCTTCCCATGCTCTACTGACTGAGAAGGCTGGAGGTGCACAAGAAGCTGGGAGGGGACACAGCCAGGACAGCTGACCCAAACTGGCCAGAGGGATATTCCATACCATGTGACATCATGCTCAGTATATAAAGCTGGGGGAAGAAGAAGGAAGGGAGGGACGTTTGAAGTGAAGGTGTTTGTCTTCCCAAGTAACCGTTACGCGTGATGGAGCCCTGCTTTCCTGGAGATGTCTGAACACCTGCCTGCCCATGGGAAGTAGTGAATGAATTCCTTGTTTTGCTTTGCTTGCGTGCACGGCTTTTGCTTTACCTATTAAACTGTCTTTATCTCAACCCATGAGTTTTCTCACTTTTACCCTTCCGATTCTCTCCCCCATCCCACCGGGGGGGGGGAGGGGGGGAGTGAGCGAGCGGCTGCATGATGCTTAGTTGCCAACTGAGGTTAAACCACGACAATCCTAAAGAGGTCATTTTAGCACTTCTCAAGGGAATAGCTCTCCACACAATGTATACTCTAACCGTACATTTGATGGTGAGGAGGTCAGCACCTCAAATCCCCACCTGCAGACTCTATAAAGAGTTGAATTAATCTAGTGCAGCTAGTCAAGTTTATACTTATGTGAGATAAAACAAAGATAATGAAGCTGCAAGGCCTGCAAGGATCAGAAAGAAAATCCTCCTGCTCTCTGATGCATCTGATGTTGCGTAAACTACGTGTGGAAACCACCTTGTCTCCTGGAGACTGTCAGTTGTAGGGTTAACACAAGAGGGTCCAAAGATGAAGGCAGATTTGATATAGAAAATGATCCTTAATACTTTCAAATATGTGGATCTTTAACTAAGCACGTAGATTCAAAATTAAGTTCATTTACAAGCAGAAATTTAAATTCATACTTAATTTCTTACTGTAAGTAGCCTTGATTCCAGAAGTGACAGAAAGCTACTGAAGTCAACATAATGAAGAAGAGTTCTGTGGAACTACTCTTATTTGGCAACTATGCCAGAATTTATACCATCACTTGTGGCAGAGAATATGTGATGGTTCCATCAAAAAACTGGAGCGACAACTGCCAGAGGAAAATAGGCACGAGGTGCATAGAAGGAGTGTCTAGCAGCCACCCATGCACCACAAAACTTGGATTCCATTTTCTCCAGCAGCATCAGAAAAGCTCAATATTCATACATTAATCATAAGACTATGCTGAATTTAAATGTGAAAACCGAAACAGCCAAGTTTGAAAATCATAGAATCATAGGATCATAGAATAGTTTGCGTTGGAAGGGACCTTAAAGATCATCTAGTCCAACCCCACCTTGCAATGAGCAGGAACATCTTCAACTAAATCAGGCTGCTCAGAGCCCCGTCCAACCTGACCTTGAATGTTTCCAGGGATGGGACATCCACCACCTCTCTGGGCAACCTGTGCCAGTGTTTTGCCACCCTCAGCGTAAAAAATGTCTTCCTTAGATGGTAGTCTAAATCTACCCACCTTTAGTTTAAAGCCATTCCCCCTTCTCCTGTCACAACAGGCCCTGCTAAAAAGTTTGTCCCCATCTTTCTTATAAGCCCCCTTTAAGTCCTGATAGGCTGCAATAAGGTATCCCCGAAGCCTTCTCCTCTCCAAGCTGAATAACCCCAACTCTCTCATCTTGTCTTCATGGGAGATGTGTTCCATCCCTCCGATCATTTTCATGGCCCTATTCTGGACCTGCTCCAACAGGTCCATGTCTTTCTTATGCTGAGGGCTCCAGAGCTGGACGCAGTACTCCAGGTGGGGTCTCCCCAGAGCAGAGTAGAGGGGCAGAATCACCTCCCTCGACCTGCTGGCCACGCTTCTTTTGATGCAGCCCAGGATAAGATTGGCCTCCTGGGCTGTGAGCACCCATTGCTGGCTCCTGTCCAGCTTTTCCTCCACCAGTACCCCCAAGTCCTTCTCGGCAGGGGTGGTCTCAATCCCTTCATCCCCCAGCCTGTATTGATACTGGGAGGTTGCCCCAACCCAGGTGCAGGACCTTGCAATGTTAGTCTATATATATATATATATCTACAGTGTCACAACTGTGTGTCTGAGCACCATCACACTGAGACTCTGTACAACTCACTGGGAGCATAATTTGGGTCAGACGGTTCCCTCACCATTTGCATGGGGGAATTTATATTCCTTTCTCTTCAGATTAGAGATGTACTCAGGAGCAGCTTATCAGGTTTCAATAAAAGTTCCTGCCTTTGGATTAATGACAAAAGTTGATCAGAAAGCTAACACCTACTGGCTTTATTTAGATCAAAAGCACTGGAAAAAACAAACAAACAAAAAACAGGAAACAAACTTCTCTTCATTATTAAATACGTGTTTGCACCATCCAATGGATACTTGGTAGCTACATTACTGAAGTCTGGGAGTTCTTTGCTTCATTTGCAGCACTTTGAATACTCTGACAGAACAGATGTGGTGCTTTCAGGTACACAGAGCTCAAGTTACTAGTTGAGGTCAAAACAAAGGAAGCAGCAAAAAACACATTTCAGTATCTGATAGCTTGTCCATAGCTTCTGTAAAACAAGTTGAGGGAGGTCATTACTGAATGGGTCCTTAGACAGGTGATCTGAAAGATAGATAAATAGCTGTTGGCTGGCATGTACTCACAACATAATTTGAACTGGCAATTTGAGACTAGGAAATACGATTTGCATCCTTACTGTACAGCATGGGAAAACGGCATGGCAGCCAGCATACAATAAGATGCAAGAGGAGAAGCAAATGCTTTTCAGCAAATGCTGAAGAAAGATCTTCAATAATTAATAAAAAACATGACTCAAGGAGGCTGTGCATGTGAGAGAAAGACCCCACCGTATAGAATTTAATAGGAAATAATATCCCTGTAATTTTCTACAGAGGATTCAGAACTCTGTAACATTTCTGTAGGATGCTCAGTTTTGTAAATGTGAGATTCTACTGGTGACCACTGATTTATGTGATAGTGGGACAATTAGAATAAGTTGTCTATCATGTTTAAGGGCTTGACTATAGAATCCTACAAGAAGTTTTCCTTTAAAATCAGTTTTATGAAATTAAGTTAATAGCAGGACAAACTAGCAGTTCTGTGATTTCCACGTTATTCAAATAGCATGAGGCAAAATGATGTGGCACCAATCAGTAGGTATGGAAGCTTGTGCACTAGAAAGAAGGGAGCAGAGAGAGAAGAGGTGAAGGAAGGAGAAAAGTAAAAATGATGATTTAGAAGAAAAATTGCCTAGAAAAATGAACAAGGTGCCTAGGAGAAAGAATTTGAAGGAAAAAAAAAAAAGAATCTCAAATGTATCATCTTGAGGGATAGGTGTCAGAGAAGGAAACTGATGAGAATGAAAGGAAGACAAAAAGTTAAAAATAAGAACATTGGAAGCTGTATACTTCTACAATGTTAAGATGAAATACACAATGTGTACACAACACACACATCTATGTTGATATGTAAGAGATGCTCTTCCCTAAATAAAATGCACACCCCTGTGATATACAAGCAGTCAATATGCCTGAATTTCAGATGGCCACATTATATACCAAGGTTGGTTTTGAGGTTGAGTTATTTAAGTGTCCAGTAAAGGTTACCGGAGTGCTGGTAAAAAGATCATGCCACACCAAGCTGTTAGGCATTTTTATAAGCTACACAAATGCTGATTTGGCAACATTTTAGAAAGGCATGGAGCACTTTCAGCAAAATTATTTCTTATAGCTATCTCTTAACATGGAAAGTTCAGTACCTGGAATCACAGTGAAAGAGGCTAAAAAGAAAGAAAATCCTGAGATTAATGAAGTGTGGTATACCTCCAAAATAACTCACCGGTAAGAATGTCATTACTATAAGATAGGATCTCTTTGAACCCTATAATTCTAGTAGCCAATATAAGTCCTACTAGCTAGGCTCTTTTTCTGTTTGTTTTACATAGTTTCTTCGTATTCTTCTTGGTATTTTCACACATAGGAAATACACATGTACATACTTGGTGAATACTGAAGGACAGGCTAATCTTTGTCCATAGAGATACATTCACATTATAAATGAACCACGTGAAGCTCCTGAGGTCCGTACAGATAGAAGACATGGAATTTACCTCTGGAACCAATTATTTCCCCTTCTAAATTCTGCGTCAGAATAAGATCATCAGAATTCATTCACTTGAAAAGAAAAAAAAGCCTCCTAAAAGCATCCTGAAAATTTAAAAGTTTCACCACCAACTAATTCTGGGTAAGTTATTACATTTTTACATTTTTATTCCATATTTACTTCTGTTCCACTTTTGTTCAGACTTTTTTTTCACTGCCTTAGGTATAAGAAATAATCCTGAAACAACTCCTTTCCTACACCCGCTAAAATAAGATGTTAAATGAACAAATGCTCACAATAAAAATCTGTATTATTTCACAGCCACTTCTTGTCTTCCTATCTGATGGCATGGTGACCAGGACTGCACAGAAAAACTTTCCTCAATGACACAAAATCTCTGTTTGATCTTTATCATTTCAAACATCACTGTTCCTGGGTTACCTGTCTTCCACAATTTTTCCTTACATCATAGTATTTCTTCCTACCTCAGTCATCTGGGGATTCTCTTGCACATATTTTAAAAATGAAAATTTTTATACAGAGTTAATTTATCCATCCACTAGACAAAAGAATGAAATAGTAATGTCATGGCTCAAGATTATTATTAGAACTGGGAAATACTTTCAATTGTTTTAATGGAAAATTAAATTTATGAAATTTAACTTGCAGTCAAATTTGTTGTGAAATAATTTACTATTTTATAATTACAATAAGACACCTGAAATGAGAAATGTCATTGCAAATTAAAAGTAGACACTTTTTCTCTTATAGCATTTTCAGAATATCTTGGTCTTATACCAAGAATAGCCTCCCTCCTCAAGCATTATGATTTTAAAAATAAAATTTATTTCAGAAGTTTATTGGGATATTGGGATAATTTCCCATCAGAAACATGTTGAATACTTAATGTTATTTTAAGTTATTATGCATTTTTGTATGCAAATTTTTTGTGGGTTTCTTTGTGCATTTTTGGGTAGCTTTTCCACTCTGTTCACAATTAACATCAATCCATATCTTTTGTTTTGAAGTCAGCTATTAAAGATTCAACATAGCAAAGCAGTGACTCACAATACGTGAAATCCAGACAAGTGCTTTTCCAGACTTTTGATTCTGAGAATAGAATTATGCATCCCCATTTAGTGATGTCTTTACTGGTTTTAATAACATTTGGTGTCTTATAAGTGATCTAGAAACCCCTGCCAAGGTCAGGCCTTCTGCTAGGTAACATTCAAATAACTACTGAAAGAACCCTTTTCGCAAAGAACCTGAAATCTAGGAAAACCTAGTTCTAGTTGGTTAGACTTAACTTCTCTTTCAGTAGTCTCAGATTGATGCTTGAACAATTTATGCCTCCAAGGTTTCTGTCAGGGCATCATGTAGAAAGCCAAATGCAGGGTTAAATGTGTAACGCAGAGAGATTTCATAAAGTTAGAAAGTTAAGCAAATGAGAAGATCAGGGTCTTTCATGTCAGTACGAGATAGGATCTAGACAGCAATGCAGATCATATGTGGGTCAAACCACCCTCTCAAGATGCCTATCATTTCAGTCTTGAACGGAGTGGCCTGATGTAATTAAGATCTTGACTTAGGAATCTTAGTTAAATGTCTAAAAAGTTCAGTGGCACGCACCCTGAAGTTCAATACTGCATATCCTCTGCTCAGCCAAGGCACTGGAACAGCCTTTATGCCATACCTGAGCCATTTGAGATTCACAAACTTGGCATCCTGAGCTGTGGGGGGCATCCACTGGGCACACCCTGAGGAATAACTCCAGGATTTCCTCAATACTGGGGGGCAGGGGAGGAGAAGTTAACCTAGAAACACATGTGTAAATGAAAAATATCTTAAGCAAGTGTCCTAACAAACAGGCTGGAGTCAGGCATCCAGCTGTTGCTGCTTCTTTCTTTTCCAGGATCCTGCACATTTTTTGCATAGTGGTCAAGTGCTGGTAAATATGGGTCTACAACTTATCCAAATGTTCTGGCAACCTGGGTATAATACTGCTGCTGACCTTTTGTATCAGCCAAGCACCTGCAAGTCCATATCACCACACAAAAGTTTCTCTTTGAATCTGGGCTAAATATATTATAGGACACCAGGTGATCGTATGCAGCATTTATTTTCTTCCAAATCCAGAAGATATACATCACAGGAAAGCAAGTTTAATTGTTTTAAATATGAGTATGTAGATGGTAGTTTATAGGTATGTGCATCTGAATCCAGGATCAAGCCATTATTTATAAACCTATCGTTAGCTAAACCGATACCAATACTTAGAAGACAACAAAATAATGCATTCTTCCACATGAAATTATGTCTTTGAATGCTGATTTTCCCCATGTTATTCTTTTCTTTCTGACAAAAGGCTACATTTGCGTCATTAAGAAGAAAAATTTTCCCTTTCAGATCAGAAGGTTTCAATTCTGATTTCAGCGTTTTGGGAATGGTGATAGTTTCTGAATTACAGGTTCCTGTACACTTGTCTGACTCAGATTTATCAGCAAGGTCAGACACTGCAGTGTGAGAATGGCATTGTAATTAGAAAGGTGCTTGTTCTGCCAGCTAGGTGTAAAATGCCCCAGCAGTGCACAGTGAAGCTTTTATTTTATGTGTAAATTAACTGCAGTAACTATCAAACTACAGCTGGTAAGGCAGCCAGCCAGGCATAAACAGGAATTCCAGACTGCTGGAAAAACAGTGTTTCCACAACACGAACTTCAGCTGTTCAAAGTGACAAACAGGAAGGGGAAAGTGCCAGCTCGAGCACCCGACTTTAAAGTGAGCAACCGAGCACCTCATACTCTAGATAAAGGCAAAAGAGGAACACAGAAAAAGTCATCAGGAGCTGTTATATGATATAGTACAAGACCAAACGTTTGAAGTTTCATGTTCTTGCAAATTACACTTGAACTACAAAGCCTCTAAGTAGAACTGTTAGTTTCTATGGCTTCTATACTTAGTTATCCCTTCAACCACTTCCTTCTGCTTTTCCATATGGAGATGAGCACCAGTTAAAAGAAAGCAATTATACAGCAAGGTGACAGCTCCATGGTTCAGGGTCTCCAGCAGCAGTAACAGGAATTCTGAGCTCCTTCCCTTGCATACAGTGATGCCTCTTTCACTGTAATGACACAACCATTTCTGAGGCCATCCTTTGAACAGACTCACTGAACACATACAAGTGAAAATAAATCTTGAGGGAAAAAGTTATTAAACTCAAAATCTAGTGCAGAAGTGAGGGACTCAAGTGAACATCCTTCTTTGTCAGAAGAGATGGCTTGCTTTGTTTCCTTCCACTCTGGAGAAAAGCATTTTCCTTGCTGCTTGTAAGTTTAGACAGTGAATGATGGGAAAGGAAGAGAACTGTGTGTATTGACACAAGATCTGACCAGGAAAGTGCCGTAGGAGGGTAGAAGGGAAAGAAACCCTGAGATACCACAATGGAGTTGTAAGTGAATTTATTGAATGCCCTCCTTCATTACCTGTAGTAAGCATACACAATTATTGCCCCATACTTGCAGGGACTGGTTTTGGTATTAGATAACAGGTTTGCTACTGTAAAAATGGCTAAGTTTGAATGTGACTTACATTAGGAGATACAGGGATATATGGCTTGCTTGCTTTCTTTACTTATGCTAAAGTTAAAAAGTGTACTAAAAAAACCCTCCACAACATTCTGCAAAGATTTATCTGATTGTATGAATGCTCATCTGCCATGTGTAACTGTCTGAAAATGTGCTGTTCTCGCCTTTTTAAAAAATTAGTGACTTGAATAAGATGGGGGCTGTACTCTAAAAGGCAACTTAAAAAGCAGTTAACTGAAAAGACATTTCAGAGTTCATACTTGTTGGAGTGATGTAGAATTCAAAACTTTACAGCAAAAATAAATGAAATAGGTAGTGCTACAGAGTCAGGAGCAAACCAGGTAACAGGCTACAGTCCCTTAGGGGAGTCCCCGCTCTGGTGTGGGTGACTCACAGGCTGCAGCCCCTCAGGGGTGCCCCTGCTCTCGTGTGGGTCACCGACGGGCTGCAGTCCCTCAGGAGCGTCCCTGCCCTGGCATGGGCTGCCCACGGCTGCAGCCCTTCAGAGACACACCTTCCCCAGCACAGAGCGTCTCCTTCCAAGAGTGCATCTCTGGCTGTATTTCCTTTGGTTCGCATCACCCTGTGTCACCTACCCCAGTAACTACTGCCCTTAGGTGTGTTTGAGCGAGGTACTATGTTCCGGCATGCAGTGGGCTGTTGTCATCCGTTGGCAGCCCTGCAGCCTCCCCCAAACCCTTCCAGCTTTGGCTGGTATTGGAGACCACCCTGGCCACTGGTGCCTGAAAAATACTATACATAGTGGACTATAAGCTATAAAAAAGAAAGAAACAGATGAATCGGAGATGAAAGGAAGCATCAGAAATGACTGATGAGGAAACCTAACTGTAGCATAGCTTTTGACAATTATTGCCTGAAGCTGAAAAGAGATGAAATATTTTGTCCAGGCAAGCTCAAAATGGCTGCAAAATAAGCTTGCAACACCTTGAACAAGTTTGCTTTTTGGTCTATAAAAATAATAGCAGCTTCCTCTCATAAAGCCTGTAAAATGTAATTCCACTAGTCTTAAAAACATTTTAAAATCATATGGTCTTATAGAGTTTCAAAATTCAGTGTTTTTACTGCAGTCATTGACCTAGTCAGTATTCAGAAAGAAACCAAAAAAGCAATTATAAAAATAATGAATAATGATAAAAAAAGACCTCCTCAGCTTCAGGAAAAAAAAATCTGATTTTCCAAAGTTTTTATGTACTTCTATACAATAACACACACAATGGACCTACTTCTTCTTTGTGTTTTAATAACTTTCTCATGCCAGCAAAGCTGACAGGTGGGGAGCTGTAAACCTCTGAATCTGTGCACAGGCTGCAGTCACGGATAGATTCAGGGATTAAACTGAGGTCTGAAACATAGGGCAGAAAACCAGTGGTTCATCTATGTCCTGTGAAGGTGTGCTCATGCAGAAGGGGTTGGTTCCTGGTTAAATACATGCTGATGAGAACATCTTCTGTGTTAGACACTTGACTCCCTTTCCATTTTCTTCTTTTAAAGCCTGCAAGTTCATTCATACAGGCTCTGCTAGTAGAGTAAGCTCATTTGGAAAAGCATTTTCTAGGCTAATCTGATCATGCACAAGGTAGAAATAATAAATTGAGAATAACCTTTCCTGGAATAAAGCTTCCATCCATCAAAACAAGGATGAAACACATCCATTCATTTACTAACACAGAGCATATAACCTATTTTTGCTTCTTTGCACCTGTTCACTTGTCCATCTGTCATAGAACAGGGAGGAATGTGGTCAAGATCAGGAATTAAGAGTACAGATCTCATGCTGTTGAATATCCTCAATGGGCTTGTCCACTTCTAAAAAATTGTGCTAATTAAGAACATTAATGCTCAATTTGTCTGACACAAGATTATGCTTGTCTGTGCCAGCTATCCACATATCAAGCCCATCGATCGCTAATTTGAGTGTTCAGAATCATACTTGAACATGCCGACAGGCTATCTGAAATCACAAACAATGAAAACGCCAACGGCCTCTGGAATTTCTCCTAGGACTGTATTTTCAAGCTATAATCCCTATCCTCAGACGAAAATTGTGCCCTGTAAAAATACCAGACCTTGAAAATAAGTAAGAAGATGATCTCTTCAAATAACTTATTAAAAAAAAAAAAAAAAAGAAAAAGGAGCCAAGGGCAGGAGAGAATGTTGAAGGAGAAACAGCAAGATACAAATGGATCAGAGGCCTTGGGGCTGCCTGAGAAAGAAGACCTATGAACTCAAACTGCTGATAATTCACAAATTTAGCTTGTTAAGCCTTTCTGTCTTGTGTTATTTCAGACAGATGACTAGAAGTCATTTCATATACTTGAAATATATGTTTCCAAAATACCTGCCCTTTTTTCCAAATATTCCATTTG
>NW_008824982.1:3983772-4002842 GCF_000699105.1 Pygoscelis adeliae
AAACTAATAAAAATAAAAGTGTTGATCCAGAATGGATGCTGTGATTCATATGCCTCCATTCTCCCCTCTAAGCTCAATTAGTTCTCTCAAGATGCATTCCTCAGTAACAAGATGCAATGTGATGGAATACATCATTTGGAGATGAAGCCAATTCTCATCACTTTAGTTGTTCCATTAAAAATTCTGGAGATTTCCATGGACAGAAGACAGTAGGCATGAAATCGTTCATTTAGTCAAAACCCCACTTTTCCATTACAATAATTTTTGACAGAAGATGACTGATTAGCCAAATTAAAAAGTAGAAGAGCAAAATCATACTTATTTGTGCATTGAAACATCACAGAACAACCACTTGGTGTTCCCTCCTGGAAAATATATCCTTTAATTAAAAATATAAACAAGGTTCAAATATGCTCAAAACAAAAGTGTCCCTGTTGCCACTATTGTCTGTCTCCCCTACCACATTTGCATCCTCCCTTCCTTCATCTAGTCTTAGGTATTTCATAAAGCATTCATCTAAACCAACAAACTTGGTTGGTTGGATTTTGCTTATTTTTTTTAAACACGCTTAGCTATGCTTAAACAACTAGTCATGTGTTCTGATTTTCCCTATTTCAGTGATATTCAAAGAACTAACTGGATAGAAATCAGATAAAACCAGTTCTTGATATGCGTTTATAAATATTCTAAACATTAAAATCCCTGGAAGCTGCAGGACAGATTTTACTGCCAAAAAACCCCATGGAAATTGGCATCTTCTCCAAACTTAGAGTACCTAAGCTATGTTAAAGTGATATAGACCTCCTTATTAATTATGTTATTTTGACAATTTGCTAGTATGTGTACTTACAGTAAAGCATTTCCTCATAGAATCATACAGTGAAGGATAAGTTTCTCTCTTTATATATATGTGTGTATATATATGTATGTGTTGTATATATACATACATATACAAACATACCTTTAGAAGAAGGCAGCAGTGATTTCTAAGTACGTCTACTGCATGTACATTATAATGCACTCAAACTATAATTGCGACAGTTTTAAGCGCATCATAAGTCAGTCCAAAAAGCTCAAAAAATCATCAGAAGAGAGGTAATATTCCTCCTATGAGCAAAATGGCATTGTTTCTACAATCCTAAAAATCTGTTGATAATGTGTGTGTTAAATATGCTTTTTAGAACAGACATTAGAGACATTTGATTCACCAAATGTATTTGAATCACTATTAGGAAAACAAATTCAACTTGTTTTACAAGGTTTCTGAATGACCAAAGCATCTTTGTGAGGTTATATTACCCAGGAAACAGGACTATCAGTAAAAAAATATTGTTTTCACATATGAAAACACTGCTGACAGTCAAAAAGCCAAAATCTTTCAACAGCTATCAAGTAGTTGCCACCAAAAAGGAGGTTTTAGACATTGTGATTTTTTTGTAATTATTAAAATCTTTTTTTTTAAGATAAGAATAAGTATCTGTCTTCTCTATTGAAAGAAGCTCACAAGTGAGGTTTTTAGAAAAAACATCTTTTCCATTCTGGCCACAAAGCACCAATCTACCACTTTCCTTCTCTCCCAGAGAAGACAATGTATTAGGGGGCAAAAACAAATGAACAGCAAATGATGAAGTAAATAAGAGATTTTAAAGTAGCAAAGGAAAAAAGCAAGATGTCATACCCCTCAGAACTTTGCCTTTATCACCTAACCTGAAGTCAATTTTTACAAAAGCTATTTGGGTGTTGCTGTAATTAGCAGCTATAGCAATGAGTTCCACCCTTCTCCTGTGAATCAAAGCACACCACTTTCTTTACATTACGTTATTTGAAGACCATTTCTTACCGCAGCATTCACGGCTGGAGCATTGCATGCTCCCATATCGTAAACTCAACAAAATCTTCATATGTGTATGAAAACAAGAAAATAACAACAAAAACCTGATTTTGTAAGTTGGCACGGCAACAAACTGCTTATAGGAATTAACACTGATTCTACTTTAATCAAGACCACTTTTGGAAGAGACGGTTCATAACCACTCAGGTCAAACTAACCAAATGACCGAACTGCTTTGAACCTTGCTTGTTACTCTTTGAAGAAGTCACAGAACATATAAACAAAAATTTAAAAAGTTATTAACAGTGAGCATACAAAAGCTATTCAGTCTACTGCTAGAGAGACAGTAATCAAGAAAGCTGTGCTACTGAACCAAAATAATCTTTCAGAATTTGAACAAATAGACAAGTGCAACTGTACATATTTGCTCGGACTTGACTCTGCAGTTAACCAGTGTCCTAAAAATGTATGAATCTCACAGAGAACAGTCATTCATTGTGGTTTCTCCAGTCCAAACGCATGCAGTCTGGGGTATTAAATACATTAGCGAATAACTTATTAAATTTAGCCTTAAACATAATCAACTGTTTCTCAGTATAGGCTTTGTTACTCTGTTTTATGGCTGAAAACACATTTGTTTGCATTACAATGTATTACTGTCCAGGGTGCTAAAATGGTTCAGAGGCATTACAGGCTTTTGGGCTTTAAAAAAAAGGGTTTGGATTCTCAAAGAGCAGCACAGACTTGAATCACTTTTTTCTCATGGCTGATCATGAGCTTTCTGTGTTATGTTTGACCAGATAACTTAAGGTTGCCAAAAGAATTGTCTTACCACGCAGTGGACCACACTGAGCTAGTAAGAGTGAGCACTCATTCCATCTGTAAGCGGATTTATTAATGCAAACTTCAGATAGATATTTGGGTCCAAGCATGCTACAGGCAACATTTTGCCTTACTATCTGGTATACAGCAACGTAATATCTCTAGGAAACAACAGTGTTAATATTTGCAGTGCTAGTAAGTCGCTAGGGAATTGAAAATGCACGGACTGGTTTTCAGAAACCTAGTTATACTTTAGGAAGCCAAGTTTGAAACGTCAGACTGGATGTTCTTCTTTTCTACATCTTCTGGATGTTTAGATGAAACATGACCTCTTGAGAAAACAAGGCAAAAAAAATTGATACTTAGACCTAAGCACTGTGCCTTTCCTCATTCAGTAGCAGCCCAGCATTTTCTATCAGTCATGCAGAGTTTTACGCACAGAACCTGTGTGGCAGCAACCTCACCCAGTGCTTTGAAAAACCTAAAAGCTAACATTGACAGCTGTGTATGTAAACTGTTATTCCGTATTTACTTGAACAGGTTTTTTTCCACAGATACTGTATTTCTTTTCATCTATCTAATTCATTAAGTACCTTGAAATGCCTGCCTCACAAAATCTCAAGAAGAAAAGAACTTTTAAAGAAACAGACTAGCAACTGAAAAAAAATCTGAATGGAAGACAGAGCTTTCCTCTTTTGCCATTTCAAAGAGAGTCAGAACCCCAGGGGAGGGGGCAAAAGAGCATGAAATGTGCAGCCAACGTGATAAAAATCAATCCTATGAAAGGGAGATGATCCTCTTAAGATGTTATTGAATAATAAAATGACCATCTCCTCTACAGCATATCCTGTCTAACACTCAGTAAATATTTGAAGGCATATCTTCTATGGATGCATTTTATTCTGCCATGTCTAGTCAGACAACTGAATGATTAAATGTGTACTTGTCCCTGAACACCTTAAATGATCATAAAACTGCTCCTCTATGTATTATCATCCAGCATCCCTAAGGCAAGAAAAATGAGCAGAAGAACAAATATTCATTGCTCATTCTGTATATTGAAAAATGGGTCTTCACGTTAAGAAAGCCCTCTCTTTTCCAGTAGACATGAGTTTTCAAGACAAACTATAAAAGATTTCCTTCCTCCTGCTTTTCGTCAATAAAATCAAATACATTTTTATTTGCAATGATTTCTGAAAGTTAGTCCTAGATTTAGATTTAAAAAAAAATCAGGTCATTACAAAACAAAAATGCAACCCCTCTTCCTCTCTTCAAAAGCTCTAAGGAATATAAATTTAGATTTCAGATTAAGGATATGAAACTTAATGAAGAACTCTAGGGACAGGCTACTTTCTAACAGCTACTCTGGGGAAAGTGTGACAGAGTGCTGAAAAGGGACCGATCTCCAGGTCTATGAAGCAAGCAGATCTTTAAGCTTCCCTTTTCTTCTTGATAAAGCTCAAGCATTTGTGCATTAAGCACCAAGCAAAAATATCCACTCTTTTCTGCTTATCCTGACCTCATTAGCATCCTATCGATTGTTTAAGAGAAGATTCTTTTTCATTGTAAATTCTCTTTCAAACAGTACTCCCCCCCACCCCGCTTCCCTCCAAGGGCCTTTAATTGTGCACACTACAGACATTTGACAAGTATGACAGCTAGTCTTAATTAATGCCACAAGATTATTTATGTGCTGCCTTAATTTTAAAGAGCAAACCTGATTAAAACTAAAACCTTAGGTTCCAAGATTCTATAAATGAGCTGCAGAATCAGCAGTGCAAGATGGGCATTTCCAGCAAAGGACCATTTTACTAAGACATTTCAAAGGAAAATGTCAATAAATCATTGGCCATATCAATTACAAATATGCACACACACTCTCCAGTCATAAAGTAAGATCTTCTCAAAGTCTGGAGCCCTGAAATGCACCTGTTCAATATAGGCAAGAGAAACAAAATCATTTTAGTCAAAAGAAACCTTCTGTCCACTCTACACCTGTGCCTAATTTACACTGCACTGATTATGAAGTTAACACAATTAAATTTCAAATGGAAATCACAGTCTTTTTGCTTTTTTTGAGTGCAATTACATGCTTATCAGAACACAATCTAGAAAAAGGAAAGTTCTTGGAGTAATTTAAGAGAGGCTGTTACATTACAGCAATGAGTGTGAAAAAACTGAAGGCGAGGAGTTGGGGAAAGAAGGTTTCCTTCAGTGCTAATGACTGCAGTCTTGTTTTATTTCCATAATGCTGTTCTTGAAGTGTACAAGTGCCTGACCTGAAGCCTGTAACCATGAAATCTCTCATCTTCCTTACTGAGTTTGAACACAAAATAGTAGTTGTTCATTTTTTCTTAAGTTTAAGTAGTCAGCTCTGAACATCTGAAGAAGAGACAGTGTAGAGGAGAGTTATACAGCACTTCTAGTGTTCCAAAATGTTTTACAAGAACATGCAAATTATTACACTACCACAGATATGCAGCCACATCTTGGAGGAAGCAAAACAATTCGTTAATAGCACACTGCACCTCAGTACATTTACTTAGGTCATGAAAAATAGTTGAATTAAAATAACAAAATAGGAATGTATGAAGAGATGGAATATAATTTTAACTGAAAACTGCTCAGGAAACTTCTTAGCTTTGCTAGTCCTGTAGGCAGTGAATCAGCACTTGAGCAGCAGCACTGTTAGGATGTGTGATAAGAAGCTGTTTTCCCCAGGCATGAAGGAGCAGAACAGCCCTGTGCTGGGAGGGGGGAACCCAAATCACCCAGTCAGAGAAATGAGTCCCTCCCCTGGCCCCCCTAGGGCATCCCAAGAGGTCATCAGCCCCACGGGGATGGGGATCATCACCCACCTCTGTGAGTCAGCAGGAGACCCTGTCCTGTGATCACCTACAGACTGAGGGGTCACTGCTGGGGGATGTAGGCTCATTATGGAGGAAGAGCACTTGGGGGTTGCATAAAACTTATTACTGGATGTTTAGGGGCAGAACTAAACAGGAAAGGGAGGCACCTACGGGTGCAAGGATCCAGGCATCTCTTGGATGGACTGCATGTCTGAGGGCAATTACTGGAGGGATCCAGTGAATGCGTGTGTGTACATGTGCGCATGTGCACGCGCGTGTGTGTGTTGATGTGTGTAAGGGTGTTTGTACCAGCAGCTGGAGTGTGGCTGCGGGGCTTAGGGGCTCATGTGCCCCAGTGCAAGTGACTGGGGAGTCCTGGGATCCAGGGGAAGCTACTGGGCAGACTTAGCATCTAAGCCAGATCCTGGAGCGATCCGTATTGTATATACATAAACATATGTATATATTTCCCACTAATGAACCTTTATCCTGGTCAGCCAGAGAGGGGAACAGGATGAGGCCATTGGTGCTGTTTCTGTTTGTGTGAGTGCTAAGTATGTCTGTCTGTGTTGATCTGTGTGGCTGGCTATGTGTATGTGTATATACATGTTTTGTGTGTGTGTATGTGTCTACTGGGGGTACACGCTTAGCCTCGCTACCAGCTGGACCTGGGGCATGGAGCTGGGGCAGCCTTGGCTCTGTCGCACTGCTGGATACAGCAATCCCTACAAGGCCAAAACCCAGACCAACACTGAAGGATATTCAGCACGTGCCCTAAGCTTTATTTAGAGAAATATCCAAATGATTGTTGGCCAGGTAGAAAGTAAGCTGCACTCTTTAGTGTGTGGCTAACACACAATCAGCTTCCTCTTCTTTATTCTTAATGCTGTTTCTAATCTCTGGTCCTATTCTCATACACTCCACTTACTGACCTAAGAGGTAAGAAAATTAAAATGTGGTGAAATCTAAAACACAAATGTCCTAAAAATGGAAATTAAGTCTCCCCCCAAGGCAGTCTGCAGCAGTGCACAACTTTTTAAAATTTATTTTTGTAAACGCACACACACACAAAAATATGTATACACATACACACACTTAAAATATACATATGCATATGTATACATACACATATATTTATCTCTATATAAAAGAAAGATAAGTAAGAAAGAAGCAGCAATGCCGTTAGGCTGGTAACTGACTGCATGTCCTCACCAAGGACAGGGAGTTTTCAGGTTTCGGATCAAGGGCAGATCGTTACAGGAAAGCAAGCCCACCACTGAGAGCAAAACAAAGAAAATTAGCATAAACTATATTCTATTTTCAGTTGCTTAGTACAGTTTTATTTTTCAGTCTGAAAAGGACTCCGCTGTGTCAGGCCAGATCGCCTCCCAGCACGATGTGACCTTCCTTCAGGCTGGTCACTCAAGTGAAGTCAGAAAGTTTCTAGGGCACTTCATTTTAACTGTAGTAGTTTGAGGCTATTTTAGACCCACATTAACAACTTTCTCTGGCAGGGGTTGCATAAGCATTTCCCATCATGTTGTTCTCTTGAGTTCACTGTAAGTCAAAGTTGCATATGTATATGTAAGGACAATCAAATATGCTCATCTGTGAATCACAGCAAATCAGTAAGAGAAAAGCTAATGTAAAGGACTAGTACGTGAGCTCCCAGGTATGTCAATGAAATAAAGCCCTTGTTTTGCTTTCCTCCCCCAGCTATGTATAGTTTGGTCACCTTCGTTTATCTATTCAAATTTCAGCTGCATGGAAATGGTTAAAGCAGAACCTAGCACTCAGCGAGGTTTGAAGCAGTTAGAGAAGTTAAAGTTGAATCTTGCTTGGGTTCCCACTGAACTAGGGACATACGAGAGGTCCTGATCTCCTTTCAGTCAGGACCAACTGCCATCACTTGAAATCATGGCCCACTACATCTAATGAAACATGTAGCAGAGATAATGCGCACATGGCCAGGTACATCTAGTTGCATGCCTACTCATCCATGCTCTGAGCCAGCCCAGTTCTAGCTCTTCAACTGGGGAAAGTTTCTTCTTGGAAACATCATTGTTAATGGGACGCAAATATAAACAAATCATGTCAATCCTTTCCACATATGCATTTGCTCAGCTACAAGTGGAGTTTATCTTAGATGTTTAACATCTGTAATTTGTGAGAGGGATGGGGACTTCTCAAAAACTGAGCACATCCGTGTATTCTTTTCTGCCTCTGAAGATGAAAGGTTTTCTTCCTGGCAGTCTAACCAGGAGGAGAAACACTGAGATTTGAAACAAACAGTAACGATATAGCTAATACCTTTGAAGAGAATAACACCCAAAGTTTTTTAAGGCAGCTTTGTTTTCCTCAATCGGAAGGAATTCAAATAAACTGAGCACCTTTTAAAAACAAACAGTTATGTCTAAACCAGAGCACAGGGAAGAAATGAGGCATGCCATTTCCATTAAGCTATGCTCAGCACACACAAACAAGGAGAGAACTTGCTACATTTTTAAAAGACCTGCTCCCCAATGCCTTTACTTGTATATGCTGTATACACTTACCTATATTTGCATTTACTTTCTCTCTTGTCCTTACATGAAATACTCCAATTCACTTTAACCATGTGTTTTACATAAGAACAAGTCTGAACAATAGGAATCTGCAATCCCCTATAAAAGAATCATTTAATAGTCATATAAAAGATAATAATCACCTAATAGGTAAAAATCCCACCTGCAAGACAACTGACTTTTTCTCAAATGCACTTGCATTTATCTAAAAGGTCTATTGCGGTTTCATTTTAAAATCTCTTCATCTCCCTACTACCCTTCCTTCCCATGATAGCTATAAATATATTACAACATATTCTTTATGTATAGCAACTGAAATTATCAAGAACACAAACAATGTCAGCAATTGTTTACCTGTACAAAAAAAGGAATTTTGCCTTCAGTTGGAGTCTGCAATTACAGTTAGCACTTAAATAGGACAACTTGGTATGTCTAATCACTCTGCTTTTCAAAGCTAAAGTGTATCCTTAAAATGTCCATGAAAAGTTTCTGATCTTTAAGGTGAGGTTCTCTGAGTAATTTCTTTAAGAGTGACAGAAAAACTGAATCTGATTTCTTTAGAAAACATTAATCCATTCTGCATGAATAGTCAATAAGCTTATTTTTCTTCCAGTATTTGCTAAAACTAAAACCGAATATTTTTTTCATAAACTGCCACTGCTGTTCTTAGATAAGCTCTGGCTAAAATAACATCAGAAGAAAAGGGTTTGACAAGAGTCCCTAAAAGACATTAGGAACTCAGCTCTCAATTCACAGCCACTGAACTTGCCAATACAGTTGGGCAATCCTAGTTCTACAATTCAATTTCTCTATCAATAAACAAATGATAATTGATAAATGATAAAGCACCCAGAGAACTATGGTGAAAGGTGCTAAATTATATTACTATTGAAGTAACTTTAAACAACAGATTTGCCACCAAGTCTTCTTTTCATTCATGGAACAAGTTAAATCCCCTCTTTCAGAGGAAGCCTCCTGCACACAGCCCTCAGAGCTTTACAGCGACGGTGCAAGAAGCGAAGTCCAACAGTCTTAGGCATTACCATGGTTCACCGTAATTAGTCTTCACCATGAAAACAAGAAAGCAAGCAAGCATTGATGATGATTCTCCATGATGACATAAAAAGATTTTCTTCCCCCCACTCCTTATCACCCCCAAGAACTAGGTAATGTTACTGTTTCTGGAGGATAACACTCGACAAGCTTCCCCCTTCCCTGCCACGCAGCCATTGCTCAGACAGAAAATTCTCACTTCCAAGTGCTCTCTGCAGGCTACGCTGTCCTTTCACAGCTCCACCCCAGCTGGAGTGCTAGGCTTTCTCTTTCTCCCTACCCTAACATTTCTGTGCTAATGTAATAGTTCCTCTGCCACTTTTCCAAACATTTGTAAACAAAATAATATTTTATGAGGCAACCTCTAAATTTGGAAACTAGAGCTAATCGGTACCCAGTAGCGCATATTAAGAGGAAGATACATCCTGAACCACTATGTATTTGAACAGAACACAAAGCCAAATGTCTTTTATAACTCTGTATCCTGTGCCATAGCGAGGCTTCAGAGAGAGCTTTTGGGCTTCTAAATGGACTGGCTAGTTTTCCAAATCTTTCTGTAAGTTTTGGAACAGGGAAAGTCTTGTCCAGTTCAGCTCACTATCAAAAAGTGATTCAAATGATTTCTCTGGCAATTATAAGTTTTTGACTAGTTCTGAGTCTTAACCCATTACGTACCAAGTTATTCTGAGATTTTTTAATGCTTCAGCTCTTGGAATTTTTAATTTGCACAAACCAAGGAGAAATAGGTGCATATGTGTTCATGCAGACAGACACACACAGGAAAATGAAATATTGACTGCCTTTTTGTCCCCAAATCCCGCTGTTTAATTTAGAACTCTAGCTGCCTTTCCATCTCAATTTCATCTCAATTTTACTGATATTAGTATGTATTAATTATCAAACGTGTATTAGTATGAATAATATTAATGATAAAGAGAAAACCCCTGTATATATATATCTTAAATAAAGATTTTTAAGATATCAGTGGATACCTGATCTTCTTGATATTTAAAGTTTCCACTTAAAATTGTAAGAGAGAGAAAAACAATTTTGCAAGAGCAAAAAAACCCCTAACCCCCAAGCTACTATATACTAAGGAGAAAGAGGAGCATGTAGCTGACACAAGCAGCTCTAGACAAACACAGACAGTGACAGATTTAAAAAAAAAAAGAAAAGGGAATCTCCACAGGTTGAGATGCAGGCTGGTAATGAGGCATGTATTACCAGATGTGCTCTAAGCAGCCTCGTGGCGGAGCTCCAACAAGACTGACATGCGAAGACTTTCAGCCTTTGAAATAAACTGTTACAGAAAATTGCTTGCAGTTAATTGGTAAAACTGTATCAGGAGGAAGACAATCAAGAGAAGGATAAGCTCAAGAGGTAGTCCTTGATGTACCAGGAACAAGGAAGCTTCAGCTGTTCAGACACATCTGTCAGATGAACAGTAGCTGCTTCCTAAAGACTGTGGTCTTTGGCCTGGTGGAGGAAGGGCCAGTGATGCAGACACGGCTGGGAGTCAGATGAGAATGATACAGCAGATATAATAAAGACCCTGAATAGAAAAGAGAGTTAGGCACAGCACACAGCCTGTTTCCAGGGTTGTTAGATTGTACGTTATGGGGAAGAGGGGCTAAAGAGAAACATTCTCTATGCATATTTGTAGTTTTGTCTGTTTACTTTTCCTCACTGATTTAGGAAAGCAGGCACAGCTACAGGAATAAATGGTGACATGAATAGATTATATTCAAGTTTGGTTATCATTAAGTAATTTCCACCAGCAAAATCTTTCTCTTGACAACACGAGTCAGAAAGAACCTGGACAACTTTTCAGGATCTAGGTTGAATAGGTAAGACTGGCAGTTAGAAGACATATATAAAGATCAAAATGCAAAGCCACTATATTTCATACAGTTCTGAATCTGATTTGACAATTCTTTAGAAGGAATAAATACAGAAACTCACAACACCATTTTTACTGCAACTTTTTCAAAGTTAGAATCACACCCGAAAGATTTGACAGTCTTCTGAGTGACTGAATACTGCTCAGAAGCAATGTTTCCCTTTATTTCAGACTGACTGCCAGGCACACTTGAGCACCTTCTTTTCAAACCACCACTGCAAAAGAGGCCAAAGGGACGAGAAAGGAAGGGAAGACTTTCTGCTGTGCATAGATTTCCCTATAACTTCCATGAGAAGAGAGAGAGGTCCTGTGACATGGCCTTATTGAATGGCCCAGGTGGGATGTGATTCCATTGCCCTCAGCATCGCCACCATCAGCATTCATCTGCATTGCTTTTACCCAACATACTGTCCTACCTCACTACAGGCCATCACAGTCAGCAATGCAAGGAACTGCATGTTATCTTCAAGAGGCATTGGCAAAAGCTGGATGATGGAGCTGGTTGTATCATTTATACATTTGTTCAGTTACACAATGCTGATCAGACAGAATTAGAAGAAAGACAAAGCAGGCCTCACTCAACCTGTCTTTCTTCAGTGTTTTATGAATAGCAGAAATATTTCTGTTAAGGAAATCCTGAAGCTGGACCAAATGGAAAAGAAGGGAAAAAAATGATGGTTCTTGGTCAAGCCCTGATCTAATTCAAGTATGAATTTCTGGCTCTTAACAGACTTCTTGCATATCGTTTGCTAGATTTTGGAATAATAACAGACACCAGATTCCTATGGGGGGGTGGGGAAAGAAGAATGAAATTAAAGTCCCCATACAGGTGTAAGAGTGTTATATTTCTATGCCTTTCCTCAGATTACCATTTGGAGCATTTCTGTATCACAAAGCTACCTATCTAGTTATTATTGCTTCTTTTTTTTTTTTCCTGCTTTGATGGGTATTCCTTTTCTCCATTTTCTGTATTCGCATTACTTAAATTGGGCTCCTTGCTTTTCCCAAGAAAACCACTGAAAAAGAAGGTAATCTGCCTAAAACTTCAAACTAAACCTGCCTTTACAAACTGTCATTAACTATTCACCATTTGGCTCCCAGTGTGGCAGGAACTGCCTGTTCTTTTTCCACAATTTAGGATTATGCACACTGTCTCCTAGTAAGGAAGAAGGATCATTTCGGCTCAAAACCATATGTTTCAGGCTTTACATGTCTCTCCCTCTGGAGGTGGGTTACTATCTGGGCTTTCAGTCATAATTCCCAGAATGACTTAGTGAATATCTCAGAATCATTTCATTATTCACAGGTGTTCGCAAGCAGCTGACAGGAATAGATCTTAAAAAACATACCTGTGAGGTAAGGCTAGTATGTTCCTCTTGAGATTTCAAAGAAAGACATCCAGTATGCAGTGACAAGATAAATATGTGGAGTTGCTGAACATACCTATTTGGTGCCTGTTTAAAGTGTGGCAATGAACAGATAGACATAGAATAGAATAGAATAGAATAGAATAGAATAGAATAGAATAGAATAGAATAGAATAGAATAATTCAGCTGGAAGAGACCTACAACGATTATCTACTCCAACGTAATTATAAAGTCTGTGTAGTCCAAACATCATCTACTCCAAAAGGAACAGTACAGCTGTATTTCCTTTCCTACAAAAAAGAAAAGAAAGCATGGTCCAGGGCAAAGGGCACTAAAAAAATGGTCTCTTCTTGTTTGCACCATTAGTTGACTCCCAGTAAACCAACAGCTGAGTTATTCACTCTTTTCCTGCTGCTGTCCTTTAGCTTGCTTATGTAAATCCTAATGTGTAGACTAGCTCTGCATCCAGCACTGTCTATTCCATTTCAGATGAAAAACAAAAGTGTAGTATTAAATCCAATCACAAGTCCAAAACCTGACACACCTGCATTCTTGTCTTTTACTCTGTTTTCTCATAATGATGTGTCAGTGACATCCTGTGGACTTTTATCTCCTGAGAAAAGGTCACATCTAGGGGCTTGCTATTCTCAGTGCTGTGGTCAATATCACTTGTAAAATGTTTTTTTTCAGAAGTGATTTCTGGTTGTGTGCTTGAAAATACAAGGATTATCTTGGACAAGTCATTTAATCATTTTGTACCTCAGCATCCATACATAGGAGAAAGTGCTGTAATCTCAAAATTAATGAGAACTGTGTCTCAGTCCTCATTTGCTGAACCTATCCTTAAATCACAGGGTCTATTTCCCCAAGGCACAACCTAAAGACCCTATGAGTACGTGCTAGCTGCTATACTTATGAATTACAAAACCAGATATAACTAACATGACCCCACAGGGGAAAGAAAAAAATCGTCAAACCAACCACTGAAGCATAGATAATGCAGGGTTTGCCTCTCCTCTCATTTGTAACTGCACCAGCAGTTAGAACACTGTTGTGTACAGAGCATCATGTTTCCTCTCTGCTCCTAGGGCAATAGTCAGATTTTTCTCAGTGTGATGTCAGTGTTACCCAAGCTGCCAGCCTCAAGGACAAGAAGTTAAACAAGAGCATAAATGTCACTCTACAGGGAGCCTGCCTGTTTTCCAAGCTAGAATTTAAACCAAAAGGCTGTAGGAAGCAGACCCCCATCAAGGCCAAAGATTAACATATAATCACTTCCATATGTGCTCTGTGTATAATATTGCAGTAGTGGCCTGGCATGAAGTTACCTCTCAAATGAGATTTCTCAATTAGCGAAATAGCTTTTCCTGGCAAGTTAAGCGTACTGTGTTCTTTCAGAAGCTTCTCTCTTAGCATGAGCAAAATGATACATTATCAAAGTAAATTCTTTATTCATTAACTCCAAACTGAAAATTCCCTCGTAATGCAGCTTTTCACAGAGGACTATATGACAGAAACCACGCAATGGAAATACACTGTTTCAGAATTTTGTAGCACAAGCAGCCTATAAACAAGGCTGAGTTATCACCGAAAACCTTCAGAGATACCAACACTTATCTCCAGCCAAAATCAAGAAATCACGTCTCTGTGGGATGTGCTAATTTCTATTTACCATTAATGAGCTTTTCCTATCTTGAAAGTAGGTTTCTCCCTGACATCCCTCACCTTTACCCCTAGTCTCCAAGAACTGGCATACACAAATTTCTTCAGCTGCTGTAAAGGGCTCCCATAAAGATCAACTCACGTTAGCTGGTAAGGATTCACATCACCTTTGTGTGAAAAGGCTCTCTTTGCTCACCCTTTATTTCCATTTTCTTACTTGCTTCCTTTTAATGAAGTCTTCTCTGTGTTCGGTGCCAGCCCATGCACATCCTCTGAATTCCCCTCACACATCTCTTTCTGCTCCCAGCATATTCTTTTTGGAGACTTCTCCTCCTCATGAATATTTCAGCAGACTATTTTGTCTGAGTTACTGTGTGATGCATTAGTTGAACTATTCCATTTTCATTAGTTTATTGTTTACCATACCTTTCTTTTCCTATAATTTCTAATGAAATCTTTGCCTTCTCCTCCCCTCTCCACACATCACAAGAGAGTGGAGGCCACAGAGATGGTCACATTGATTTCTTTTGATACTGTTTTTCATTTTACCAGGAAAATCCCCACCACACCAGCCACACAAGAAAACAATCTGATTTTAGCCATGTATTATTTAAAACTGGAGGTGATGTATCACAAAGTAATGTGGGATGGAAATGTGTAAGTGGGTCCTCATAAACTCCTAGGGCAAAGCTGACTAAGCTTCAGCAAATGAAATAGAAAACACTAAAGCTGTTTTGTTGCTGGCCCCTGTGGATAACAGCAGGCCCTCTGTGCAAATCTGCTGGCTTGATATACTCTATACAGCACAAGCTTCAATTCTGCACCCTACTGCTTGTGCAGGTGTTGTAGTTTATAGATGGGGAACTCTCCTTCCTTGTTTCCTTGGCCATTTGCTCATCCAGTTCAGCATCTGTCACTGTGCTTTTCTGCTTCATACAACTGTAATTTTCCCACTTAATTCAGAAAATCTAACAGCTGCAATTCAGAAAGCAAGCTCACCTTAAGGAAGCATCTGAACTAAGCAGAACTGTGAGCAGGTGTTCATTTCAGTCTTATCATCACCCTCAGTGCACACATCTTCTCATTTTCTTTCTCTAGCTGAGAGGGGGTGGTGAAGGAAGGCAGAAGCATCCCCATTTCCACAGGGTTATTTTTTTTTGTTACAGTGATAAATCTTCCAGATTCAGAATTTTATTGATGGATTTGAAAGTAGCTGCTGCTGATCTGCTTTTGCAAAAAAGAACACGTCTTTCAAGTACTAATAAAAATGCATTGGTGGAAGGAAGGTGGGAAAGGAATGGTTCTGTACCTCCAAATATCAGAAGTTAATAAGAAATGTGATTATATAACCTCAAAGCTATATTTGACCCAATTCTACTCTGAAATCCCCTCAGTCAAAACGCCCGTGGCTTCTTAATTGGCATTCACATATGGTCACCACACTGAATGCAAGGGTAAAAGGTCAGGGATATTTTTATATAGAGTCAACTGTTGAGCTCAACTGCTCTGATCCCAGGAGGTTTCTGAGGAACAAGAGTGTCAATAACCTAATGGGGCCTGAATACCAGTGTCCTGCTGTGTGTGTTCTGGACGGAGGTGTGGAGTGTACGTAAGAGTGGGCAGGGAAAAAGAAAAGTGATAACTCTGTGGGTCAAGGGCTGATACACTTGTTATTTCAGTGGCAGAATGATCTCACCTTCTCTCCTCAACTTAGCAGAAAGGAGATGTTCAGCATTTACTGCTGTGCAAGTGGCAAAAAGGCCAAACAAGGTTGTGTTCTTCTCTGTTTCAGAGCCAGTTTTCATTAAACAAACAAGAAGAAAATAATAAAAAGATTTCTAAAATTAACGATTGTTGCTGACATAAAACGGAGGTGTTCTTCTCTTGAAAGCAAGCTTAACAGGGCCTTTCTTGGTCTTTTTTTGTAGTAGGGGAAGGAGGAAAAGAATGTAGTCCAAAGACCAAGTGAATGTCAACTATACATTTCTGTATCTTTGTAAACATTAAATCCCAACACCTTGAACAGGCATTCCTTGTATCTATTCTGTAGATGCAGCACCGGAACAGAAAACTGAAGTTGCTTGACTGTGGTGAGATGTTACTAATATCAGTAATGGAACTTGGACTTCTCAGTGTTCAGTTCCTGTCCTCCCACCCTTCAAGTCACATATGGCCCCAGGAGGAGCAACTACGCTGCCAACAGCAACCAAGCTGCAGAAATCCCACAATGTCCTGCCGCAGAAAAAGGGAAAGGATCTTCTTCGCCATGCATTTTTAAGTCTGTTACATTATGCAGGTTGTCCAGATGGCTTGTCAGGAGCACTTTGCCTCATCTCCTTTGCAATTGGAAATCCTGAGAGCTGGTAAGTCTGACAGACCACAGATATTTCACAGGAATCAGTACAATTTATCTCAGGAAGCTCACAGTTTTTGTGTTCAGAGACCTCTCAGCTGAAATCGCTGTTTTTGAAGGATTTCTAATAAACAGTTACAAGATTTAATACTTAAATTTGCATCATTGACAGAGGCAAAGCAACTTCCTCGGTTACATATTAAGTAAACAGAAAGTGCTTAAATAGTAAGACTTGCATCCTAAACAGAGATGTTCAGTTCACCAGTTCTCTATGCCCACTCAAGTGTTGTTACTGTGCCTGTTCAAGCATGGGCTCTGCTCCACCTTTTCCCAGAGTTGAGAAATTAAAGTAGTCACCAAGAACATAGGTGATCCAAGGACAAGAGGGTCTTTTCAAGTCCTACGTCTCCTACAGAGTGTACTAAAGTCAAGGAAGAAGGTTTTCTGGAGTAGGATGAACTTGGTCTTACCTATTAAAACAACTTCACTGTGCCTGAATAACATTTTTTTTCCCCTTGGGCCAAGGAGAGGAATGAGAATGACCTTTCAGCCTAAAGACCTGAACCTGTTCTTGGCAAGAAGATATAGCTTGCTCCAATGACAGAAGGACTTAAATGTGCAGCTACTATGCTTAACATCTGGGTATCTAAGACCTAGAAAGGGCAAGTCCTAAGCCAGACTCATCTATAGTGCTTCTTATTGGATAGTTTAGGTGATATCCACCCATCCTCCAACTCCACACATTTGGGTTTTTTTGTCATCCTATTTTTAGCTGTCCAACTTTGCAGGCATCAACCATGAATCCCAGCTACAAATTCTACTTGATAACAAGATTAATAAGGAAGAAGAATGCCAGAGTTCAACAGTAGACTCTTTCTTATATGATCGTTGATCATTTTGGAGATCTTAAAAGCCAAAGATTAAGTTCTTAATTAAGAATAATAATTAAAGAAGCCTTTGAACAGAATTTGGACTTGAACATTATGATATTGTCAATAACCACTACTTTTAGTTTCTTCATCAGCCTGATTTTGTTTTAATGCAGAAAAGAAAAGGAAGAAAAATAGTACTAGGGTTCAGTATATGAAAAAATTAAATTGTTAGCTTGGCTTCAGGCAAGTCACTTAATTTCCTACCTTAAAAATATGGCTGATACTGTCTTTCTTCTTCCATTTTCTCCATTTAGACTCAGTTTTACAGGAAAGGAACTATTTCTCAACCTTAATATGGACCATACGTAGTTCAATGAAGTCTTCTAGTTTGGGATTTCTTTATTAGTATTTTAAAAGAAAGAATGATCTAGGTGCTAGTAGAGACCTCGGGACAAAGGAAAATTATTTCAAAACATATGCTGTAATTTTGCTGCACAATCTTAGAAAAATGTATGCTTTCAGAGTAAGTGTTTAACCTCAGTGACAGAAAGACTGCACTGCTCAAAAGGGTTTTGTATCAAATGATTTTAATTATACCTTCACCCAGAAGTGGACCGGGATTTAAATAGCTGATGAGACTTCAAAGCAACTGCGCTAAAAACTGTTGAAGTACAAGGAAAACTTTTAAGATATTTTCCCTGCAGAATAAACTGAAGTATCTTCCTCCCAGCCATAAAGATGCTGGATACACCTCATTCAGTTCTTAACACTAAAACTGAAGCAGTGGAAACAAAAAGACATCAAGTTGCCTGTAGGTAAATAATAATAGCAGCAATTCCAGCTCAGAATCTTTTCTGTATAGAAGGGAAACAACAGGCTGCATAACTGAGCTGCTGTCTGGTATTTCTGCTTATTTTGTGCAAGAGCCCCTCCATTTCTGTGTAGCTTTGAACATGCATCAGGGTGCTCTAAGGACATTCCTCTATCACACAGAGCTTCACCCTGCTTCCTCAGCAGCTAAGACACAGGAAATAGAAAGCTTGGGACTGACAACAGCTTCTGCTTTTGTGCTCTTTGAAGGTGGGTCTCAAATACCTTCTATCTGAACTACAAAAAATAAGGATAAGTATTTTCTTCATCTTTCTCTCATTGTTTTAAAAATTACAGCTAAGCTTCAAGACTCTAGATTTCCAAGTAAATGGTTGAAGTATTGCTATGTTTTGTCAGGAAATAGGCTTAGACAGTAGGCCCAAGAAAGGACTGTCATCCTAAGATTGTGGTAGTCTATTTTATATTAGGTCTTAATTGCACTGCCCTCATATTTGTGTAATTTCCAACACTGCACTAAGCAATGCAACTAACATCAGTCATGTGTGATTCACTCTGTCACCCTCTGCTCCAAGGACAACTGGGTCCACAGCTTCTTGTGCACCCCCAGCCTACTCACTGATGGGGTGGTGTGAGAAGCCGAAAAGGCCTTGAGTAAGCACTGCTCAGCAGTAGCTAAAACATCTCTGTGTTATCAATACTGCTTTGATCACAAATCCAAAACACAGGGCCCTGTCCTGGTTTCGGCTGGGATAGAGTTAATTTTCTTCCTAGTAGCTGGTACAGTGCTGGGTTTTGGATTTAGTGCAAGAATAATGTTGATAACACACTGATGATTCTGTTGCTGTTAAGTAGGTCTTACACTAGCCAAGGACTTTTCAGCTTCTCATGCCCTGCCAGCGAGAATCTGGGAGGGGGCACAGCCAGGACAGCTGACCCAAACTGGCCAAAGGGATATTCCATACCAT